>NC_062965.1:31605442-31788121 GCF_023119035.1 Salvia hispanica | reverse complement strand
AAGGTTATTTTCTTAGAAATTTCGTGGTTGGCAACACCGTCCGAGTGTGGGCGAAGATACAATTACTTTTAATTTCAGTTGTTTTGCTGGTTTTTACCGTCGAACTTCACTTTTGGGAGTCGACCTTGTTGTGGATGATACTTATTTGTCTTTCTGTTTGTTGATCTGCGTTTAGCAGTTAAATTTCAAGTCAATTTGCATAGATCTCTCTGCTGTTAGTTTATTTCTTCAAATGTTATGTCGATCTCTGTTTATTTTGATGTTGTGGTGTTTGATATGGAATTTGGTGATAGATCTGTGGTTATTTGAGTATTCGGAGTTCCTTGTTTAAATCTGACGTGATGAAGAGTTTCTGTTGGTTGGAGTTCATGTCGGACGCTTGGATCCGGAGTGGATTTAGCGTCTGAGGTTGGATTCGACGTGTGGAAAGATAGTTGTTCGATGGATTCTGTTTTTCTTCTTGTTTTCTGTTTCGCTTCGTCTAGAGTATGCAGATCTATTAGGTTCTTCGTTGTTTATGCATTAATTTGATTTAAAAGTCAGTTGCTCTGTTTTAATTTCGCTTATGTTGAATTTCTTAAGAAGTTTTACGCAATTTGGTTGTAGAAGACGATGTCGCTGTTAGTTAGTACGAGAGTTAGTTATTCTGCCAACTTTTCGTTCGTACTTTGCTTTTTCAGTCATGGTCCCCACAGTAGGTTTATTTCCTAGGTCTAGTAGAGAAGTAGTTTTCTTAGATCAAGTGTCGAATAGTTAATTTCCTTTACTACGCTTTTTCATGATTTTTGCCTAGGTCTAGCTGTTAGCTTAAGAATTTTTAAAGTTTCCCAAGTCAAGTTAATTTTGTTTTTCCTCAACCCAAGAAAATGCGTGGCAGCAGCCAACACCAAAAACACACCCAAATCCTTGAACATGAGTATTACGCATCCTTCTCTGTGGGATCGATCCCTACTTCCCTATACTAGGTTTAGTAAAGTGGTTGAGGGTTTTTGAAAGAAGTGCTCTGTGTGTCCGACGACCGGGATTCCTTGCGATCAACGAGTTCCTAGACCACGTGATCTAGTGGATTTGCTGGATCTAGGGAACCTGTTATTCCCTATTTGAATACACGCACACAGACCAAGGGCTTTTCATCGGTCTAAGTGTGAGAAGTTTGTTTTTATATAATATGTGTTTTGTGAGTCTGTTAGGTGTCGCACTAACTTAGCCCTGTTTTCCACTTCACGGAGTTAGTGCAAGTTAGTGTCAATTATATGTGTTTGTTTACTAGGTCTAGGAGTTAGTAGTAGTCAGTTAGTAGGAAATTATGTGTTTATGCATAACTGGTGAATAGAAAGCAAAGCCCCTTAGTGAGAGTGATTGAAGAGAGAATGCATGTCAACTTTGATGCCCTTTTCCTTAATAAATCAAAATCGGTTTGGATGAAGTAAGGACGATAGAATATGCCTCGACTAATCTAGTTGTGAAGCCCTCCATAAAAGTGAGTTATAAGCCTTAAACACTTCATACTAACACAAAATGAGAGGGCTGCCACTTGATGCTTAGGGAAAGAACTTAGAAGGAGAAAATTTTTGGTGATAGAAGTAACCTCTCGGGCCTAGGGGAAGGGTACTGGAGGTATAAGCTGGACGAAGTCCAGGGTCTAAAAAGGGAGGAATAAACTGGAACAAGGTCCAGATAAAAAAAATAATATTAATGGAGTTATAAGCTGGAATAAGTCCAGGGAGGTATAAGCTGGACGAAGTCCAGGAGGGAAGGAGAAAATTATAATAAGAGCTAAGACAGGGGAACTATCTGACCCGAGGCATCAGTGGTATAGCACTATAAAGAGCGAACGATCCTAACATCCCTGGTGAGGAATGAGTGATCGAGCGAATCCAACAGTTAGTGAAGTTAGGGGCTATCTTGACAAACTGACAAACCGATTAGATAGAAGAAGGGAAGGGGAAGATTCGGAGACTGTAGGTTCTTGAATTGACCTTAATCTTGTGGGGATGGCTGCTAGAAAATGAACCAGTTTATGCATTTATATGTATATGTGTTAATATGTGTTTTTATCTGTTTTCTTTGTCTAAGTCCTTAGCGTCTAGGTCTAGTAGTTTGAGTCTTTTTCTTTTCTCTAGTAGAGTCGGTTAAGGGGAAACCATGCATTGAAACGTGCCTTATTCCTTTTTCTTGTCTTCATACTTGAGGGCAAGTATGGTTTAAGTGTGAGTAGTTTGATAAGGCTCGTTTCATGCATCGGTTTAGGGTTAAAATTCTGTGCATTTGGGGCGCTAATGTGTGTTATTGAGTTCAGGTGCGTAGTAAATCTGTCGGACCCAGGAGTTGTTGTTACCTGACCTGGCAGATGCAAAAGAGATGAAATTGAAGCAAAAGTCAGAAGTCGTCGTTCGGACCTGGGAGAATCAAAAGTTGGCGACAGGAGCAGAATGGAGCGAGAGCAAATTATCTTAAAGAGTCTTACTCAAGGGCAAGGGCGTAAAATCACCGGAGGGATACCCTAGGGATCAGAGCCTCACATATATAAAGAGCTCAACCTTGAAGAACGAAAAGAATGGGTCAACAGCCACTTCTGCACTTTCTTAGCTCTAGCTTTCGTTCCATGCTTTAGTTCCACACTTCAAGTTTCTCATTTCAACTGCTGTGCACTTGGACATGGAGGATTCTGGCCACCGTGGTTCTCATCGTCATCGTTGTTATTTTGCTGTGTAACACCGCCTCGTGGAGGCGAAGAAACAATTTTATTTGCTTTCGTTTAGTACCTTGTTGGTTTTAAGTTTCGCAACTCTAGTTTCTTACTTTGATCTACTGGATTCAGACCTATTTCAAGTTATTATGGAAGTTTATGTTTGCTTTTGGTTGAATATCTCTGAGTTTATGTTCATCTCTAGTTTTTAGCTCTCGTTTTTGTTTGTTGTTGGATGTTTGGAGCTGAGATCTGTGTTTGTTGTTGGAGGTTGGGAATTTGCATATGAAGGTGTTTGGATTTGTTGAATCTTGGTGTTTCGGAGTTGGAGTTTCGCATATTTGATGCTTGATGTTTACGTTATGCATGATTATGGCTATTTACTTTCTGTTTCTGCATCCTTTAGGTCCAGTAGCGTAGATCTGTTAGTTTAGGCTTTAATTTCTCGTTTTAAGTCTCATTTTAAGTTTAGATTTAAGGTTGCTCTGTTTTCATGGTGTTTAATACCCTGTTTTCTCTGCTATTCTCGTTTGGTTCCCGAAGAAGATGAAGTTGGTGGTAGTTAGAACCAGATCTGCTTTATGTCAGTACTTTTCTGCATGTACTTTACTTTTTCTGCATATCTGCTAGACCTGTTAGTACGATCTACTTTGTCTCTTTTACTTTTCTGCATGCTTTTCCAGACCCTGGTAGTTTAAGGAACTTGTCTTGCTTTTTCACTTTATGCTTGTCTGTCCAAATTAGGAAAGTCTGTCTAGTTAAGTTTACCCCAAACTTGTCTTAGAACTTTAAAATATCTCACTTTCTCTGAGTCATGTATGTTCCGTACGCTTTCGTTTCTTAGGTCCAGTAGGTAGAGTAAAGTTCTCCTGATCTCTTAGATCCAATAGGTGAAGTAAAGTTTCGCTTATCTCTCAGACCCAGTAGTTTAAGTTCTCGACCCACAAAAATTGCGTGGCAGCAGCCAACCCTTTCCCAAAACATCCTCAATTACAGTTCCGTGACACTTGCTTCCTCGTGGGATCGATCCTTTACTTCCCTGTGCTAGTTGTAGTATAGTGGGTTGAGATTTTTGAAGGGACAGAGTGCACCCAACGACCCCTTTCTGATAAGTCTCATGGTTTTCTAGCTTCTGAAGTCTAGTCGAATCCTCTGGACCTGTTAGATCGAGTGACACATATCACAGTACAAACCTGCACTGCACTCTTTGGACCTGTCACCTATCTCAGAAGATTGTTGAAACCAAGAAAGATAAAGTTTTTTCGTTGGTTTATCGTCTGATTGAGTTGGTATTAATCTTACCCGTAGCGACTGCATCTGTTGAAAGAGTATTTTCAGCAATGAAATTTGTCAAGACTGACTTGCGGAATAGGATGGGAGATGAGTGGTTGAATGACAGTTTGGTAGTATACAATGAAAGATCCATCTTTGCTAGTGTTTCTAATGAAAGAATCTTCAAACGTTTTCAAGATATGGATACCCGTAGAAATCAGTTGTCTCGGTTAACAAATGCTAGAGCTACTTGAATTGTAATAGACTTTCATTTTGCTAAAAAAACATATTGAAGTACTCCGTATTATATTTAATATTTTATTATTTTATTCCGCCCCCTCCGTTTTTTAATTCTGGATCCGCCACTGGCTGCTGGAGTTTCCATCGCCAGACATTTTTTCACAATTGGAGAGAAGAATATGTGAGTGTGTTTATGTGTAAAATGGAGAATGGAAGAGGACGGAGTACTTATAGAATAATAAAAGAAAAATAAAATAAAATTTTTTTTTGAAAAATTCAACCATTTGCAACGGTCATTTGACCATTTAATTTTTTTTTCGAATTTAAAAATAAAAAAAATTTATGACGTCATAATTCGACGTCCACTCGCGGGCCGGCGAGTGGGCGTCACGCCATCCGCCAGCGCACGCCACGTGGCCCGCGCGCGTGGCGAGAAAGCTCGAGGCCGGCCCCTTCCGCGCGCGACGAGCTGTCTCGTCCCGACGAGACGAGTTCTCTCTTGCAACGCGGTCTCACCGCCGCGGTGGCGAGCCGCGCTGCGGATGCCATAACTATAGAGAATTGAAATGCTGAGCGACTAATAATGAGCGACAAAAGAGCGCCTCTTTATCTGCATCACCTATTCCTTCGGTTTTTCTTAATCTATGAAATTCCCCCAATTCAATCTCACCTATCTTCTTCAATTCCAAAATCCACTCCATCAAAATAAAATTGAAACCAAAATTACCTCTCTTCCAAAATTCTATCGTCTATTTCCAAGTTATTTTCATGGACAATTTAATTTTATCACAATCAAAAGGTAAGCTATCATCCAAATGTTTCTGTTCTTTGATGAAAAGTATGATAGAGCAGAAGATGTATGCGGTCTTTTTCCTCTCTCTTTTTCTTTCTCACTCTCATTGATGAACTCTTTTCACAACTTATTCAATAAACACTCTTTTCTCGTTTTTCCTTCAGCCTAATTTCATAACGAAGTTTGTTCATGGTTAATCTAAAAGTTGGATCTTGGCTTGATGAAAATTGAGAGTTTTTGTAGTTTCTTTTTAGTTAATCTGCAAAGTTGGATCTTGGCTTGATGAAAATTAAGAGTTTAGCCGTAACAGAAAATTAGATTAATTGAATTAATGTAAATAGATCGAAATAAAGTTAAGTAGAAATCAATTGAAAAATTCACTGAAATCTTTAAATTGGGGTAGCAGATAAGGTGGGAAGGAAGAAATAAATTATTGTTCAAAAGAATACTAACATTAATCGGAATTCACAATGAAAGAAACGAAGTTGGAACGAGGAATAAGAAATCAATGGAGATGTGGATCTGCACTGTGTTTTGTAGTACTGTATAAGAATTGAGAGAATACTAATGTTAGAGTTTCTTAATTGAAAAATAAAATAAAAGGGAGTGGAACAGAAATGGATGGAGAGAATCTCGTAGTAGATTCAATTTCAGACTTAGGAGAGAGGCGCTCTTTTGTCCCTAACAATTAGTCCCTCGAGATATCAATTCTCTATAACTATATACTATTATGAATATTTGTTTTTGCGGAATAATTTTTCTGAAATATTCCCTCCGTCCCATTCAAGATAGTCACCTTTCCTTTTTTGTTTGTCTCAATCAAGATGATCATTTTCCAACTTTGGAAATAACCTGCTCTCTCCTCTTTCCTCATTAAAATATTCAACTATATTTTTCCTCTCTACTTTATTCCACCTAACAACACTTCCTAAAATCTCGTGCTACTCAAGAATGTGGTCATCTTAAGTGGGATGGATGGAGTATATAGTAATAAAGCTAATGTTTGAAATCAATTAGATTATGGAAAGAGAAACATTTATGGGGACCATTAAAAGAACAAAATCAGGTGAGTCGGGTGAGTTTGAATTACCAAAAAAAAAGCGTGTGGAATTGGCATGGGCCAACGGATTAAGACCTTCTTTTGGCTGTCGTTGAATAATGGGGTTTTGATTATTGAAGACAGAGTTAGAAGACGCATCTTAGCCAGTGCAATCTGCGCTGTGTGTGGCCGCTTTAGAGAGAGTCGGATGCATATGATTCGAGACTATGTGGATGCGAGAAGGGCGTGGGAGGGAATCCTCAAGTATGTGCGATGGTGCACGATCTTTGGAACTGGATGTTGGCATATTTGGAAGAGAGATGTGGTTTTGTCTTGAATTGGGAACGATTGGAGTGGGTAAGTGTCATCTCTCTAGCCATTATCATGGCGAAAAATATTGAGGATGCACGACTTGTACCATAGTAGATGAGAAAGTTCCTAGAGAGCCGATATTAGTCTCTTGGAAGCCCCCTCCGCCGAGTATATTGAAATTATATATTGATGCATCATTGAAGAGTGAATCAAGACAAGCTTTGGTGGTGGCGTAATTCGGGATGATATAGGGCAATGGAGACATGGATTGGTCGTGAATATCGGGGTATGTTCTATTATTTTGGCTGAAATTTGGTGTATTTTCCGTTGGTAGGAGCTAGCAAAGACACTTGGAATAAGAGTGTTGGAGGTAGAGAATGATAACTTTGTAGCGGTTGCTATGACACTCGGAAAGTTTAAGGTGTCTGTTAGTTGCAAGGCTTTAGTTGGGAGGATTTGTAAATTAATCTCAGAGTTTGACTCAGCAGTAGTGCGCCATGTGCATCGTGAGGGGAATTTTGCGGCGGACTTCTTATCACACCATGGGGGGAGGAGGATGGGGGTGGATGCTTTGGGATCAACCACCATCAAGTCTTAATATTTGGCTTCTTCATGTTAGATTAGGCATTTCATATTGTCATTAGTTTATTTTCAACTCAGTCTTAACCCGCTTTTTTTTTAAAAAAAGAACAAAATGAAAAATGTAAAGAAATAACAATTTAATAATCATATTGATATAATTGTGTCTCTTTTTTTTAAATTATTCATATTAGATCACCTTTTAAATGTTAAAAATGACGAATTCCGGGAAAAATGACTTTCAAATATACTCAACTCTAGTGCTAATATACAGTATCCCACGCACAATTTCCCACTAAAAATTCATACTATCGAAAATTCCCTAGTTTACCAGTTCATCCACCTCTGCATGAACTGCGGGCTCAGCCGGTGTTAGTCCCGACGAGGTCGAGCGACGAGTCTAAGAGATACATGAACAAGTCAGAGTTGAGGTTATAAATGAGGTGCAAGAGAAAATGCAGGAAGAACTTGCGAAAGTGCATGAGTCAAACTAAAAAACAAGATTGTTGCAAGACCAACTGCAGATCTTCAGTGAACAGTTCAACCAATTGTCAAGTGGCTAGTGTTATGAACTCCATTTGAAGTGAAACAATCATATTTTGAACTCCTTAACTAACTAACTTCCTTTGAAGTAAACCAATTTAGTATTGTGAACTGCCTAATCAACTATATTTTTTTTAAGTGTAAAATGATGTTTTTGTTTTATGCAATATTTGATTTTTGCTATTATTGTTTTATTATATTATAGTTTATTTTATCAATTTCGTAAATAATGATAATATAAATCCTATATACAGAAATTTTCGCAAATATCCGATCACAAATAAGTACTTGCACATTTCAAGTGAGGACAATTCTGAGTACTGATTAGTTGCTAGCAAATTTCCTAGCACACATACAATTAGGAGAATTTCAAGCACTGTGCTAGCAAATTTCCTAGCACACTCACACTGCTCTCGAAAAACTTTCAGATGAGTTTTTTTCCTAGCACACACAGTGCTCCTTTTCATGGTCGCTCTCGGAACTTCCTCGGAAATGTTTCCGACGAGCCATTTGCAAAGCACATCTTGTATATGGTTAATTCTGAGCACTTTTTGACATTTCCGAGCACAGTCGGTGCTTGGAAAAGGCCGACTTTTTTGTAGTGGTGGAACGTATAAAATAGGGTTTAGAGATATTGCGACTTAGATTTATTATCACTTTACTTTTCAAGTTTCTAACTTGTGCAATATTATAGTCTATAGACATTCTTTTTATATTTTAGAATTTGTCTATATAATTCGATATCTATATAATTTTACTACAAACTATCTAGATATTCACGTACATAATTCTACTATAAACTATCCAAATTTTACTTACTAAAATTATCTAAATAATTCTACGATATTTTTACTACAAAAATTAATTTTATTTTCTTTTATTCGGACAGTATTGACCAAACCTCTATGCCTGCAATTCGTCGCAAGGCTGTGGAATAAATTGGGAGTTTGCTCACTCGCCTCCCTTGAATTGGGAGAATTTGTTAACCTTTTGGCATCACTAAGGGTGCTTGTGTTAAGAAGGATCAAATGAAAAACTAAAGAGTGAAAGGTCTGCAGTCTGCACATCCACACACTACGTCTGATCAACAAGTGAAGAATGTTGAGCGAGAGAATCTAGCTGGATTGTTCATGGACTAAGAGCTGAGAGGATATTTTGGACTTGGATGCAAGGAGAAATCAACATAACATGCAACATGTGGTCTTTAATTACCAGATCATATATTGTTATGTTGTCACTTCATTTGATGAAATGTTCGTTAGCAGTTTGTTAGCATCTAGATCCTTCTATGTACGCTATAAATAGCAAACTAATTAAGTTTGTATCATCATCATCATCCTCATCCGATTAATATTCAA
Organism: Salvia hispanica; assembly: GCF_023119035.1. Lineage (NCBI taxonomy): Eukaryota > Viridiplantae > Streptophyta > Magnoliopsida > Lamiales > Lamiaceae > Salvia > Salvia hispanica. Next base: position 31,779,296 of record NC_062965.1, on the reverse strand, counting down.
GTTTTACAAAAGTGATACAATCTTTTTTCCATTTATGTCTTTCGCTGCAAATCCTTTACTTTGGAGTTAGGACTATTGCTATTCACTCCGAACTGCATTTGATCTATAAAATTCTTCCCTTTTGGAAAATAGTGAGATTCAATAATGGACTGGCCGGTAACTGGTAGTTTTAAATCCATTGACGGCTCGATTTCTTATTTTAACGAATGAGTTATTATTTGATTTAATACTCATCGTCTGTCATGTTTCATGTATTATGATATACCCACGTACATTGATTACTAGTTGCAAATAATAAAAGCGGACCAAAATTAAAATGAAGTTATATACTGTTTGAAATTAACAACATTAAGTTCCCATTCTATGAAATAGATTAATTTGTTCACAACAATTAAAAGCACCATGTGTGATAGTGAATGCCCTTGACAGTGTTTAAATATTTCGCCAGTAAATTATTTCTATGCAGTTTTCACAATTATGTGGTTCATGAAAAGAGTCATAATTGCATATATAGAAGAAAAGACATGATATTGAAGATGATTCTCGAGCACATATATATCTTCTAACCCTAAATTATAAGCAAAAAAGCAAAACACTAACAAGATGAATTTTATAGTAGAATCCATGATATATAGTTGAAGCTAACAAATTAATACTTGTCATTAAAATCCCCCTAAATAATTCAATATTACTGCTTGTATTTCATTTCAGCGATACACAGTAATGAAATTAAATACGAGAAGTAATACCAAATATGAAATACCACACGAGAATAAATCTAAAGAGCCTCAACCACCACCTAAACAGATAAACAAACTAGTTAACTCTGCTAGTGGAGCTAAACCTCACCCTAAAAAGCACTTAGGTCGACCTAGCTACAAACTCTTAGCATTAGCATAACATGTTAAGTTTGAAAAGGAAGAATTAAGATGTACAAACAACAAGTCATTAAGGTGCAGCAGTAATTGAGTTTATTCAAGGACAAGAAGGCATAGAGGTAGCCCAGTAGGGAGGTATCATCACTGTATTATTGTACTCCTCCATGTAGTTGCACTCTGCCATCTGGTGGAGGCTACTCCCCGCCGTCATCCCCTCAGTCTCCACCACTGGATGTTGCTTCTCGAAGCTTGGAATCGATGTGCTTTCCACCGTTTCTTCTCCAGAAACGTCTGTGTAGCCGGTTGATACTTGTTTTTTTGCCACTTGTTCCTTCAGAATTGCCCTCAGAGCCATAACCTAATTTATTGAATGTCATAAATCTATTAGTAACTTTTGTTAGAAACTGTAAAGTGTCAATTAAGCTATTATCTAAACCTCAGTAGTTGATAGGAATTTATACAAGGAATATAATGATACATCACATAAAATAACTAGAAATCAACTTAGATCAATTACTCTCTGTGCTCATGTTATGACTGTCACAATAATATTAGTAATATATGAAAAAAACATTAATAATCATATAGAAACATTATTGCCGGTATAAAGAAGCATGGCTAATAATTTCTTTGGAGCAGAATGTTTCTACATGTGTATATATACATCTAGACAGCAGCTACTGTACATACAAACAATACTAGGTTCTAAAAGCATAAGAAATTATTTATTTTTTTACATAAAAAGAAATAGATAAATCAGACATGCAGAGAGTAAGTTCTACAAGTCCTTAAATAAAAAACATGAAAAATCAGATAATGACTTATGCTCATTAACCACATACAGTAAATACAGAAGTTGAAAAAAGCAATAATAGAACAAACATGCAGAAGCGGTTGAATAAATTAATGCAATTATAGCTAAGAATGAACAAGAATATGTGAGTAAGTACCTCCTGTTGCAACTTGTGCTTATCCCTAGAAACAGCATCGTACTCCTGTTTAAGCGCGTCGTACAAGCGCTCGAGCTGCTTGCCCTTCCATCGAGCCCTCCGGTTCTGGAACCAGACCGCGATCTGGCGCGGCTGCAGCCCTAGCTCCTTGGAGAGCTTCATCTTCCGGTCCGGATCCAGCTTTATCTCCTCTTGGAAACTGTTTTCCAGCAGCTCCAGCTGCTCGTTGCTCAACCGCTTCTTCTTCGGATCCACCATCAACTGATTCATGTTCTTCTCCATCATCGCATGTTGCTTCATTTCTACCCCCACTATAAAATAAATATGTTGGAGGATTTTTAATTTGGTCAATTAGTATCTATACATTAAGGCTCATGATTTTTCTTTAGGAGTAAATTATAACACTACAATTAAGCTCATCTCATCAGTTTATAATCTTATCAATTAATCCTTATTTAGGGTTTGTTAATCATGGAATGGAATGGACTGATCAAGTGTGGATTTTTCCAAAACATATGATAACAAGACTCAAGTGGAAGATGAGAGTTGGATTTTATTTAGAAACAATAGCTACTATGTCATGATAAATGAAGATATATATACCTGGGAAGTGGTCGAAGCTGCAGTTGTAGAGAAAGTTGAAGTTGGAGGTGTCTGGAGGTCGAGGAACAAAAGGCATTCGAAGATTACCATTCCAATCCATGCTATGTAATATCTTCTTTTCTAGAGATTCAACACACAAATTAAGGATGTGTTTTATCTGTTGGTTTGTGGGAGCACAAATTTATAGTATGCTACAAGGAAAGCACCGCCAAGAGTGTGTAGTCCAACAATGCGTGTGCTGTGTGTGAAGGAGACAGAGAGAGTTAAAGAAGGTGGCGTCGATCGGTTTGGTGAGAGGGATTGAAATAGAAATATAAGTAATGGCTCGGCCGTATTGGTATACTATTAGTTAATAGTTATTACCATGCCATCATCTCTCTCTAATTAAATTACAAGTTTGGAAGGAATACATTCATTTATACTATGTTAATAAGGCATGTTTTATAAAGTACTCCATATATTGAATATGTAATCATATGAATTATAGTATAGTATATGCGACAAAACAATATACAGCTCTAACAAAAAAAAGATATATATGGGGTACATCTACACATTTCACTCTTAGAGATGTTATAGTAATGGACTTGAAATAATAAAAAATTCAGCAAGCTACATTACAAATTTCAAAAGCTTTAATCAAGAAATTCAAGGGGTTGCCAAGAAACTAAAGGGATCCATTATATAATAGTTGTCTTCTCAGAATTAAGAATGACATCTTATACAAATGAAATGTGAGTATGAGATAATAATAGATGGAGATGGGCAATGCAACAGAGGGGAAATCTTTTATTTTTTGGAATGTGTTTTTTTGTTTTGTTTCTAACTTTATTTTGCTGGTTAATAAATGTCTTGACAATGGTACGTAGCACTCCGACATAGCAAAGATGCCTCTTTCGGAAAGAACCTCATTATGTCACGACCAATCATTTCATATATGTAGTTTAAGACTCAATACCAAAGATAGACTAAGCAGAATTGACATCCTTGTGATTGAAGATGAATGTTGTGTTTTTTGTAAAGACGCTGGAACACATTTTCTTAATTCGATTGAAGAATCCCTACTGCTATTGTGTTCGCTAGAAAATCTCCATTTGGCTACCCAATGAACTGACCAAGTGTCTTCTCTTTTGGACTTCGGAGCACTCTCTTTTGCAAATTTGGTAAGAAGTTGTGCATATTTATATTTTACTGTCATCTCATGATCAATTTGGAATATTAAGAATAAAAGTCTCGTTTTTAAAAATAGAAAGTTTATCTCTCATACTTTACTCACTTTTTTCTCCATATTTCTCTCACTTTACCTACATTTTCTTTCTTCTATCTCACTTTACCACTTTCAATTAAAATTCGTGTTGTCCACATATGTGACTGTTGTTTTTTTGGACGGAGGGAGTATAAAGGTTTTGAACCAAATTGGGGATTGAGAAGAAAATGCATATTTGATGCCTTTGATCGTAATTTAAAAGGTCGGTGACCGAATTTCTGGTGATAAAGATTCTCTTCCTGGTTTGGTTTGTGTGGTCTGTATTGGATTTGCTGCTTTGCTTGTTATCGTTTGTTTTAGTTGCTTGATTGAACTTTAAAAAGAGTTTTTACATGTATTAATCTCTTTTGAAACACGCACCTATAGTTATATGAGATGGATCTCGAATTTAATTTTATTATATTATTCTGCCCTTTTTGAAAGAAAAAAAAATTAAAGGGCATTTTAACATGATATTTGGATTCACTGAATGGTGTACCATGTATTCTAATCACATTGTTTCCCTCGTAAAAAAATACCAACTCGAGCCGTAAATAGCATTTAAAACACACTCCATTATTGAACTCACTTCAAAGCCAAAATCCTTCATCCGAGTAAAATTAATTACTGGCAAACTATTAGTTAATGCTACAAATAAAAAAAGGGAACATTTTTTTTTTATCTACAAACTTTATCAAAATATCATTTTAGGTCTGTGAACTTTGAAAATATCATTTCAGGTCCATCAACTATGGGTTAATATCATTTGAAATACTTTTTAACTATTTCCAAGTTTTTTTGGACAAAAATACCCTTGATACCTTAAAGGATATATATTTTTAATAAACTTATCTTATACTCATATTTTTTATAAATATCTTTACTATATATTTTTGATGAATTTTTAAAATATAATTTGACCTTCAATATTATCACTTAATTTTGTAATTAAGTGACATGCAAGAAAAGATCCTTATTAAATTTTTTATTATTAAAGAAAAGTTCTTTATTCAATTTTAAAATTCTTTAATATAAAAATTGAAGAAGCAATTTTACTTGTCACATAATTAAGTGATACTCCCTCCGTCCATGAATAGGAGTCCCGTTTTTCCATTTTAGTTCGTCCGCGGATAAGAGTCCCGGTTCATTTTTACCATAAATAGTAATAGGGTCTCACCTTCACCTAACTCATTCCACTCACATATCATTTAAAACTAATATATACAAGTGGGACCATATTCCACTAACATTTTTCCACCCACTTTTCTTAACATTTTCTTAAAACCCGTGCCGCCAAGGAATGAGACTCCTAATGGCGGACGGAGGGAGTAATATTGAAGGTCAAATTATATTTAGAAAATTCGTCAAAAATATATTGTAAAGATATTTATAAAAAATATGAGTATATGATAAGTTTATTAAAAATATATATCCTTTAAGGTATCGAGGGTATTTTCGTCCAGAAAAACTTAGAAATAGTAAAAAAGTACTTCAAATGATATTAACCCATAATTGATGGACCTGAAATGATATTTTAAAAGTTCACGGACCTAAAATGATACTTTGACAAAGTTCATGGACTAAAAAAGATGTTCCCTCGGAAAAAAAAAAAGGCATAGTTAATTACACGTACCAATTTGATTCCGTTCATTGCCATTAAATTTTAAGGTATTAAACTAATTTCAAAAGAAAAGTTTAACCTTCTCCTTTTACATTTTCAAACTCCCAATCATATAAAGTGGTAGATCATATAATCAACACCACTTATAACAAGACACAGTGAGTGTAACGATTATTTAATTATGTTTTATCTTATATAATTAAATCTAATTATTCGCTCTTTGAATATTTCAATTCAGAGTGAACTATAAAAAAATGTCTTTGGACTTGATCGTTGTTCGTTTGCATATATGTGATCCTGAACTTTAAAAATGTCATTTTGGGGTTTGTGGACTTTGATGTTTTGCTTGTTTTTTTTTCTTTTGCATATTATCATTTTTTGGACTGAAATGCCCCCAAGGCCGTAGAGGATATTTTTATATTCCATCTGTCTCATGTCACACTTTCTTGTTAGTTTGTCCCATAAGATATGCCACTTTTTTTTTTTAGAAAAAAAATTTCTCCTGTATTAATATAAATATAATATTTTCTCTCGCCACTTCTAAAACATCTCCTAAAATCTCATATCATTACTCGAGTGCGACATTTATTACGGAAGATAAAGTATTTTTCTTTATCAACTCATTTTTCTATAAAAAAAAAACTATTAACTCATTTACGTTGATTTTGATTTTGGTTGTGAGTTTAGGGGGAAATTGATTTGTTTTGTGACGAATACTTCAAAATATAAATAAATTTTTTGGAGCTAAATGAACGAGATAATCGAACTATCACAGTCCCATTAAAGTTGGGGGCCGAATAGAGGCGCCCTTTCCTATATCCCTACACATTCATAACCAAATTATTATTATTTGATTTAAATTTATTTATTAGAATCACAAAATTAATTAAAGGCTTTATGAATTTTCTAGTTTATCTAGCAGATATACATCATTTCATCTCATCGTACAAAAACCAATTATGCCATGGATGTACACGTATATAGCTAGGCTACCTAGCTAACTACGCTCTAAAACTATAGTAATTGATTATTTAATATTGATAATTCATAAGCTTACTCTTGAAATACATGAAATTCTCCTATACACGAAATACAATGTCCATAAACTTAATCTAGGAATTAAGAGAATGGCTAGGTTTCATTATCATTAGAAAAGTTAAAATATTCATCATCGTTTTCTTAATTGAGTCGTACGTATATCATGATATTCGAAGATAAATAATTTTCTACGAACGCTTGATAAGTTATACACTTAGTGGTATTCGGTTTCCAACATAAAATAATATTAAGATACAATCTAGGATTGAGTTATGAGATTATTTTAGTAATAAGGAGTTAGGTTTAACTAATTATCCTATGATTATCCATTTAGGGCTCGTTTGGTAGCTATGTCATGTTTCGACTAGACATGATACCATTATGATAGTAATCATAGTTTCGATTAGTTAATTTACATATATTGGGTGTTTGGTAGATTAAGATAATTGTGAGTTATCTTATTGTAGTGTTTGGTACAATAAGTCACAAGTAAGGATTAAAATTATGATTGTCAAAATTATCCTCATTAGTTTAAGTTAATTACTAAACTATCATCATTTTACCCTAATTATTCCTATTTTGTTTAAAATTAACATCTTTTCAAGCTAAACTCCTTACAAAAATTAGCATCTTTATATCAAAAAACTTATATTTATTTTGGTATTCTATTTTTGTGAGCATTAATAATATTGGACAAATTTTATGAATAATCAATTATTATTTTGGAAAAATTCTATATGAAAATATTTTATCAAGTACCAAATTTTATATGTTCAATTTTTTTGAAGTTTAAAGCGTTTGTGGATTGAACAACATCGTATATTTATGTTCAAAACAAAAGCAATTGCCTTCAAGTATTACGTAATTATAAGTATAATATAATATAATGTAAATAAAGTAATATAATGAGAATATAATACGATTTAATGTAAAGTAATATAATGAGAACATAAAGTAATATAATGAGAATATTATAATATAATATAATGTAAATAAAATAACAAAGTAATATAATTAGAACAACAAATTGACATCAACAAAATTCTTAATATGATTTAATAGGAAAATGACGTCCTTCAATGCAACAACTAAGTAAAATTGATGGGTTAGAAATTTTGATGGGTAAAATTGTATTTTGCTAACTTAACTAGGCTTCCATGATAAATAACATAGGATTTTGGGTAGTTACAAATATGACTAAAACATAAGATTTTCAGTGGGCTTTGTGCGGGCCGGAAATAAAATACGGGCTACTATGTTTGGTAACATAACTACCAAACACACAAATAAACCCAGATTAATCTCTTATCTAGGCGAAACATAGCTACCAAACGGCCCCTTAGGATTGAGTTATGGGGTTAAATCTCATGAACCAAACACATTAAAATTTAATCCCGGATACAATTTTGCAAACCGAACACCCCTTTATACTCTAGATTCTAATGAAAGATTAAAAATTAAATTTCGATTATATAATTAGAAATTGTACGATGTGCTTACTAACTTATTTACGTCGTGTGCAAATTAATATTCTAATTAATCAAACAAACATTAATGTGATATGTAACTTGACAAATTTTTTGTCAACTTAAGATTCTCATATGATCTATTCTGGCTACAATACAAAGGAAAATTTATTATTAAAATATAATAAAAATATATATAAAAAGTACTCCTTGTTTACAAAATCTATCACGAGTTAGTTATTTTATAATATTATTATTTTTGTTAATAGATTGAATAGCGGGTACTCGAATATAATTTCTAATATGGGATAGTATGTACTGATTTCACACTGTATTGAATTATTTAGATTAAATATGAAGAAATTTATTCAATCATTGGGAAATTGAATTATTATCTACGTGAGCAAAATAGAAAATATTGATCCAAAGGAAAGTCCTTGAGTACCAAATACAGATAAATCAATAAATGGGATCGATCACCAATATTAATTTAACGTGAACCACTAAATTAATACTAGTAAATGTTCTACATTATCGATTTGCAACTCTGATTCATACATTTAATGCATATTTTTACTATATTTGTTGGTTGCCGATATAGGTAGCGGACACGGTTGCCTCTCGACCTACAAAAATATTTAGCTTTCAACTCCCAACCTACAACTATTCAAACAAAACTAAGATTCGGTATTACGATGTATATGGTGACATTTATTGCTTTTTTACAATACAAGATAAGTATCAATTAATACACATCGCTCATCAATTCCGTCTATATATCTATAGCAAGTGGACCATATGGTCCGTATATATGTGTGCTAGTGTACGACAAAGCCCTACATAGTTTTTTATTTTTTATTTTAACTTTTTAAAGAGGATTAGATATAAAGTGATTGAAAAAGTGAGGTGAAAAATATCATGTCACACGCTCAAACTTATAAGAAAATATCATATTCAATACTAGAGATAGATAAAATATTATATCCAATATCTAAATATGAAATTCTAAAAATGCCTTTCATGTGTTGGTGGATATTCTTTATGCAAAATTGTGATGAATAATGAAAAAAATAAAGGTCAAAATTGGTCCTAAACATATAGCTATAATACGAATTTGGTTCAAAACATTCACTTTTTAAAAATCGAGTTCAAAACATTTGAAATCGTTATCGAAGTGGTCCTAAACATTTGAAATCATTGTCGAAGTGGTCCTTTTCCGTCAAAAACTAACGGTCAACGCCTAATTAATGATTTTTTAAACTAATATACTATGCATAACTAATTAAACAAATTAAATATAAAATTAATAAAATGCTAAGAAATTTCAAAATCGACTATTTCTTCCTCTTTTTCCTTCTCTTCCATCTCTCCTTCGTTCTTCCTAAATCGAAATCTCTCTTTTCTTCTCTTTGGCGCTCAACGGCGTCGCGTCTTTCTCTCGACTGACAACGAGCAGGCAGAGGCGACGGAAGCGAAACCATCTTCCAGCAACAACGACCGCGTCGGCGGAGATAACAATGCCGGACCGCCGAGAAAGAAAATTGAGAGAGAGATGTGAAGAACCGAAAGAAATGGGGGTTGATGGCGTAGGCAATGGTGGACGGCGACGGTTTTGATCTCGGACAGCAGCAATGCGGAAAAACACACGATGACGACGATTTGTGGAGGAGCGAGCAGAGAGAGAAAGACACGACGACATTGAGTGCCGGAGAGAAGAAGAGAGAGATTCCGATTTAGGAAGAACGAAGGAGAGATGGAAGAGAATGAAAAAGAGGGAGAAATAGTCGATTTTGAAATTTCTTAGAATTTTATTAATTTTATATTTAATTTTGTTTAATTAATTATGCATTAGTATATTAATTAAGTTTAAAAAATCATTAATTAGGCGTTGTCCGTTAGTTTTTTACGGAAAAGGACCACTTCGACAACGATTTCAAATGTTTAGGACCACTTCGATAACGATTTCAAATGTTTTGGACCCGATTTTTAAAAAGTTAATGCTTTGGACCAAATTCGTATTTTGACTATATGTTTAGGACCAATTTTGACTTTTACTCAATGAAAAAAATACCACAAATGCGATCATACCTTATCATCCATGGACTACCCATGATATTTTTAAAGTTTAGGAACCGTTTGTATGTGAAACGCATAGTTCACTCTACTTTTTTTTTATTATAAAACACCAACATAGATGAGTTATCTATCTTAGGTAAATGTCTAAATGTCTAAGAGGTTAGGAAACAAAATCAGCTGGAAAGGATACACTGATGAAATACAAGTTCATAAAAAAATTGCATTCTCTCTCACTTTTGATACAAAGGAGCAGGAAAAAAAATCTGCTTAAAACATTAGAGACAAAACTGCATGAATTACAAAAGCCCTCAAAATAAAGATTACATGGGCAGAGAGGATCATACCTACCTACAACCAAATTACAAATGCTTTTCACGAAGTGTATTAGTGTATGACAAAGCCCTACATAAAACAAAAACAACATACACAGACACCACTCTTCATTGCAAACTCCGTTCGCTTCTTCGTTCTTTCAGCTCACTGGGCATGATTGACACTGAATCGACGCAGAGGCCGCCTTTCGAATGCGTGCAGTCGATTTGTTTCATTGAGAACCGTACTTCGGTGGGCGGATCCGACTCCTTGACTAGGAACTGACCCACCTTGTACTCAATCCAACAACCCCGTTTGTAACTCCCATTAGCATCACCCTTTGGTATGTCGTCTAAGAAGCACTCACTTGATGCGTGTTGGCCGCCTGAAGTAGATAACACGAACTTTACGGGCTTGATATCCCAGCCATGAGTGTGATCAAAGTGAGAGATACGACGCCCCAGTCTCCTAGAAAATCTCCCAAGGTGTATCCTAAATGACAGTGTGTATACATCTGGTGGGAAAGGAAACGTCACAGATCCATCAACTTCAAACCACCATATTTGCTGTAAATATGCTACAACGTTAAATCTGCAAACAAAAAAAGATATTAGTATAAACATGTGAGATGTTTGAACCAGTAGTAGTACCAACACCAATGATCTATTTCTAGAGGGAGAGTCTCATGTCACACCATCTGCCGTATATGCAAATAAAAGGTTTGTATCACGAGGAAAAGACTTACGTTTTAGAGTAAACACATAAGTTTTAAGTGTAGAACCAGTGAAATTGAACTGCTGACAACTTCCAACAAGAATACTTTAACTTCAAGGTTTATATTTGTTTTGAAATTCAATTGGTGTGCAGATCACTTGAATTCTACTTCATGGAGCTAAACATTGAAGCAATATGGAACAGGGTCTGGAGCAACTTTTTATAATGTAGTCTCACAAATGCAACCACAATGATAATGATGGCGAATTGATATTATTTTGCCATAAATGTTCACCAAGTAAGTAGAAGTAAAAAGCAAAAACTGAATTTACATGTTGAAGATAAACCATGACCACAATCTAGAGCATGTCAGACAAATAAAGATGCACATAATCTAGCTTTTATGATGCAAAAGCCAGTAAAGGAGGATACAACTTTTGCTTTAACTGATTTTAGCACCCAAAGATAAAAATTTCATGTACCTGAGTAGAACATATCCAGAAGTCATATAAAAAAACAAACTCTATTATTTATACAGACTGTGATACCTCATATCCATATCACATTATAGGAACCTAATGGGTTGATCAATAGAGACCACTGAACCCAAACATTAAACTCTGCACAATAAGGACCTTAAGGCCAAAATTCATGGAGCACTTGCTAACCTGATCCCTTTCCACACAGAAAAAGCTGGGCATAGCTTTCTGTACCTTTAGTTAAAATGCAAATATATGCCAGCAATTTCATCTTCCAGAACGGAAATTATTGCATACGGCACAAGGTTTCACTTTTCCCTTAACAACTGAAAAGCATCTGTTTAAGTTTTCCTTACACTAAATAGTAAATCCATTTTCAAATAAGAAACTACTACAGCACACATTATTTTTTACCTTAGATTATTTCTAAACACACAATTCTGCACTATTCTTGTCTTCTATAGGTTTAACTGCCAATGATATGTTAATTTCTCATGCACATTCAAAATCAATGTCAAGTGAAATTATAAAGCATCTGAACCCTCAGGCACCAACTGGTAAACATCAGCAATATTATCTGAAAAGCAAAATACTTGAGCAAAAGAAAAAGCAGTGGAAAACGTTAGGGAAGAAACTGCATTCATAGCTCATCAACTGGAAAGTGTAATAACTCATCCAGTGTCTTCTTGGGGGTTCTGGCCTTTCTGGGTACCTTTTCCAGGAAGCAATTATAATCAAGAGCTTTTTTCTTGTTCGATATAAAATCTTAACCAAATTGAACAGCCCATGACCCAAACAGTCAGGGATATGTGCGATTAAAATTTAAGTTACGATTTCCATAGAATACAACCATATCTGAAATTGTCTCAAACCACTTTGCTTCGACCAGAAACAAATTGTCAATATGTGACTTTGAGAGTATAAGGTATAGAATGTTGCAAACTAACCTGGATTCTTCGGTAGGAACCCAACTCCAATATCTCCTGTCGTCGATGCCAGTGATGGACAACCCCTTTGCTGATATTGACATGCAAACTCTCCCAGCATATCTGTCCACCCATACCAACTGCAAAGAATTGACAATGAACAAAATTCAATTAACTAAACATGCTAAAGAGATTCAAATGATGAGATCTCTGATTCCATCAATCAAAAAAGAGCAACCCTACATTAGGAGCTTAATGATTTCAAGAAAACAATGGCCTGACGATTCAGCAAAATGTTAAATTTTTGAGTAAAATGTTGTATAACATGATAATGAAACAGCATTAAAAAACATCCCTTTGATAAACAATAACTAGCAGCAGCACACATCCTAACAGATAGAAATTGGGAATTGATAAGCTGAAAATCGTAAACTTCATTCCAAAATGAAAAGTCAGTTAATAACATTTCAAAAAATAAATAACTCAACTGATTGAAAACTATATTCATTAATCATTCGCACAGAACGAATATCCTCCATATCTTAACCATCGCAGCATTTAATAACACAACAAACAAATAAAAAGCACAAAAAAGTCAAAAATCAAAATCGCTGCAACGGAGACGATCCCAATTGATAAACTGCCGCAGAAATATTTATTTGAAGTGGTTGAAAATAATCAAACTGAGAGTAATAGAAATTAGAGTCGAAAAAGCGCAAAAACATCGAGGACATGCCTTGTTGGCGTCGTCGAAGAGGTTAGGGCGTGCGAGGAAGGCAAAAATATCCTTTCTGGAGAGGTTTTCACAAAGAGCGGGTTGCGAGAGAAGCTGGAGGAGGTGGTGGTAATTGGAGGGGAGCTTCGCCTCCCATACGGCGTCGGATGAGGCGGCACTGCGGAAGGCGCGATTGAGGCGAGCCAAATTGCATATCTCCGGCGGCGATAGGTAGAGAAAGACGCACGCAACGCAGCTCTCCGGTATATCCCCTAGACCCGGTCCGCCGCTGCCCGACCCGTTTTCCCCCAAATTCGACAATGATGCCCCCATATACACGCAATTAGCGCCTGCGATTGCCGTACGCCGGTGATTCCGGAAGAAAATTGTGGTGGAGGAACGCCGCAAGGCGGTGGGGAGAGGGAAACTTTTTGTATCGGCGACTGCAACTCTACAGCTCCGCCATTACTTTTTCTGGTCATTTAAATGTTTAATTGGAAATAGAATCAAAAAATATCCAGACAACTAAAAATGGCGCATTTCGTTTTCATTAGTTTGCTATCTCTAAAGTTAGTCAATATACAATTTAGTTTCAAATAAATTGACTTATAATTAGCCAAGTTAGGGAAGGTTGGAATTCTATTTATTCTCGACCAATCAAAGTTGTATTAGATTTAAATTCGATAATTTAGTTAAAGTTGAAGATTGTTTAAATCTATGCTTCAAAACTTTGGGTGGGTAAAATTAAGAAAGTTGAAATTGTCACGAATCGAATTGAAATATTGTTGAAATGGTTTGAAAATTAATTGTGCCTAGATCGTGGATTAAATTAATTGGTCAAAACGATTAATTGATTCCCATGGTTTTATTAGATAAAGTAAATACCACACTTCACCAAATTAGATCACGGGTGGGACTTTTTATTTTCTAAAACATGCTTTTCAATGTTATTTCTAGGCTAGTCAGAGATATTCAATAATCTAACAGTGACTTTCAAAAGACGAGCCTTTTTTTAAATAGTGATGAAAATATGTGATGGATTCAGTCATTTGCTTATTAATTTATTGATCAGAATTTGAATCTAATAAGTGACTCAAATTCTATTTTTGTATAATGTAGTATTTATCACAACTAATTTTATATATTGACTCATTTGATGTACTTCCATTTTATAGATGGTAGAGAGTTTTTGTTCAAACATATCGCACTTCATTTGCATAGCATACGAAAACGTATCTAATATAGAGCAATCATTGGGTAAATGACAATATGGTAATGAAACAAAACATAAAATTAATGATTACTAACAGCCGTATAATTAATGTAGTTTGGCAATAGAAATTCCATTAGCTAGAAGAAATAATTGTTTTTATAATATTAGTGTCCAATGCAACACTGACAAATCTAACAGCCTTATAATTAATATAGTTTGGCAATAGAAATTCCACTAGCTAGAAATAATTGTTTTATTATCCATTACCTTGATTGGCTGGTGACCAAGACAAATATATTTCAATCCATCCACAATTATATCTTAGAACTTCTTTTTAATTCGTTCGTAAATACATTTTACTAATTTTTTTTGTAAGTATATTTCGTTCTATTACTCATTTCACTCATATTTAATTATAATTATATAATTTACATTTTATTAATATTTTTTCAGTAGCTTTCTTTCATTTTTAAACCTCATATGGGATAAAACAGAAATTAAAAGGGTAAAAACTGTGTGCATACATATTTTTTTATACGTAAATGAATAGAAATTTAAAAATTGCATTATAATGGATTGAACTCGAGCCTATTATCTCATAGTACATTAACTACTCTATCTTACATTAACTACTCTATCGTTCGACAATTCGACCTATGTGCATGCATATTTTGTTTGACACGTTATAGGCGCAAAAGTGAACACCACTCGGTGCTCATTAAATAAAGATGAAATTGTGGTAGAATGTTATCAAGTAAGCAGGGTAATTAAACAGTTAATGTCGGTACCAAGTAAGAATTTTTGGTACCCTTGGCCTTGGTTGTAGGAGTGCGATTGGTGAGAGAATTAATATTTAAATCTATTATTACTATTTCTAAGAGGTATGCATAAAAGAAAAAAGTTGATTGCATATAATAACACCACTTTTACGTTTTAACAAAAAATTATAACCAAATCAATTAGATGTAAACAAAATAATTACTCATCTCCTTTTCTGGACAGAATGATGAGAATTACAAATTGTAAAATCGTCTCCTATAGCATTCAAAAATCTTAATAATGTATCGAGAGATTTTATTCTAACACTTTGAAAATTATGTTAATTTTATGTCGTTTATTGTCAATATGAAAATGAAAGCACACCTACCCTACGACAACATTAATAAGACTATCAACATGAGTAATTTTTATTAAGAGAATATTAGAAGGTATAAAGCATAAGGACCACAATATTCTCCAAGACATAAAAGAAACAATTTCGAGGTTTTCTTCTAATATTTTAACAAGCTGTGATTTTTATTACTTATGTTATTCGTTAGAGCATCCCCATTCTTACTCTCTGCTCTTTAGCAAGAGCACAACACCCACATTTATGCTCTTCCGCAAGGACATGCTCAAGGGTCCCATCATTCTATTATTCAATTTAAATAAAAATATTTGCACAATATTAAAATACATTAAAAATACACAAAACTTTGAAGTATAAATGAGAAATAATTTGATGTAAAGAATGGTTGATGAATGTGAGTATTTATAGATGATTTTTGGATAATTTTTTTTTTAAAAAAAATCAAAAAAATTTGAAGACAACAGTAAAATAATAACTATATTTTTGGGAATCTGAAAATAAATATTTATTCTTTTTTCCAGATTATTTTCGATTGTTATGATTTTTAAAAAAATAAATAAATTTAACGGAATAAAAACGAGCCAATCACGCAATGCCACGTCGCCCTGCTCAGCGGCACGAACTGCTCTTGTTATCGAGCAGCAACGTGCAGTGGCGCGAGCACAGCGACGGACAGGGGGTGTGGCACAGTCGGCACGGACGCCGTCCTTCGGGGCGAGCAGCGATGGGGATGCTCTTATATGGACATAAAAAGGTTTTTTATATATAGATCAATTAATATTTATTATATGAAAAATATTAAATACAAGTTTAAATTTATTTAATATTTTTTTGTCCTTTAACGAAAATGGTAATATTAAATATTTTTTAAACTTAATTTGTACTAATATATTATTAATATTAATAAAGTATTCAAAATATGTTTAATATGTAAATATTACTCCATTTGTCCAAGAATAAATTTTTCATTTTTTACGAGCTCAAATTTAAAAAATTATTTAACTTTATAAAAGAAAGTGAGTTAAAAATTTAATGGGATGTATGTCATATTTTATATTTGATTTATAATAAAATATAAGTAAAGTGAGTTAGCTAAATGTGAAGTCCTCTGCTGAATATAGTAAAAATTAAATGAGATATTTATCAGTGAAAAAGAAAAAAAATTGAAATATTTAATGGCAGAGGAAGAAAGTATAATCATAGCTATGTTATATCATTGTGAATGGTATATCAATGACTTGTGGATGAAATGGTTATTCCTTTTTGGAGAAAGATGATTTTTAACCGAAGAAACATCATCAAGCAGTGTAATGATAATGAGCAAAAGAATAACTATTCCATTTCATTCCAATCTGTTGTACGATTCACATTCACCAACCATAACTCTATAAATTGACTAGCCCTTGAAAGTTTAGATCCTAAAATGAGTGTGAATTATTATATACTCATCGTTGACAAGTGATTGCGAGTCTTAAATTTATCCAGAAAAAATTAACTGAATGAAAACAAACACGCCCAGTGGGACTCGAACCCACAATCGCCTGATTAGAAGTCAGACGCCTTATCCATTAGGCCATGGGCGCTTGTTGCTACAATGGTGAACTTAATTTATTTTAGACTGGTCAATAATCAGGTTTGTAGCTTAACTAGAATTATCACATCTAGGCTACTAAGCATAAGGGCCTGTTTCCTTGTTAGTTATCCGTTAATATAGAGGGTATATCATTTCGTTAGTGAGATCAAATTACCTTTGTAGCCTTCAACTTGCTAGTCATACAAAATGAGAGATTTCATAAAAGAGGAATGAAATATGTGTACCTTCCAAAATTAGGGATTAAATTCTCTTACCTTTGTTCAAAAATTTGCATGCATCGATCCTATATTTCAAAAAGTCAATAAATTTAATCTCAAATTTCAAAAGATCAGCACATTTAATCCCTTTTTCTGAAATTTCTCAAAATAGGGGTACATTTGATTTTGTTCGTTTTCTGGTATATCAAAGATTGCAACCTAAACACACAATGCCCCAATTGATGTAAATATAAACCTATGGCCAAACACCACATCAATAAATTTTATCTACTCCTTTGCACGCATCAAAGTATTCAAAGCTATACAACTGAGCATTAAGTCTGTCAAAGGAAAAAGAAACCTCTTCGAACTCTGGTTTAAGTTTTTGATCGAATGGAGCAAAGCTTAAGAGCATCCACAATGGTGCATTGTGTGTTTCAAGTGAACCTCATCCGCGCTCGTCCATCCACTGGAGGCCGACAATATCCACTGACGAACCACTGCAGGAGGCTAGTCTGGACTAAGAAATGCTGATGTTGCGAACTATAGTCCCAACACTAGTTCGCACCATTATGGATGCTTCAAGCAAATCCCAATAGTACCGTAGCCCCATTGAAAACAATCGAAGCAAACAACTAAACCAAACGCCACAATAATGCGGCTGAATCATTTTTCTTTCTTGGTAAAAAAGCAGACAGAGCTCGATTACAAACTAACGAACGTAAGAAACACCTAATCATCATGTATCAACCAAATACTAAGACCCAAGAGAGGGGACTCTAAAACACAGACACATTTATGAAAGTTGTATGCATAATGTGACAGAAAGTCAACAATGAAATTTCCTTCCCCTTGCACATTACGGAGCACCGCAGAATCAAACTCATATAACAAACTCTGCACTTTCCGTACTATAGATCTTCAATTAATGATCATTTTAAAATTCCCTACAATCATGGACACACCATTGAATAATTTACTAGTACATTATTTTGATATTATTACTCGAATGAGTTAATGTCTTCATGACAAAGACATCCAGGGCGGTTATTTTCTCACAAACACCCTCCCTCATGGTTTGCAACCACCAATAATGGAGTACTACTTGTTTTTAAGAATTACATCGTGGTAAATAGTACACCGACCCACCATTCTTTCAAAAAAAGGGGTGCCAATGATCTATAGCCATCCAAAACCAACATCCAAACTCATGGTGATGCCTACTAGGTTCATGTCCCTCAAACTTGCCCACCAAAAACAAAGAACTAAAAAAACAGTTTGATGTTGTGCTTTGGTATAATGTTTGTCTCCATCATGTATTTTAATCTTCAAGTTCGATGATCTTCACCACAGAAGCATCTCCGACTTTCTGGCATACAACTACTCGATCGTGGGACTTGATAACTCCAGAAGCTTTTCCATGATCAAGTGCAACCTTCAAAACAGACTCATTTGTTGCGTTTGTGGACTCAGCCTGTAAGATGAACAGTCAGTCCACAGTCGAGGATAAACAGATCCATAGTACTCCATGAAACAAGAGCATGTACGAAAATTCAAATAATCCAACTCTTATAAAAACATGATCAGAATGGGTAGTGTTTGCAAAGTCAGGCAAACTTGATGATATGAATTTAAGCAAAAGCACTTAAGACTATATCAAATTGATGTGGCTTTGTGCAAGAATTTGACATTAAAAAGAACTCTCATACAAATGTGATATGGCCATAGTAGTTTTGCATCCATAATGCAAATATGATCGAAGGAAAAGACAAGGTACTTACTGGATGCCGAGGATCAGCGAGCAAGGGGAAAAGGCCCCGCACTACAAGTGATTGCCTAGCCTGAACATATGCAGAAACATTATAAGCACCTCACTAGGAAACAAATATAACAGAACTTGAAGAAGGACGATCACAAAAAAAAGCAGGAGAAAAGCAGTTAGATCTGTGCCAACTAATCTCCTACGCAATACAGGCATAGCTTTTCCTACTGCCTCAATCAGATTAAGTATAAAAACAATATTGCACGAACGAAAATTTATGACATATATCTGGATGTCATTATATAGCCATAACAACCTTCCTTGTTAATATGAAAATAGAGCCATCAAATAAAATTGTTCTGGAATTGGAGCATTTTAAAGCTTAAGGGGAGGGTGGGGACTGAATGCTGGCATATGCCACAAAGAGGTGAGGATGCTATAACCACACTGTAAGGTTTGTAAAGTCGAATTCAGGTTTCATAATAAAAATATTATCTTGATGTGGAGCTAAAGTTTACCTCAAATGCACCGCTAAAACTCCACTTCAGCTGATTTGTCTTCAGGCGAGGAATGACAACAGATAACACAGGCATTGTTGGCCTGTACTTTGCAATCAATCTGCATAGAAAGGAAGATGTTGAGATGATGCTAAAATGAAGTGCATCTTAGATTCTTAGTATCAGTTTATATGTATCTGACAAAGAAAACAATACCTTGCAGCTCTTCCAGATGACGTAAAGCATATTATGACAGATGCCTTAACTTTAAGGGCCGCACGGACCTAAGATAAAGTGCAGATAGAGTGTCTTAATATGATGATCTAAAGCAAACACTGAAAGCACAATTATGGGGCAGAAAGATCTATTCATAATTCTTTTGCTATTTAAATTTCACATTGTTATTCTTCAGTTGTTCGCAACATACCGCAGAGGAAGCAATAGATTCCAAGTGAGTCATTGGTTCACCAACAAACTTTACTGTCCTCTTGAAGTATTGATCTTGATTGAAGACCTTCTCTGCCTATGACAAAAAGGGGAAACTGCAGTTAGATTTGCTCAAGTGTTTGTCAATAAGGACAGTGAGACTAGCCAAGAATACTTCATATAAGGGGTGAGCGCCCAGAAGATATATGTTAGTCCAAAGTTTCTGCTATTGATGGGAATGAAATAGGCTTTTATATATTTTGATATTAATGACAATTAAAGAAACAAACTTTAGTGCTTTGCCTAGTAGAAATAAAACATAGAAGCTTAGAGAGTGTAACTGTACTTGCTCAAAGAATAAACATGAATAAGATGGGAATCTGATTGGGTGAAACGTAAAATATACACCTTCAAAGCATTTTATTTTTAAAATGCAATAGGTAGTTATGGAAAATGAAAATTCATTGCGAGTAAACATATTGCATTAGACAAAAAAAACTGAAGCTGTTAAAATCAAGAAACCTCAAATTGTAATGTACAGGAAACAGAACACCATATAAAGATATCAACAACAGCTAATATCAAGCCAAACAAATGCAGAGGTGAAAGACAATATACCTCAGCACAGATTTTCCCAACGGTAGAAATAGTTTCCACAGGATACAATCCACGCAAGGTCTCAGCACCAAGAAGAATAGCATCACATCCTGAAATATACATTATCACCATGGTTCAGCCAGCTGATATAAATTGACCAACAATTAAAGAAGACTGATGATAATTCAAATATAGTAACCAAGTACAAAGAATGCCCTTGGACAATTAATAGTGAAGGAATGCCAATTCACAAAAACTGCTTTTAACAAAACACGGCCAAGCATTTACGTTTTTCCAACTAAGATTGTCAGTCACTTACCATCCAAAACAGCATTAGCAACATCAGTTGCCTCAGCACGAGTGGGCCTCAAATTGTCCGTCATGCTATCAACAACGCGAGTTACAACTGCAGGCTTTCCAGCCATGTTACATTTGTAAACAGCAGACTTCTGAAACAAGAACACCTACAGATACAGAGGAAAGAAATTACTCTAAAAATTATAGAGTAGAGCGAAGAAATCATATTACATGCAAGCAATATGCAAGATTATAACATCCCACCCACAGAGGCCAAAATGTGCGTATATTACTTTTTCAAAGGTCAAAGTGCGACAGTCCTGAATATATAATGACCAACCAGGACACTTGAAAATTCCAAATGAAAAAAATTACAGCTATAGAGCATAGCCTTGAAACTTGAGGTACTAACTAGATAAATACATTCACAAAAAAAACTACATAAACATAGTGCTTCTTCATGTACATATAGACATGTGGAATGCAGCTCAAAGTCAGAATGCCTCAGTGGCAATCACAATTTCAAAAAATCAAAACAAACAGATGGGGAATACAAAGCAAGATTTTGCATAAACAAATGCTGACCTTCTCAGGTGGGAGGTCTATGCCAAGATTCCCGCGAGACAGGATGATACCATCAGCCTCCTGTAGGATCTCGTCAAAATGGGTTAAACCCTGCAGATACCAGTAAGTTAAAGTTTATGAGCCACTCGCTCATCTCTTGTAAAAACACAACCCGCCATTAGAGATTGCGTTGCAGCCTCAGCATACCTCTACATTTTCAATTTTAGCAAATATTTGAGTCTGACTCAGATCACCATGTTTTGACAGAAAATCACGGGCCTGCAAAGAAAAATTATCATCTTCAAGGAAACTATATACGTGGAATTCACATTAAAAAGAAATCAAAACAGTTTTTCCTCAGCCACTTTACCTCACGGACATCCTCTGCGTGCCGTGTGTAGGATAGCGAAAGAAAATCTATTTTATTCTTAACACCCCAAGTGCTGATAACCTGAAACAGAAGTGATATGTCTTGAATATTAAAATCAAAATTGAAAAGATAGGATAAGACAGACATATAAAGGAATAACCAAATATAACTTCTAGTTAATCATCAGCAACTCAAATAAATAGACATGCTTCAGATGCCAAATTGCACACTACTTTCATAGGTTTGAATTTCACCATGAGTAATACAGGAAGGTACAAGGAAACTGCTTGAAGGTTTAGGTTTGAAGGTGGTGACTTTTCAGTTTCCTTCTCGCCTTACAAGTATTGTGGTTAAAATCATATTTAAACCCCTTGATAAAGTTTGGAAGTGCGAACCATTTACTGCTAATTTCAACAATGAGTCATTTAGAATCATATTGTGGTTAAAATCATATTTAAACCCCTTGCAAGTCAAACAGTTATTGCAAGGTTTGCAGAACTCACCTCCTTGTCCTTTTCAGATAGAGTAGGCAAATCAATTCGAATTTGTGAAGCATGCAATGTAAATAGTGATCCTGCCAAGGTCGCAGAGTTCTTGGTAACACAAACCACATCATCCCCCTTGACTTCATCAACCTGCCAGCCAAATCACAAATGAAAAGTAATAAATATCACTGAAATAACTAATTATATATCAAGCATAAGGCATAAAATGCAAAAGAAAGTGTACTTAGTGTATACAGGCTCATGTTCGATTCTATCACAAGAATTTATTCAAAATGGAATCAGGGCGAAAAAATCCGGAGGAAGATGAACAAACTCAAGAACCAAGTACACATAGGTAATGTAGGAAAAAAAGAAAAGGAGAAGCAAATCAATAATAGAAAACTGATTCAGACAAGCCCACTGACATTGCAAAGACAGCTAGACATGTGAGAGTGATTAATAGAATGGGACAACACAACTAGGAGAACTTAAAAAATGAAAAACACTACATATGTACACCTCCTACCTCCAGCCATACAGAAGTCGTCTCACTTCCCGTGAATAGGTACTGACCGACAAAAATGGTGTCACCCTTCTTTACAGCCTGCAAACATGGACCTTGATTAGGATGTACAACATGAAAGAGGCCTAGAGCAAATTAATGATGTCGAAAGAATGGAGTAGTACTCTTAGAAGTAACACAGACAGTGATAGTGATAGCTAGAATCATATTAGCAGCTCAGGCAACAATAGCAGCTGTAAATAATGTTGCTTTAAACATATAAAAAAATTCATAACAGTAAAGCAAATAAACTTGCTCCTTCGAATCACAAATTGACAACAGTGGATGGGTTAAACAGCAAACAAATTGCACTAGGAAAATAGTTAGAGAACCTTAGCCAATCCAGCAAAGTTGATCGGCAAAACTGCAGATGTCGCTTCTTGACCTTGATCAGGAGTCAAAGTAACCTTGTCTTCGGCTTTAAGTGTTATAGATGTCTCACGCTTATTAACAACTTGCATTTCAGCACCTACGGTGTCTAGCATAACCTGAAAACATGTTCAAACCCAACATCATCAAATTTGCATGCTTTATTTCAGTCTCTCCAGCTGTAAATATGAAAAAATAATTCAAAATCAAATAATTATAAAATCCAATAGTTCAATAGACTTACAGCACAGAGTTTCGTAGTGCTCTTAATTGCAGTCTTCAGATTCTCCAAAGTCTCCTGGTGAGAGTCCGCATCGCCCCATGAAAAATCAAATCTCGCAACTGCCACGTTCGGAAAATTAACAAAAAAACAAAAAAAAAAAATAACAAACTAAATACGATCAAAATCCAGAATAGGATAAATACAAAAAGATAAATATCTCCAAAAAAAAAAGGTTGAATCAATTACCAGACATTCCAGTCTTAAGGCAATCGGAAATAACTAAAAGGTTGAATCAATTACCGGACATTCCAGTCTTAAGGCAATCGGAAATAACTTCTACGGATCGAGAGCGCGGGCCGAGCGTCCCGACGATCTTCGTCATAGCAGGGAAGAAACTCTGCATATACACCAGCAGATGAGTGACAGAAATCCAAACCGCAAACGGCTAGTATCGATCCGCTCAAAAATCAAAACAGCGAAAAGTGATACCGGTTTGGATGGCTCAAGGATGGTGGCCATCCGGATTGGCTCCTCGAGCAGCAAATGATTTGAATGCATCTTGATTGTCTTCGATTTCTTGCGAGTAGCAGTAATTGAAGCAGAAAATTATAGAATTGATTTGGTGGCTATATAGTGCAACTTGTTTCTAGTCTCTCTCTCTAAGATTTCTTTTTGCCAACGAAAACATCCCTCCCTGGTTTACGCTTTCCACCTCTTGGGTACAACGTAGGTTCCACAAGGTACCACTTTCACGAGCATTATTTTTGGTTTCTTGTTTGTTGTTAAAAAACGTGGAATTTTGCACAAGTCGAGCTCAATGTGATATTTATAAAATCCTGTTTATTTTTATTTAAAATAAAGATATTCATGAGGTACTCTCTTCCTTCCATGACACATTTTTTAGTCGACATGAGATTTTAGGAGTTATTAACTAATGTATTTAATTGAAGAGAGAAAATGTAGTTGGATGTATTAATTACATGGAGAAAGTTAGCGGAAAATGAAATGTGTCGTTTTAATTCAGATAAACTATTAAGAAAAATGTGACTTGATTTAGGCATCTTCCAAATATGGCAAATATTACCGGCGCTAGAAGCGAATTGTTCCATTATTTCTTGTCCATAGATAATTAAATCGGAACCTTGTCAATTTTTGTATTTATGACACGTTGAATATTTACTGGATGAATAAATGAAGTAGTGGAAAACGCCACGTATGTATATAGCACGTATGGGAATGAGAAGTGCTTATTAGTAGAATTAAAATAACTTTAGATCTAATAAATACTTTGAATCAATTAAAGAAGAAAACTTTACACGGAGTAGTATTAATTCACTTCAATTAAGTCAGTTAACTTATTTAACAGGGAGTAGTGTCAATTCACTTCAATTAATTTAATTGAGTAGAGAAAACAGGTACTAAAGACAAATTAGGCTTCTGCTATACTCTCTTCGTTTTATATAAAGGTATTTTTCTTCACCACATAACATTTTAAATAAATAGTAAATAAAGTAAAAAAAAATAAAATAAAAAAAATTACATTTTGTTCAAAATAGAAATAACACAATTAATTTATTTATACTTTCTAAAATAATAAAAACAATTCTTTATAAAATAGTAGAAAAATAACTTTATTAATATAGATTTAAAATTAGATCCAAAATTATAAGGCGAAAATGGGCCCACTCACGTGCCCACCTAACGGACTCGTCACGAATGTAACGCCACTTGGGCAGCGCCCCTACCCCTAACAGGCTAACACCTGCAAAATTTCCCAAATTCCATTATCCTTTAACGGCGCCACGTTTTCACGTCCGTCTCCGTTTCCGTCAGCTGACGCCGTCCATGGCCGCTTGTGACGACGACTTTTCCCTCCTCGACGACCCCCAAAACCCTAACTCTGCCCCGCCCTCCACCGCCACCGCCTCCCCATACCAGATCCACCCGTACGAACACGATTCCGACCCTTTCGATTCCGATCCGAACTCGCTATCGACCAAGCGCCTCACCGATCGAGATGACATCCACAGCGGCACCTCCAAAAGGACCAGATTGCCCTCCTCCGCCAGTGCTGGCGGAGACTA
Organism: Salvia hispanica; assembly: GCF_023119035.1. Classification (NCBI taxonomy): domain Eukaryota; kingdom Viridiplantae; phylum Streptophyta; class Magnoliopsida; order Lamiales; family Lamiaceae; genus Salvia; species Salvia hispanica. The sequence continues at coordinate 31,753,903 of NC_062965.1, read as the reverse complement.
CCGCAAGGACAGGGAGGAGTGGAGCGACACGGCGATCTCGTGCCTGCTTGAGGCGTACAGCGAGAAATTCGTGCAGCTGAACCGGGGCAATCTGAGGGGCCGGGATTGGGAGGAGGTGGCAGCCATGGTCAGCGAGAGGTGCGAGAATCAGTCCAAGAGCGTGGAGCAGTGTAAGAACAAGGTCGATAACTTGAAGAAGCGGTATAAGCTTGAGAGGCACCGGCTGAGCAACGGCGGCGTGTTGACCAGCCACTGGCCGTGGTTTAAACAGATGGAGCAAATCGTCGGCAATTGTATCGCTGCCAAAGCTGCCGTCGAGGAGGAGAAATCGTCTGGCGCCGGAGGGGTGTCGTACTCGACTAGGCAGACCAAGAGGTACACAGTCGAATGAGCAATTTTATTTAATCTATCAAGGATCCGTGGGTTATTTATTTTCTCCTAATGTTGAACTGTTTTGGGGCAGACTAGGAACAATAGTCAATTGTTCTGGTAGTCAGATTAACAGCATGAAGTCGAAACCATCAAATAACCTCAGATGGAGGAGAGTCGTGTTGAAAATTAGTGGAGCTGCTCTAGCTGGAAGTGCTCCTAACAATATTGAACCGAAGGTTTATTTCTAACTTAATTTCGCTTGACTCTATTTGCCTCCGGAGAGTCCATGCATCTTTAGTTCCATCATATGCCATGAAATTGTGCTATCTATGGATGTGAACCTAATTGATATAGTGAAGGGGTACCTTTCCGGCTTGCTGCAATTGCAAACGCTATATCTCCTCAAATCTATAACCTTTTCTCCTTCGGAGTGAATTGCTATGTGTTGATGCCTATAAAAGAATAGCCGCTAACTTGATTGTATATGTACTTCATTATACATGTATAACTTGCTCAATAACCTTGTCCCCTCTTTGTTGTTGAATGTCTTTGAATTCCTGCTGTCTCTGCTCCTGAATCTGGAGTTTGAATTGCTTGATCTCTTTGACATATTATAGGTGGCCATGCTGATTGCAACAGAAGTTTCAATAGCATGCCATGTTGGTGTTCAGGTACTAGTTTAAAGCCTTCTATTCGCAAGGTTGTCTTTAAATTTCCTGCCATGTAATCTTCATTTCTTTTTCTTTTTTTCTTTTACTTTCAACTTCTTTGTCCTTCTTTCAAAAATTTAATCTTAGGTAGCTATAGTAGTTGGTGGTCGCAACTTCTTTTGTGGGGACGCATGGGTTGAGCAAACTGGCTTGGATAGGTGTACTGCATATCAGATTGGGTAAGCTTGCCTTTTGCTTTTTATGAGTTAATTTTTCGATTTTGCACTAAATTCCTCGGATCTTGAAGACTTATACATTCAGTTTTGCATGCTTTACTTTGTTTCTTATTCAAACTTTGGCTCTCAATTTTTACATGCCTATCAAAACATTAATTTCAATTCCATTTTTCCCCGCATGAATCTGTCATCAGTCTTATTTTAGTTCTTATTTGAGTATGTGTGCTAGAAGCTGTATATGGTTCTTATTTGAGTTCTTTCACTGATCCGGCAATGGCATCTACAATCAGAATGATGGCAACTGTGATGAATTCCATACTACTGCAGTCTGCTCTGGAGAAACTGGGCGTGCAGACGCGCGTACAGAGTGCATTTTCTATGCCAGAGGTTGCTGAGCCTTACAGTAGGCAACGGGCAATTCGGCATCTTGAAAAAGGAAGAGTTGTAATTTTTGGTGGTATTGGCGCTGGCACAGGGAATCCTCTCTTCTCCACAGATACAGCTGCAGCGCTTCGAGCATCAGAGAGTATGTCCTTGCTTAATGGCATCCTTTATCTAATGGTTTCTTATGTATTCCTCAAATCACAATGTGCCTTAATTCTTTGCAGTTCACGCTGATGCAGTCCTGAAAGGTACAAACATGGAAGGTGTATATGTTTGCGATGCTAGAAATAATAGCATAGCGGCAGAGCATATTTCCTTCAGGGAATTGGCTTCGAGGGGGGCGTCTCCAATGGACATGATGGCTGTGACATTCTGCGAGGAAAATGGGATCCCAGGTCCTAAAACTTACATATCCTCCATTTTTTTCCACCAATAGGTTGGTTATCTGTCTCACACGTTGATTTTTATCTATTTTTCTTTGCAGTTGGCATCTTCAATCTTCACGAGCCTGGAAATATTTCGAGGGCGTTATGTGGGGAAAGGGTTGGTACTCTAATAGATCAAACAGGTCCAGTTACTTAACATTACGTGCTATATGTTGAATGTGGCTTCAATTCAGTATAGGCACATTAATAATTTAACTTCTTGTTGTATGTTTAGTTGGTAAGGTTTATCAATGCTACTCTAATTAGCCTAAAAGATGATGTAGTAGTTGTTTGTGCAATAGTGTAGAATGCCGTCTGTATTTATATGGCTTTGATTGAGCCCCCTTTAGGTTATACCTTGAATTATTTTTTCTTATTTGGCTTGAATTTGATTAGTCGGATGTCCGTATGATCGTAAGACAAATGACAATTTTTTTAACATATGATTTCATGTCTTAGACTAGCAAGAAAGAAATAAATTATGACGTTGTTAGCAGCATTAGTATCTCAGAAACTAATTGTTGACTTCAACTCAATTGTAAATACTGAAGAATATAGAACTTTTTGCAGAACAACATGTATTATTAACTATATCATAGCCCTTTTCACAACAATCATGGAAATGATAAAACTGAATCACAACAGCTGAATTTGGAGTGACTAAAGATCAACGCAACATCCCCAATAATAACAAAATTAAACAAACAAATCTGCAACGAGACACTGCAAGCTCAGTAGCAACGACGATTTCAGACGAATCCATCTTCAGTGGTGGCTAGCGATGGCGAGAGTGAGTTACGCGAATCGTCATAGTCCTCCCCCAACGGCGACTGCTCCACCCTTATCTCCTCTATCATCCTCACCACCTCCCTCATCGCCGGCCTCTTCTCTGGCTGCGCCACTACGCATGCCATCGCCACATGCAGCATGGACACCAGCTCCTCCTCAATATTCTTGTACCTCAACAGTTCTTGATCGAACACCTCAGCCGTCCACTCATCCCTCACCACGGATCTCACCCAGTTGGGCAAATCCACCACTGCCAACTCCTCCTCCTCCCCGGCCTTCGTCCCAGCAGGAAAAGGGGCTTTCCCGGTGAGCACTTCAAGCAGCAAAACTCCGAAGCTATACACATCCGCCTTCTGCGAGAGGAGCTTGATCTCACCCTGCTCTGGTGCCCTGTACCCTCCCAGCCTAGCTATGGAATGGACCGGGTTCAGCAGCAACGACAGCCCGAAATCAGCAATGCAAGCATTGCCATTTTTGTCCAACAAAACATTGGATGATCTCACATTGCCATGAGGGATCCTTGAACCTGCATATTCCTCATGGATTTTCGATAGCCCTCGTGCTGCACCGAGGATCAAGCTGATCCTCGTCGTCCAGTCCAGCGGGATCCTTCCCGGCCCTCTCATCCCTACTCCGATAACAAAAATGGTCAGAAACAGAGCTAACATTGCCGGAAACAGACAAGTTTAATTTCATAATTTGCATTACATACCATGAAGTAGTGAATGAAGGCTGGCATTAGGCAGATAATCATAAACAAGCAACTTCTCTTCTCTGGCATAGTAATAAGCTCTTAATCTCACTACATTTGGATGCCGAAGCTTTCCAATCACATCCATGTATTGCTCGAATTCTTTTCTAGTGCAAGGATTCGAATCCTTGAGCCGCTTCACGGCGACGGCGCTGCCATCGTCTAGAACAGCTCGGTACACCGTACCTAAGCTCCCTTTTCCGAGCATCTCCGCAGATGCTCGGAGAAGCTCATCCAGCTCAAACTGCTTCTTCCTGTCAAAAAACACGAGCTTGCTCTTGTCGGTGCCATCGCTGTCTCCGTTCGCTCTCGAGCAGCTGCTGCTCCGCTTCCTTCCGTCGCTGCCGGCCACGGTCGAGCTCGCGTCGGTGGAGGCCTTGCAGCAGCAGCACAGCATCCCAAACGACGCGATCACCAGTAGCAGCAGCAAATTCACCGCCACCAAAGCTATGATCTCGCCTGTGCTCAGCCGGTGGTGGTGCTTCTTCGGCGGCGGAGGGAGAGAGGTGGGATTCGACGGCACGGTTGTTTTGGGAAGGGATGATGGCTTATCCGCGATGGTTGAACAGTCGGGAAGAGGGGTCTTCCCGCAGAGGGCTTGATTGCCGGAGAAGCTGCTGTTGCCATATCGCGAAAGCAGAGTCTCCGGCAGCAAGCCGGAGAGCTCGTTGTTGGAGAGGTTTAAGTGTATGAGGTGTGGAAGGGAATCGAGGAAGTTTGGGATTTGGCCGGAGAGTTTGTTTTCTTGGAGATTGAGGGTGAGGAGGCGGGAGAGGTTGGAGAGTTGAGAGGGAATGGGGCCGCGGAGGTTGTTGTTGGAGAGGTCGAGGCGGAGGAGGCGGTGGAGGGATGAGAATTGAGGGGGTATCTCGGCGGAGAAGTCGTTGCCGGAGAGGTAGAGGAGCTTGAGGTTGAGGCATTGGGCGAGGGGGGAGAGGGAGTCGTTGAGGCGGTTGCCGCGGAGGTCGAGGAAGCGGAGCTGGTCGAGGGAGGAGAGGGCGGCGATGGGGCCGCGGAGGTTGAGGAAGGGGAGGGACACGGCGGCGACGCGGCCGTTGGTGCATGTTATGCCGAGCCAATTGGCAGTGCATGGGGTGGTTGTGGGGGTCCAGTTTGAGAGGAGGGCGCCGTGGAGGTCGGTTTGGGAGCGGAAGGAGGCCAGCGCCGCCGTGTCGTTGGCGGCGGAGGAGTGAAGGAGGGATGTGGAGAGGAGGAGGAATGAGAAGAGGAGGTCCATTTGTGAGAGTGTGAGCGGGAAGAGTGTGAAAGGATGGGATATGTTTTATTTGGTTTTGAGTTTTGAATAGTGAGGAGTAACAAATTGAATTAATTTTTCCTCAGAAAGTGGGGAAAAAAACAAAAGGGGGTGGAAATTTGGTTGAGAGAGAGAGAACTTTTTTAGAAGTCAATGAGATCTTTTATTTTCTAATTACTATTCTACATCTTTTATGCACATAGAAAGTAGGAGTATATGATAAATAAGCATTTATAGGGAACATGAGATTTGTCATGGATTGTAAATTTGTAATATCAAGTTGTGAGTATTAATTTGAACAAGGAAGCATTGATAATTTTTTAATTTATATTTGCAAAATAAGTAGAACAAAATTTCAAGAATTCCTACGATTTTATATCTATTTAATTCTATCTAATTAATTGAATTTCGGGATTACCATAAAAGGCAGCATGGAATCAAATTTATTGAATTTCAATTCAGAATTGATGTATGATTTGGGAAGTGAGAAAAAGTGAAGGTATGACGAAAGAAGGGGAAAGTGAGAAAGAGTGAGTTAGTTGGGTGAATGATTGATGTTTTCCATATCGGAATTCAGAGGAAGCAAAGTTATTATTACAATGGGAATATAGATTCAGAAGATACCTTTCCTGCTTTTCATTTTCTAATTGATGAAGCTTCATACAAAAAGGGGCACAATTTTCTGCTTTTTCAGAACAACGAGATTTCATTTTTCAATTTTTTTTCACTCGAAAAAGATAAAATTAGGAATCCATATATAATGTGTTATATTGCTAAATCATCTTAAAATTGTTAACTACGACTAAATGATACTCCCTCCGTCTCAGATAATTCGACTCAGTATTCTATTTCGGGCCGTCTCACATAATTTGTTTCATTTCACTTTTACCATTTTTGGTAGTGGACCCCATATTCCACTAACTCATTCATACTCACATTTTATTATAAAACTAATACTTTAAAAGTAGGACTCACATTCCACCAACTTTTTCAACTCACTTTCCATTAGATTTCTTAAAATTCGTGCCAGGTCAAAGTGTCTCAAATTATCTGGGACGGAGGGAGTAGGCATTAAGTACTAGTATATCTTTAAATCAAGGCTCAATCAATATAATGAAAAAAAATGTGTATTAATATCATTTAACTCAAAATTAATTATAATTAACTTTTAAAAAATAGTATCACAAAACATATATCAAATTAAAAGTTTTTCATAAGGATTCTAACAAGATCCCAATTGCATATGTTTGGATGTCAAAATTTAAATTTTTTTTAGAAATTTATGAATTTTTTAACAAACAGTTAAATATCAACATAGTTGTCATAATATATCAACATAATGTGTGTAAAATGTAAATATTAAATTTTATTGATATATGTAATAGGCTATATTGACATCCGATTCAAAACTCTAACTTTGATAGTTATTCTATATTTTCAACATTGAAAAATGAAAATGGAATTACACATGGTACATCATTAAATCTCTGAAATTCAATAATCTTAAATTAATTATGATTAGCAATTAAGGATCAGTTAGCAATTGATTACGTTCGAATACACTATAGACTATACCAAATATTTCACAAATATCTAAATAAGTAGCATATGATTGTCCCAATACACTATAGACTATACCAAATATTTCACAAATAACTAAATAAGTTGCATATGATTGTAGAATTGGGCCCGTTTGTGACATGTACAGACTATGTTTATTCACAAGTCTATATTTATAAAAAAATGTACATGGACCATATCAAACAAAATGTAAAATCAAATTACATCACAATGAAACATAGAACTGGAATTGTTTCTCACAAGTATTTAAATGTACAAACTTTGGTTGTCTTCTCTGTCGCCCACTGCAATAAAAAGCTGTTATCTGAAGTGATAAAGAAGCAAACATGTTTTCCCATATCTGATAAATTTCACTTTCCAAATTCACATGCATTTATCCCCCACACCGCCGTACTAATCCACATCATCTTTTTCCTACAAATCATATTAAATTTAGAAAACAAAAGCGGTTTTGATCGAAAACTTCTCACTCGAAATAATATTTGTCGAATTAGTCCGAAATTAATAACTTGGCGGCCTGATAACTGATACGTGAAATCGAGTGAATTGGCTCAATGGACATTGTTATTAAGTATGATGGTGTTCGGTTCGTTGGACAAGATAATAGTGAGATAAAAAATAGAATAGCTAAACTGAAGTTTATCCGGGATTAAATTAGTCAGTCATATAGGTAGAAATGAGATAAATATCATGAAATACAAATATAATGTGATCTTGACATGGTAGATACAATCATATAAACCAAAATAAATTATAGCTTTTGAGTAAAAGAATATCCGAAGGAGAGATAAAATTTAGATATTACCTTTACAAGTAAACGTGGCCACTAAATGACCCGTAAGTATATACTCTTTCGTCCAAAAATAACTGTACATGCATAGTCATTGTCATATTTTTCTTTTCTTTACTTTATTTATAAAAAACAAACATGACCCAACCATTATTTACCCTCAGAGTGAACTACAAAAATAGTCTCTGGATTATGCGTTTTTCTCGCCAATGAATCATGAACTTTCAAAATATCCCCAGACAACCTGAACTCAGCGTTTAACTCGAAAATAGTCATTTTTCACTGTTTCGTGATGAAAATACCCTTTTGGGGAATTTTGGGGGGTTTGGGCAATTTGGTCTTTTTACATTTGAAATCTGATATTATTTCAGTGATGTACTAAATCTGATATTATTTTAAAATTTAATCTTGATGGACAGATCCAATTGAGAAAATAAGGTTATTTTTTACTGATGAAGATATTAATTAGTATAAGAGTGAACTATAAAAATTGTCTCTGGACTATGCGTTTTTCTCGCCAATAAACCCTGAACTTTCAAAATATCCCCAGACAACCCTGAACTAAGAGTTTATCTCGAAAATGGTCATTTTTCACTGTTTCGTAACGAAAATACCCTTTTGGGGGGTTTTGGGGGGTTTGGGCAATTTGGCTTTTTTACATTTTAAATCTAATATTATTTCAGTGATGTACTAAATTTGATACTACTAAAAATTTGATATAGGAGACTTTTTGATGAATTTTTCTAGTTAATTTTGATTATTTTCAAATTAATAAATGAGAATTATATTAATCTTACATTAGATGCATATTTATTTCAAAATAAATCATGTTATATGATTAAAACTATTAAATATTGATTAAAACTAAGGCGGCGTTGTACCTTATTGATTAAATATTAGACACTATCAAATATTGATTAAAACTATTAGTTTGTTATTTAATAGTAATTTTGATAATTAAAAAAAAATTATTGATATTTAAAAATTGAAATTTAAAATTTAATTTTATAACGTTAAATCTAATATTGAAATAAAGAAACAAAAGTGAAGGATGGAAAAAGGGAAGAAAAATGATAATTTTAAAATAATATTAGATTTAGTACATCATTGAAATAATATCAAATTTAAAATGTAAAAAGACCAAATTGTCTAAACCCCCCAAAACCCCCCAAAAGGGTATTTTCTTCACGAAACAGTGAAAAGGACCATTTTCAAGATAAAGGATTGTCTGAGGATATTTTGAAAGTCCAGGATTTATTGGCGAGATAAACGCATAATCCAGAGACTATTTTTATAGTTCACTCTTATACTAATTAATATCTTCATCAGTAAAAAATAACCTTATTTTCTCAATTGGATCTGTCCATCAAGATTAATCTCTTTCCTATTTATATTAAATTTGACATCACCTTTTTCTTTTTTTTTTCCCTATGTTATCCTTTTTTTCCTTTTTCAGAAGCATCTCCCACTTTATTAATTATGCACAACATTTATGTTATCTACAATTGAAAATATTAGATTATATAACAAAGCGAAAAACTAGTTTTTCAACCACGAAACATAAGGGGAGTGATCAATTGCCAACTCATCATTTAATCGCTAACTATAACTAATTTAAGACCATAGGATTTTAGAAAACTTGTGGTCTACAATTTGCAATGTGTAATTTTAATTTTTATTAATTAAATCAAAAAAGATAAAAAAAACTACTAAATTAGGATTTTGGATGAAAATGTCAATATAGTGTTTCGAAAATATCAACATAATGCTTTGAGAATGTTATCACATAACTTATATTGACATTCTACATGTATTATATTGACATATTTTATATATCATGTTCACATTTGTTGCTGTACGAAAAAATTGAAAATTTTTGAAATTTTTTTCAAATTTTGACAATTGGAACATATGTAAGTGAGATCTCGTTAGAATCCTTATGAAATTATCTTTAATTTGATATATGTTCTGCGAAAAATAATTTAAATCGAAAAAGTTATATGCGTTTTAAAGTTATGAGATCATTTTCAAAAGACAGTTACATCTAATTTGTTATAAATTGACTAATATTCTTATTGACGTTTTTTTGTTGATCGTATTGACATTCAGAGGCTAATGATCTAGGCCCTTAATTTGAATATCTAATGACTATTATTTAATTATAGTTAGCAATTAAGTATTGAGTTAGTAATATAACACTCCCCAAAATACAATATATAATTTTTTTTATTAAAACTAGTAGTAACATATTAAGGTGAATACTTTATTATGGAACATGGCGAATTTTTCCTTTGTCTCAAGTTGGTTGAGTCACATTTTTTCCTACTTTATTCTATCTCCTATGCATCTTATTATTTTTATTATTTTATTTTATCTTTATTTAATCTACTAGTAAAACAATTTTAATTCTTAAATCTTATCATAAAAGAAACCTCTCCACCAACGTGAGATTTATATTAGTGTAAATTAAATTAAAATAGTGTCATCAGTTGCAATTCGCCGTAAAGCTAAAACAATAACTCAGAGCTTGATTCAATGCATGAATAAATCAAACTGCCCGTGCACTGTCTGAATGTGAATGATTTATTAAGTAATTGAATTCGAGAAAGAATTGTTGTAAAAGTTGTTCAGTTATGCAATAATTGAGACGTACATTTTGTTGGGAGAAAAAGTGAGGAATTGGATTACAGCTTTTGATGAGTAGCAAAGTGAATAAATGATGGCCTTTTGGTGAGAATTCAAGGCGGGATTGACGTTCAAAAGAGACTAAATTCACTATCAATCAATAATTCTTTACAAGATTATTACTAGTTGGTGGCCATGCTCCAAAATTGGACTTACTTTTGCGCGATCATTGATTCATGTCCCACTGTCTTTACAAATTGGCCCGATCCCGATCTCGGACTGGACTAGGTGGTTGGGTCGGGTTAGGTTGGATCAATCCAGCTGTTCAAACTTTGGGTCAAAAATCTCACAACTAAGAGCATCCACAATAGAAATCGGCCAGCCATAGGCCAACCACTCTCTCTCCCTGCCACGTCGGCAGCACTAAAAATCCATTAATTGCGGAATTAAATTTACGATTAAATTACAGAATTAAATTTACGAGACATATACGAGAAAATTCATTAATTGCATTAAAAAAAAGTACATTCATTTAAAAAAATAAATTACATAATAAAGAAAAAAAACTATCGCCGTGCTATCACACCCTAACCCCTATTATCTATAATATAATCAATATTTAAATACAAATAATTCACGTGTCAAAATATAAAATAAAAAACATATCATATACGTTCATCGCCCAACTTTTATCTATCACATTTCAAAATATTTTGAACTGTCGTGAAACCCTCTCACCACTCTATATGATACACATTTATCTGCATGCAAATATGAGGAGCAGAAGGCTGACAAAATGCGTCAGCCGCCGAACCTAGTAACATGTGGAGTTCCTATGACCCACGTCAATAAAAAACATCACTGATATCTTATTCCTGAAAAAATATTAGTGGTTTATATGAGTCACAACTCAGTGTATATAAATCTTACCTTTAATTTCACAACCCAAAAATCAAACACATTCTTTAACCAATATATATAATAATAATCAACAAATATTAATATTAATTCCATATACATATGCATATGCCACTCTGTTCATTTTATTATTCTGTGACAAATCAAGCCAGGTATCTGCCCGGGATTCCATTGTATATATGACTCATAGGTCCCATTGCCTTTGTAGATATATATATGACTCGAATGTCCATTGTCATTGTATATATAACCCATAGGTCCCATTGCCATTGTATACATATATATGACCCATAGGTCCATTTCCATTGTATATATGACCCGTAGGTCCGTTGTCATTGTATATATGACCCGTAGGTCCATTGCCATTGATATCAGACCCAGAGCAAGACTGTCACAGATTCTCTTTAATCCAATGATTCAAATAATTCCAAAACCATGTGCAAACATATCAATTGCATCAATTACATATTTCTATCATATAATTCATTTACAATATATAAAACATATCAATTGCACCAATTACATATTCATACCATATTCCACCATCTATATCAAATAACACATAATTATATCAGAGTCACATCATATAATCAAATTATTCACTTTATTTAACAGTTAGCAAAGAAGCACATAAAATATGTAAAATTAGAAGTATGTATACACCTGAGTAAAACTTATAACCTGGTCGAGCACTCTGTTCCTGTTTCTCAATCTATTAGCATTTGATCCTATAGAATACATAACATTTAAATTTGTATTCTTATCGACATATTTTCAGTTCATGACAGATCTATTTAGTTATCAAATGTCTAATGTTTATAGTATAATTGTAATAAGCTCTTAGTTTATGATATCGAATATTAATTGTTTACTACAAATGCAAAATTAGGGACTTGATGATAAATTCAAGAGCAGACCCACTTATGACGCTTAGTCACGTTTCTTTTACTACTTCTATCCCTGAAAATTTGATACATATTACCATTTCAGTCCGTCCCTGAAAATTTGATACACTTCACTTTTACCATTTTTGGTAGTGAACCCCATATTCCACTAACTCATTCTTACTCACATTTTATTATAAAACTAATACTTTAAAAGTAGGACCCACATCCCACCAACTTTTTCAACTCACTTTTCATTACATTTCTTAAAACCCGTGTCGGATCAAAGTATAGCAAATTTTGGGGGACGGATGTAGTACAATTCAAAAAGTTGAATATGGGTTGAGCCGTTCTCAGCAAGCATTTCTCCTGAATTAATCCATCTTTATACAACGAAGAATTATAGTATGTCCATTATCTCATTATGATATATACACACCACTGATACAAAAGGAAATTCCTAATTTCATTTGATAACATGTTTTCTTACTAAATTCTCCTTTTATGTTAGTATATTCGAAAATCTGCTTTAGAACTAATAACATTAAAAGTGATATGCTTGATTAATTTAAGCTCAAAGGTATCCACACTTTACATAAATTTAATTATAAGGTGCTGATATACAATATTATGTAACCTAAAACGTAGTATTTGAATATGAAATCTCTATAAAATATATTAGAAGCAAGATTTTATATATGAAACAATTTTAAATTTGGAAATTAGAACCTTATTTACAGGGTTTAAATATAAGATACCCTAATTTTTGTATAAGACTTATTTAAATGGAAGAGTACCTTAAGCTTACCTCTACACCCACCAAACAATTGTACAAGAGCTCTCTTCCCATTCTCGTCTAACTTCTCCGAGATTTTTCTTTCTCTTTAATTTCTTTTATTCTTCATTCTCATGACACACAAATTATATGTATATTATTAATTTGCCCTTTTTATTTATAAAATAACCGACTTAGTGTAAAAGGGATTAAACCCAAGCATTATTTAAAAAAATTTATTCCTTTGGTCACACAAACATAGGACACGTTACTTTGACACCTATCACTACCATTTAAAGAGTTCAATACTCAAGAATTCATTTTCTTATTTTACTAACCCAAATTTACATTAATATAATATATAACACCTGTATATTTATATATGTACCACACCAAACTAAATAAATATATTCATACATGTGTGCGTACTATTCATTACCTAAATTATCACAATTGGTTTTAATAATTATAATTAATGATTAGGATAGCGCTTCATATATTATTTATGATTAATTACCTTATAGAATATCTTTTCGTAATTTTAGTATGCAAGTACAATATAAATGTGTAATAATAATAATGATGACAAATATGGAACAGAGATGTCACACGTGCAGTCTTCCGTGCCCACAACTCTTCAATTATATCCTTTTGGAGTTGAATATGAGCATCCACTTGGCGCATGTCGGCATATTTCTGAAGGCGGCCGACTTCATCGAGATGTACCCCATGTCGTACGCGAGGGGTGGCCGTTCCGTGGCTTGGACCGGCTTCATCGTCATTGGCCCAACTAGTCGGTTGTACGCCTTCGTCTTCGATGATCATGTTGTGCATGATAATGCGGGCGTACATTATATCAGCAATGCATTTGACATCTCACAAACCCGTTGGACCCTTAATTGCCGCCCATCGAGACTGGAGCACACCAAATGCGCGCTCCACGTCCTTGCGCGCCGACTCCTGTCGTTCCGCAAAGTAGGCCTTCTTGTTATCCGCCGTGTGCCTAATCATCTTCACAAAGACGGGCCACCTAGGGTATATCCCATCCGCCAAGTAGTAGCCCATATCATACCGGTTGTCGTTGGCCACAAATGAGACGGCTGGACCGATGCCCTGACACTTCTCGTTGAAGAGGGGCGACGAGTTGAGGACGTTGAGGTCGTTGTTTGACCCGGCTACCCCAAAATACGCATGCCAAATCCACAACCGGTAATCAGCTACGGCCTCGAGGATCATCGTGGGATTCTTTCCCTTGTAGCCGGTCGTGTAGGCCCCTTTCCAGGCACTTGGACAGTTCTTCCACTCCCAATGCATACAATCTATGCTGCCTAACATCCCGGGAACCCATGCTGCTCCCCGTGCATCCGCATCAGATTCGACAATCTTGGGGGTAGGGCTTCAAGGTACTTGCTCACCGAAAATTTGAATCACGCCCTGACAGAAAAACTTCAGACATTGCAAAGAAGTCGTCTCACCGATGTGGAGGTACTCATCCCACATGTCTGCCGCGCCTCCGTAGGCCAACTGCCTGATTGCCGCCGTGCACTTTTGGATAGGGGTGTGGTCGGGTCTGCCAGCCGCATCGTGCCTGAAGCGGAAATAAAGATATCGACGCTCCAAAGCGTCAACGATACGCATAAACAACTCTCTGCGCATTCTAAAACGCCACCTGAACATGGTTGCTGGAAACCGCGGGTCGGAGCGAAGTAGTCGTCATATAGCCGCTGATGTGCAGCTACGTGATCCCGATCAATCACTGCTCGGCGGTGGACAACCGGTGGAGGGCGAGGTACCGCCTGCTGTTCGACCCTTCGCATGTACCGCTCTAGCTCGCGGTTCATGTAGGCCTCCATAGCCTCGTTCATCCGTCGTTCGTACTCCTCAGTATCCCCACCACTACCACCACTACCACCACCACCACCACCACTGCTACCACCTGCGTTACTCATCGCTCGATGTTGCTCTTGTACAGAAATTTAGAGAGAGAGAAAATTCGTTAAAACAAGTGGTGCAAATGAAAATGAAACTAAAATCGCGTATATATAGGTTTTCAAAAAAAAAATTTTAAAAAAAAATGAAAATTGGCGCTGGCCGATCGGCACGCCACAATGGCGGCCAGCGCCCTCTAATAGTTCACGCCGATTTTTACGCCGATTCTCGGCTGGCCGGTTGCAATGGTTTGGCTAGCCGACCGGCTAACGACGCGAATCGGCTAGCCGCTATTGTGGATGCTCTAATTATAGGGTAAATGTGCCCGACAAATTTGTGTTTAATTTATAGAGTACAAAAGGTTTATTGTCGAATAGGAGTAACTTTCATATCTACTCTATCTATTTAATTAATTTTAACTGGAATTTAAGTTTATATAGGGTAGCATCAATCAAGAGATGTATTTAGGCATGCATATGAATTGTGGCCTGTGGATGTGCGCCCATATGCATTTGATTTGAGTATAAACTAAAACTGAAATTTGATAAGGCTAGGGACAGTACCATGTTCACAACTCATAAATAGCAGAAAACTCTTTCTAGAGGGAAAAAGGAGGGTGTTAATTTCGAGTTGTACATGTAACTCAGACCATATATTTAGTAACTTGATTGTTATCTTTTTAATTCATATAGCAACTGTTTACATTTTTATATAAAATTCAAATGGAATTAATTATAGAGTATCATTTACAATTTTAATTGAATTTACAAAATTTGATAGATATTTTAAATCTCTTGTAACATACAAGACAATGTCGTTTACACTCATTAAGAGTGACATCATTTCTTTTGTTCTTCATCTACATAATTCGACGTGCCCTGTCAAATTTAATTTAGGAAATAATTGAATATTATAAAATGGCCATGCGTTGTACACTTTCTTATAGAAAAATGGCCTCTAAAGTTAATTCTAGTCCACCTTTAAATTTTTAAATTTTGAATAATATCTTAAAAGATTTGCAATTGTCCTATTCGTCAAAATTTGAGGAATATTAATACGAGAATCATCCGTATAGAAAATAACAACGTTCCCATATAACTTTGGCCATTGTGATTAGTAAACACAAAATATGACGTGTATATATATTATTGGATATGATATATATCATGAATCATGATCAACATATATCGAAGGATTATTTTTTCTTTTGTCGGGTTTTGCAAGCGGCAATCAACGAAGAAGTAGAGACCACATCTAATTAAGAAGGCCAAATTCAAAATTGTGGCCCATCAAATATCACATAACATAGCTATATAATAAAACATCAACGGAATATTGTACTATTGTATGATCATAAATGATGTAATTGCTCCCATGATATAATCCCAAAAGGCTGATCATGATATCGATAACTTTAAAACAAAAAGGACAACTCCGAAAATGATATATTCACTTATTCAATTCCTTCTTTTTTTTGTCAGCTGTCTTGTGATCTTAATTAATCACTGAATGCTAATTCAAATATAACCCTGATTTGTGCGAATTCTTTAATTATCACAACAATCATATACTAACACCAAAGATTGTGGTCTATCGATCTCAATTTATAATTGATTGAGTCAAGCGTCTCGGCCAATTAGATAGTGTGTATATGTACTGAAAATGTACTAATCAATAATAGATTAAACATGATTTGTTGATTAAAGTAGCCTGTTCTCATGTCATGAATAACGATGGAATTTCAAGATAGGCTTTGATCAAATGCTAACATGATTTATTAATTGTTTGTTTTTATGTTGATATTTAAATTTACATATTTTATAGATAAAGTTATATTTTTGTGTTACTATTTTTAATGTATAATATTGAAAATTCTGAATTCTAGATTGAAAATTAGTTTTATTATAAAACCGACTTTTTAGAGATTATACTATAATTTATAAGGGGCTGTTTTACAATATAAAATAGAATTGGTCATTCTAAGAATATGATCTTCAAAAAATTCAAAATTAATCGGTTCATTAAAGTAAAAAGTAGTACTACTAGTAAATTGGTAAGGATTATTTTATCAGCCTATCCAATCACCCAAAATAGACACCTCTGATTTTCATAAATTGATGTGCTATCATAATACCCCATCTTTACTTAATCTCTGTTTATGGCATGAGTTAACAAAAAAAATAGTTAGCAAAATTTAATGATACGAGAATCCCAAGCACTCCATTCATCTAAATAAATAAATAAATAAAGATATTTGGGACCATAGGAAAAATAATGTATAGTTAGAAAAATTTAATGATACGAGAATCCCAAGCACTCCATTCATCAAAATAAATAAATAAATAAAGATATTTGGGACAATAGGAAAAATAATGTATAATTGATAAAGAAGAGTAGTTAAAATAGTATTAGTGGATAGTGAAATCCACATTATTATTAGTATTTAATGGTGGGTTACAGTAGTATAAATTATAAATAAATTGATGTATACGTGTAATGAGTTTGAAAAACTTTCTATAAATGAAAATGATATATTTTTATGGACGGCCGGAACAGGAAAGTATCCTTATTTTTATGGGACTGAGGGAGTAATATGAATTTTTTAATGGCATGAGTTTCAATGGATAATTGGTAGTAAGAAAATAGGTATAAAGAAAAGTGATTAGTTTTCTTAGTGGATAATGAGTTACTCCCTCCCCCGGTCTCACTCTAAGTGACACATTTTCCTTTTTAGAATATCTCACTCTAAATAACACATTTCTAAAATTAGAGACATCATTTTCTCTACTGATCCCTCTCTCTTACTTTATTTCTTCCATTTAATTCATAAACAACAATATATAAAATCTCATTCCGAAAAAGAAATGTTTCACTTAAAGTGAAATTGAGTGAATATTCCATTAGAAAAAAAATTTAAATTACTATTCTCACCTCATTAGAAAGAATGTCTCTAGCCAATGCAACATGTGACCTCTTTAATCTTAAGTGGCATGAGGCCTTCAAGATCCAAGTCCAAGACAAATCAAAACAAATACTCCTTCTATCCCCGATTAATTGTCACTCTTTGATCAGACACATGTTTTAAGAAATGTCAAAAAAAGTTGGTTGAAAAAGTTAGTGGAATGTGAGACCCACTTTTTAATATTGTTTTTATAATAAAATGTGAGTTAAGTGAATTAGTGGAATCTTGAACCTACTTACCATTTATGGTAAAAATGAAGTGTGACAATTATTGAGGGACATACCGAAATGGAAATGAGTGACAATTAATCAAGGACGGAGGGAGTATATTTTTTAGATCTAAGTCCAAGACGGATCAAAATAAATATATTATCAGTGTATTGTTTAAGTTTGATTTTTTTTTATTTATTCTAGAGAAATAATAAAAATTGAAAAATAAAATTGAATGGGAGCAATATGAATTGTTGTGGTAACATTTCGTTTAGACGAAATATATACGTAGGAGTACAAAATTAAATTAATAAAGCCAAACATAAGGTATCAGAAATGCAATTTCTTCCCAAAACTAAATTAATAGTACAATATTTCTACTTTAATTTTTATTGAAATTGTATTAAGGATTACTTTGTCCTCTTGTCTAGTTTGAAATCGTCTTTCAATCACCGAAATAGATCACATCCAAGAAAGCGAAATTCCCAATGTTGGACCATCAAATATCACACATATATATCATCGTTAATTGCAGATAATTCGACAAATCAGATCACGATAACATTAAAATCAAAAGGACAACATGAAAGGAAATCTACATTTCTTTATTCATTTTGGTTTCTTTAGAACGTAGTGTCATTTTAACCTGAGGCATAGTTGCATTTTTCATAAAAGCAAATGCTCAAGCTATTTATTAGCAAGCAAAACTTTGGGATATACACTAAAACTCCAATATCAAGATGACAAGTATACTAGAGTCCGGAGCTAATAATCAATTGCGAAAAAAACATCACCATCACCTAATTAAGCTACATAAATAAGCACAAATAAACTAAAAACGACTAGTTGCATTCTTTCATTTTGATTTTGCAAGTTCTATATGCAACCTTTTATTTTTAATGCAAAGTAGTATAAAAAATTGACTGATCTGCATCACTTAAATTGCTAAACTTAAAATATAGTTCCATTATTTGTAAAAAA
The DNA here is from genome assembly GCF_023119035.1 of Salvia hispanica. NCBI lineage: Eukaryota > Viridiplantae > Streptophyta > Magnoliopsida > Lamiales > Lamiaceae > Salvia > Salvia hispanica. The sequence goes on along the minus strand of NC_062965.1, from coordinate 31,735,387 downwards.
CACAAAAATACAGGTACACATTATTAAATTTGGTCATCTTATCATCTATTATTCTATATTATTGAGTACCTTGTATACGATATAGAAATGTTTATATGTTTATCAATTATCAAATAATGCAGGCATGGGACTCTTTTATTAGTTGCGTTTTTTGTGTCGCCTTCATGTATTATGAATACATGATTAGATTATTTATTCATATTTTTGTGAATACATAATTAATGGGCAATTAAATCTTATAAGTATTTTTTTCAATCTTATATTCACTCCATCACCGGAAAAAGAGTGAACGGCGTGAGATCCGCCTTAGAGAGAAATAACATACAGAGTACTACCAAATATCGAAAAAAGCTAATTTTTGTGGACAAACAAAAATAATACGACTAAGGGTTGTGGCGGATACTGAATTAGTATAATACTACTAATATGAAGTAGTGTGGAGTTTGATTCTGTTATAAGTTCGTCTCAGCTTCCATGATTCACGTGTTATTTTATTTATCTTGTACATTTTGTTCATATTTAAAAATTTGATAGTAACAGATTATAAAATAAAGGATTTTGAAGTTCCGTTTTTATATTTCAAACCAGCTGGTACACTGTACACAAAATCAACTTGAATTTAGTTACGTTTTTTTTTCATATTCGATTAATTACTGATATGAACTGGTTATAGCATAACTAGCTAGCTAATTTCTAGCGTATTATAACTACTAGTGTCACACCCGTGTGTTGCACGACTTAGTTTATTTCTACTATTGTAATTCTATGTTGTGAACTAATCTATTGATCAAAATGACACAAAAATCACAAACACATTTATTAGAAAATTAAAAGTAAATAAATTTGGAATTAAATCAAACTTGATTAAATACGTTTAGATTTCTATTATAAATAACCACAAACTATCCACAATTCTATGTTGTGAATTAATCTATTGATCAAAATGACAAAAAAATCACAAACACATTATTAAAAGTTAAAACCATATAAAATAAAATACTAAAATACTACTACTTTAATGTTAAAATCACACACAATAACGCATTTAATTTAAATTAATTCAAACTTTGAGTCTCTTTATTCGTAGGCTTGTAGCATATGAATATGATGTAACAAAGTCTATGTCAACAATCTTCAATAAAAATGTGAAACCATAACCATTACATAATAATTCTTGTACTGTAAGAAATAAGATATCAGATCCAAAAAAAATACTACTGTATACTATCAACAATCTTTAATCTTGTGGTAGTACATACAAAATAGCAATATTCGGCTGAAAAGAAACTGTCACTTATATTTAATTTTTATATCCGTAAAGAAAAAAGAAAATAGACCTATAATCTAGCCTTAAAAACAGCCTCCTAGATTACACATATATAAAGTTTTACTATTTCCAAAAAGAAAAATAATCCTATAATAAGCCCATACACCACTATACACATTTATAACAGTAACTCATTTTTGCATATATGGACATTTGAGAAATTTATATGCCAAATATATACACAATTTATATGAGAAATTGTGTGTATTGCTATACACACAATTGAACACTACTACTACATGTTACCCTAGCTAAAAAATTGCTCGATCTCATTATCTTCTCCAAATATTTATATATCTTCTTTTTTCCAGATGACAAACTTATTCCTATCCAATCTCTGCTCGTCGACCTGTTCAATCAGGTACGTCTCTCTCTTCCTCTATTTGATAATAAACAAAGAAACATGAATGTAAATGAAATTTTCAAAAAAATTGAAAAATAAACATACTGGAATCACGATAGTTCAACACTAAAATCATAGATTTTGTGCAAAATTGTAAAAAGAAGCTAGAAGAATGAGATGCCTTTTGCAGAATAGTTGGAGCTATTTCAATTCAAAATGAGTTGCAGTATTGTTGAAGTTGCCCCTTTTAAAAACGAACTAAATTCTTTGAGCTTTCTCACCGACCTAAATTCTCTTCTGGAACGTAATCGAATCTGAATTCGTGTTTCCATGAATGTAAATCATCATTGTACAAACAAATTTATAGCAAATTGGTAGCTTTTCGTATTCTTAATAACTTTTTGAATACAATGACATTTATTATAAAATTAAACTAATAATAATAAATGACTTTTAATTTTTGGACATTTCAAATCATAATCATTAATAGAAATCAATTTTATTTCGAATATATGTTGTCTGGCTATCATAGCAACATTTGAATAAAAACGTTTAGTCATGTGGGCATTTAATGCATTAAACTGATCAAAATTATTTTTTTTACTCAATGTTTTAAACGCATGGAAAATTAATATTACTGCATAATAACCTTAAAAATTTCTAAACCATGATTGGAAAAATTAATTATTTTACATGGTGGAATGCATTTATGCAAGTGAAACTGCCGCATAGGATTATATAAAATTATTACTCCTACTACATAAATTTAATTTAATTGCAATGACACCCAAAACTTATAAATTATTCAAAATTTAGCCTAAACCCGCCTTTTATATATGTATAGATTTTCAGAAATGATGAAGTTTCGTTAATTTATTTAAAGAGTGAACTACAAAAATGGTCCCTGGACTATGGGTTTATCTCGCCCATAGTCCCTGGACTTTAAAAATATCGCCAGTAGTCCCTGGACTAAGGGTTTATCTCGAAATTGGTCCTTTTGGCTTTTTTTGGTACGAAAATACCCTTTGATATTATTTTGGGGAGTTTGGGCAATTTGGTCTTTTTACACTTTTACATTTTAAATCTGATATTATCTCAGTAATGTACTAACTTTGATATTATTTCAAAATTATCATTCTTCTTCCATTTTGTTATCCTTCACTGAATTTATTTATTTTTATTTCAATATTAGATTTAATTTTATAAAATTAAATTTAATATTTAGATTTTTAAATATCAATTTTTTTTAATGAAAACTATTAATTCATGGACACTATAAATATTGATTAAAACTATTAATTTTTGTTATTTAATATAATATTCAATTGAATTGAAGAAGTACAGAAAAATAATATTAATCATGATGGAAAAATAAAAGTTATTCTATTTAGCCTCCGTTCGGTTGTCATTAATGTTTGTGATTAAATATTATGAAGTTGACTAAAAATTTGATCCTACTAAAAATTTTATACATGAGTATTTTTGTTGAAATTTTCCAGTAAATTTTGATTGTTTTCAAATTAATAAACGAAAATTATATTAGTCTTACATTAGATGCATATTTATTTCAGAATAAATTGTGTTATATAATCTATTTATGATTAAAGCTACTGTATAAAATATTGATTAAAACTAAGGCGTTGTCATACCTTATTGATTACATAGTACTATACACTATCAAAGATTAATTATAACTATTAATTTTTGCTATTTGATACTTTTTATAATTAAAAAAATTTATTGATATTTAAAAATTAAAATTTAAAATTTTGTAAAATTAAATCTAATATTAAAATAAAGAAACAAAGTGAAGGATGACAAAAGGGAAAAAGGATGATAAATTTGAAATAATATGAAAATTAGTACATAACTGAAATAATATCAGATTTAAAATGTTAAAAGTGTAAAAAGACCAAATTGCCCAAACCCCCCAAAATAATATCAAAGGGTATTTTCGTACCAAAAAAAGCCAAAAGGACCAATTTCGAGATAAACCCTTAGTTTATGGACTATTGGCGGTATTTTTAAAGTCCAGGGACTATGAGCGAGATAAATCTATAGTCCAGGGACCATTTTTGTAGTTCACTCTTATTTTTAAAAATCTCACATTTTATAAAAGCTTCAATTTTAGTCCCCGATCCTGTGTCTGAAAATTGGATCAATAACTTGAGTTGTTGGATTCTTGTGCGGATACAAAAAAAAATGAGCCGGAAAATTAATTCTTTATAATTTTATCTTACATTCTAATGAAGGGGAGTGTTAGGGTGCCACCATCTCTTTGTGAGTTGAATAACATATCTGTTTTTCGTAAGAGAAAAGCTTCATCACACGATGTGAATGATACGTACGAATCCGTGCTGAAATCAGGATCGTACTGGGTGTTGGAGTCGAAGGACCGATATTCATCGGGGTCTGTACCCGGCCACCGTGCACCACCATCGAACATCGGACTATTTGGACTTGGGTAATCTCCGGGATTCATTCTATTTAGTGAAATAGAGAGAATGAGAAATAGAGTGAACTGAGAGAGTGGAATGAAAGAAAAATGTAATGTATATATATAGTTTTGATGAGCTAAAAAATAAAAAATAAAAATAAAGACGCGTCGCATCGTCCGCGGTATCGTCCGCGTCGGCCACAGTGGGGCGGGCAATACCGCGGACGATGCGTAGTCGACGCGTATCGTCTGCGGACGATCTATCGTCCACATGTCTACAGTGGCGGACAATATCGGGCGGACTATTGTCCGCGCCTTTGTGGATGGCCTTGGTGATATCTTGTGGGCTCTATGCAATCGTAACATATGAAATTTTTGTACGAATTGTTTAGACAATTAGTACATAAAACCAAGTTTCAATTGATCCGATAGAGATTCCTCACTGGATTTTTGCATCCAGCATCCTGCAGCACTAATATATTACTAGTATTTTAACATATCACATATTACCGAAATATATTATTTTGACGTAGACATTACTCTCTCCGTTTCACAAAAGATGTCATATTTTCCTTTTTAGTTTGTCCCACAAAAGATGTCATATTTTCCTTTTTGAAAAAAAGTTTTCTCTCACATGAATATAAAAATTATATTTTCTCTCTCCATTTAACACACAAAACAAAACCTCCTAAAATTTCGTGTCGTCCCACAAGTGTGACATCTTTTGTGGGACGGAGGGAGTATTAATTAGTGAGGAAACCAATAAGATATACTACCTCCGCCCCCCAAATATTGTCCCACTTTAACCCGGTACGAATTTTAAGAAATATAATGAAAAGTGAGTTGAAAAAAGTTAGTGGAATGTGGGTCCTACTTTTATATACTCCATTTGTCTCATTAAAAATGAAACGATTTCCTTTTTTGGTTGTCCCATTAAAAATGAAACATTTTTTAAAATGGAAACAACTCTATCTCTACTTTTTCATCTCTCTTACTTTACTCTCTTTCATTAACTCACAAAGCAACACTATATAAAATCTCGTGCCGATTCTCAAATGTTTCATTTTAAGTGGGACGGAGGGAATATTAGTTTTATAATAAAATGTGAGTAGGAATGAGTTAGTGAAATATGAGGTTCATTATCAAAAATGATAAAAAATGAAATGCGACAAACTATTAGAAACGGACCAAAATGATAAATTGGGACAAACTTCGACGGACGTATTAACAATAATTGGGGGTCTGATGAAAATGAGATTCTTGATTAAGTATTTTGAGAAATACTAAATGCGTACTCAGATTTATATATGCCACACCAAATTATTCCTTATCACACTCACTCAAACACACGCACACACTACTTTGTTTAGAGAGAAAATGTGGAGGTAAGCAATTATAATTAAAAATCTATATAAAGAGATTCAGAACTAATTATAGAATTATATTAGATTCAAATAATGAAATCCTATTACTAGTATTTAATGGTGGGCTCTAGTTGTATAATTTATAAATAAATTGATGTATATGTGTAATGAGTTTGGAAGAATTTTCCATAAATAAAAATGATAGATTTTTATGGACGGACGGAAAAGGAAAGTATCCTTATTTTTATGTGACGAAAGGAGTAATATGAATTTTTTAAGGGCATGAGTTTCAATGCACAATTGATAAAGTAAGAAAATAGGTATAAAGAAAAGTGATTAGTATGGGGTGCTCGGTTTGCAAAATTGTATCTGAGATTAAATTTGTAGTGTGTTTGGTTCATGAGATTCAACCCTACAACTCAATCCTAGATGGATAATCATGAGATAATTAGTCATAGATAACCCCCTATGACTAAAATAATCTCACAGTTCAATTCTAGATTGTATCTTGGTATTATTTTATCTTGTAAACCGAACACCACCTTAGTGGATAATGAGTCTTACTTCCTCCATCTCACTCTAAGTGACACATTTTCCTTTTTAGATTATCTCACTCTAAATAGAAACATCATTCTCTTTACTTTTTAAAAATAGAAACATCATTCTCTTTACTTTTTCCTCTCTACTTTATTTCTTTCATTTAATTCATAAAATAACAACATATAAAATCTTATGCTGAAAAAGAAATATTTTACTTAAAATGGAATGGAGTGATATTTCATTAGAATTTTTTTATTATTATTAATAGATCTCACCTTATTAGAAAGAAAGTTTCTCGCCCATGCCTGGCATGCAGCTTCTTTAATCTTTAGTGGCACGAGGTCTTCAAGATCCAAGTCCAAGACATATCAAAATAAATATATTTTCAATATCTAAGTCCAAGATGGATCAAAATAAATATATTATCAGTGTATTGTTTAAGTTTAATTTTTTTTTTATTTATACTCTAGAAATAATAAAAATTGAAAAATAAAATTGAAAGGGAGCAATATGAATTGTTGTGGTAACATATCGTTAGACGAAATATATGTATGGGTACAAAATTAAATTAATAAAAGCCAAACATAATGTATCAAAAATGCAATTTCCCCCCAAAACTAAATTAATGCAACATTTCCACTTTAATTTTTAAGGATGATTTTTTCCTCTTGTCTGGTTTGAAATCGTCTTTCAATTATCACCGAAATAGATCACATCCAAAAAAAGCGAAATTCCCAATGTTCGACCATCAAATATCACACATAGGGGTGTGATCAATTGCTAATTTTCTTAAGTTGCTAACTTGCTAACTCATCAATGCTGTGTGTTAAAAATATCAACATTATAACATTAAAATGTCAACACATAATTTTGTTGAACTCAATTCAATATAATGTGTTGACATTTTGATGTCACCGTGTTGACATTTTTAATACACTGTATTGATGAGTTAATAGAATTAGCAACTTAAATAGTTAGCAATATAACGCACCCCACTATACATGATATATCATCTTTAATTGCTTCCGATAATTCCACAAATCAGATCATGATAACATTAAAATCAAAAGGGTAATGTGGTGGTGGAGCAACGATTATTGTGGTGGTGGAAAATGTGGTGGTGTGGTGGTAGAAAATGTGGTGGTGGAGCAACGATTATTGTGGTGGTAGAAAATGTGATGGTGGAGCAATGATGGTTATTATCCCGATTAATGTGATCTTTCATGATCATTTTTCACAAAGGTTTTCAACAAAAAGGAAGAAATATATAAAGGCTTAAATTATGCGTAAATAATAGTCTTCTTTTTGGATCCCTTTTCCATACATTCATCATATGAAACGAATTATACATAATACATATTCAAAATATGGGAATTATTCATTTCATTGGCTACCTAAATTAATATATCTACGCGTGTTTTAATGATCTTGTGGAATTAGAACTTTGCTGATATTTGTTTTCATATTCGATTAATTACTGATATCAACTGGTGTAGCATAACTAGCTAATTTCTAGCGTATTATAAGTTTATAACTATTTTCAGAAATGATGAAGTTTCGTTAATTTATTTAAAAATCTCACATTTTATAAAAGCTTCAATTTTAGTCCCCGATCCTGTGTCTGAAAATTGGACCAATAACTTGAGTTGTTGGATTCTTGTGCGGATAAAAAAATAAGCCGGAAAATTAATTCTTTATAATTTGATTAATTTCATCTTTCATTCTAATGAATCCAATTGAAAGTAACTGCATTTATTAATTTATCGTTTATTTCGCATAAATATCGAGTTGATTTAACTTTTTTTTTTTACCACAAAGTCATTTTTGTAAAATACTCCTATAACCCTTCAAAATTATTCCCTCCGGCCCTTAAACTTTTTCATATTTTGATCAGACACAAATTTTAAAAAATAAAATAGAAAGTCGATTGAAAAAATTAGTGCAATGTTGGTCCTACATTTAAGTACTTAATTTTATAAAATATGAGTCATAATGAGTTAGTGGAATATGAGGTCCACTATTAAAAATAATAAAAAGTGAAATGTTAGAAATTTTTTAGGATAGAAGAAAATGAAAATATGTGACAAATTTTTATAGAGAAATGGAATATACACATTTATTATTAACCGATGTTATACTGTTCGAAAAGAACAAAGTGGCCGATAGTTAGTTCTTAGTGATATCGTGTGGGCTCTATGCAATCGTAACATATGAAATTTTTGTACGAATATTTTAAACAATTAGTACATAAAACCAAGTTTAAAATGATCCGATAGATATTCCTCACTGGCTTTTTGCATCCTGCAGCAGGACCTTATATTACTAGTATTTTAATATATCACATATTCTCGTATATTATTTTGATGTGGACATTTATTAATCAGGGAGGAAACCAATAAGATAGAACAATAATTGGGGGTCTGATGAAAATGATATTCTTGATTAAGTATTTTGAGAAGTACTAAATGCGTACTCAGATTTATATATGTCACAGCCACACCAAATTATTCCTTATCACACTCACTCACACACACTACTTTCAGAGAGAAATAGAGAGATTCAGAACTAATTATAGAATTATACTAGATTCAACTACTACTTCTGTGCGCTCATCAAGCTGTGTGAAAGGAAGAAAAATTTCAAATACTATTCGAATTTAACAGGTATCTTTATGACATACTTACATTTCATTACAATAGATCATAGTATAAAACTATGCTATGCATGTGTAATTTAGTGCTATTCATCCCCTATACTTATATATGAGACATGGAATTAGGTGTATAAGTACTTTGACTATGAGTTTGTGAAGCGCACATATAGTTACTATCTCTGTCAAAATTATCTCTTGAAATCGCCTTTTTCTTCTTTCTTTTTTTTTAATTAAAGATTGCGGGGCTTGATTGTTAGCTACATACTTTTACACAAAAAAGTACTAGTAAAATTTGATTGCTTGGATGTCGCATGTGGAACTACATACTCAGATCTTCAATATTACATTATTGATGAACTTCTCTATCAAAATTAATACTCCCTCCGTTAGAAATGACACGTTTTCCTTTTTAGGTTGTCCCATTAAAAATGAAACGTTTTTTAAAATAGAAATAACTTTATCTCTATTTTTCCCTCTCTCTTATCTTACTCTCTCTTCTTTGACTCACAAAACAACACTACATAAAATCATGTGTCGAAAAGTAAACGTTTCATATTTATTGGGACGGAGGAGTACTTTTTTTATTGCACTGTTGAATAGATTGATTAATTTAAATACTTAGTACTATGTTGTTTTGATTATTCGGATGTAAATTACGAAGCAGGTACAAAATAAAAATATTGAACAAAATAATTGCAAATTTGATATAGAGTGAAAATGGACTACGAGATAGCTGGAATTGTTGTAGCCCTTCTCCTGTGGGCAGCATGGGCCGTATCGACGGAGCGGCGCCACCGCCGGCTGGAAGAGCTAGGGCGCCTCCCACCCGGGCCACGCCCGTGGCCCGTGGTGGGAAACATGTTCCAGCTGGCGGGGAGCGCGTCCGCCCCCCACCGATCCTTCGCAGAATTAGCCAGCAAGCACGGCGCCGTGATGACCCTCCGGCTAGGGTCCATGACGACGGTGGTGATCTCCTCCGACGAGGCCGCGCGCGCCATGTTCAAGCAGCACGACGCCGTGCTTGCGGGCCGCAAGATCTACGAGTCCATGAAGGGCGACGTCGCCAACGAGGGCTCCCTCATCACCGCCCAGTACGGCCCCCACTGGCGGACGCTCCGCCGCCTCTGCACGGCGGAGTTCTTCGCCGCCGGCCCCCTCGACGCAATGCGCGGCGTCAGGGGAAGGTGCGTCCACCAGATGGTGCAGTGCGTCAGGGATTCCGCCGCCGCCGGAGCAGAGGCCGACGTCGGGAGGTTCTTCTTCGTGATGGCGTTCAACCTGATCGGAAACCTGATGTTCTCGAAGGATGTGTTGGATTCGGGGTCGGAGAGAGGGGCGAAGTTCTTCTACCACACGGGGAAGACGATGGAGTTCGCTGCGAAGCCGAATATGGCGGATTACTTTCCGGTGCTGAGGTGGGCGGACCCGCAGAGGATAAGGAGGCGGACGCAGTTTCATGTGAAACGGGCGTTCGATGTGGCTGGAGAGTTCTTGAGAGAGAGGATGAGCGAAAGAGACCAAGTTGTGGAGAAGAAGAAAGATTACTTGGATGTGCTTTTGGAATACAGAGGTGACGGCGTTGAAGGGCCTGCCGTCTTCTCTTCAACCATCATCAACGTCATCGTCTTTGTAAGTTCTTCCGATTGCTCTTTATTTGGTGAATTTATGTTTATAAACGTGAAAACTTTGAATTATGAAAATAATTTCTTTTGTAAAATTAAAAGAAAATCTACACACAAATAGCCAAATAAATCATGAAAAATAGTCAAATTTGAATTTTCATATAGTATTTTTTTAAGTTGCAATTATATATAGGCGATGACACATAACAACGTCGTTTCATTTACCAAGAAATGATGGTGGGATAAATGTGAAATTTTGTTTTCATCATTGATTGCGGGTTTCACTGAAAAAAATGATGTATGCGTTACTTAATTGTGAAATTCTAAAACTTGGTGATTTAGAAAAGTATTGGACAAACCAGAATTTGACTATTTTAGTGATTTATTTGGTAATTTGTCCAATAATAAATATAGGCGAAAAGACTTTTGGAATAACATTTCAGTGGTTCGGACGTTGGCTAGTGTGTCCATGCCAATTATAATTGTAGGTACCGTTTCTCTCCATGCTAACATATATTCGAATATGTGTTTGCAGGAGATGTTCACTGCAGGGACCGACACGACCACTAGCACGCTAGAGTGGGCGATGGCAGAGCTCCTCCACAACCCGGACGCCCTCCAAAAAGTCCAGACAGAGCTCCGAACTGTAATCGGGCCAGGAGAAAAGGTAGAAGAAGAAAAGCTAGAAGAGCTCCCATACCTAAAAGCTGTAATCAAAGAAACCCTAAGATTGCATCCACCACTCCCCTTCCTAGTCCCCCACAAAGCCATGGAGTCATGCAAATTGCTAGGGTTTCACATTCCCAAAGAAACCCAAATCCTGGTCAACACTTGGGCCATCGGGAGAGACCCCAAAAAGTGGAAGGATCCTCATGAGTTCAAGCCGGAGAGGTTCATGGATCCCAACAAGGCGCCGGACTACAAGGGCCACCACTACGAGTTCATACCCTTCGGCTCCGGGCGGCGGATGTGCCCGGCGTTGCCACTCGCCGCGCGGGTGCTGCCGCTGGCCTTGGGGTCGGTGCTGCACTCCTTTGATTGGGTGTTGGGTGGCGGAGTTAAGGCGGCGGAGATGGATATGAGCGAGAGGATGGGAATCACGCTGAGGAAAGCTGTGCCGTTGAGGGCTATACCCATTCCATATTCCAAATAAAAATCAGCATGCTCATTTCTAATAGAGACGTGTGTTAATTTGAATGTTGATTTAGACCGATCGAGGTTGATATGAAATTGGTTGTTGCTTGTTAGGATTGGTGGGGAAATAAAATCTTGTATCGACTTCCTTGTATATAAATATATGTTTGGAATTGTTCACGTAGATGTTTACGTTTCTTAAATAAAAAAGAGAGTTAACTAGAAATTTGTAAGTGCATTTTGTTAAACATGGGTCGAAGGACTCGGAATATTGGAAGCGAACGTTGAATAGTGTAATCAACTGATGGTTTTGTAGTACTAGTATTTCCTATTAGTACGTTCTTCATTACATACAATTGTCTTATAGCTAGCCTCCTTGTAAAACTATATATACTAATATTACTGATAATAAAAAATACAATCATTTTATTCCTAATTAATTGTTTTTCTGTTATTGATCAAATAAGATAATTTATCCTAAAAAACTAAATATGTTACGAGAAACATGTCATTTAATCCATAAACTCCATATCAATTGCTTTCACAATGACCCCTCTTAAAGGCCAAAATCCTCGTTGATCACAGAGTCTTTAGGATCGCTGGTAACAACCACGTTGGTCACGACAAATTCTTTGTCCGGCCACCACTCTGAGTCAGATCCACACGTATTCGTTGGTCAAGGCGAATTCTTTCCCCGACCACCACTCCGAGTCGTTTATGTTCTCAATGAAAGCACAAATATTACAAACTCAATAGGAGAACTCATCTCATCCAATAACTAGCCTATTAGGAAAAAGAACTCATTTAGTCTATAAACCTCATACCAACTGCTCTTGTAACCAATGTGGGACATTGAGTCTTTAACAATGGTAACATCTTGATTGATTCTTGATCTTTCAACATTTTCCATTGACTTATCTTTATTTTAACAAGTATTAACAGCAAGTGTACGAGGCTAGTTTAGTAATAACAAGTAAAAAGTATCATGTCCATGTGCAGTGGCGGAGCCAGAAATTTACCGATGGGGGGCCCAAATTTCTAATTGAAAATTGTCGAGACCCGATGAAGAATAGCCGCATAAGCAATAGGGGATCGTTGAGAGGATGAGATACATAGTGAAAATAATTAAAATATAGACAATAAAAACTAGTATAAATATATTTAAAGACAAAGTCAATGTGATTTAATTTACTAAGTATTTTCTTAAATTATGAATATATTAGTGTGTGAAATTCATTACATAAAATTACTAGCAGTGAGAAAATCAACCAAACCTATAAATGAAAGTTAAAGATGCAAGTATTATATGTATTTATATATTTATGGGATAATAAAATATTTTTATTCATAGATTAAAATTACAATTTAAATTTTGAAATGATAGATATGTAACCTATAAATGAAAGTTAAAGATGCAAGTATTATATGTATTTATATATTTATGGGATAATAAAATATTTTTATTCATAGATTAAAATTACAATTTAAATTTTGAAATGATAGATATGTAAAATAAAGAAACAAAAATCTGCGCCCCTAGAGATGTCGAACTAAGTATCTTTCGGATGGAGGCTGGGCTTGAAACCAGCTAAGCTAGAAATACACTTGAAATGTACTGTATACATATATTATATATACATAAAGTTTAAATGGCTGAGGGCCCAAGGGACCCCTAGACCCAGCGTGGCTCCGCCCGTGTCCATGTGGAGTATAGTACCAAGATCTAAGTACTATAACTCAATCTCAATCACTAGTTAGACAACCAAAGAGGGATCGAGTTCTACATCAAAATGGCAAATAAAAATAAAAATAAAAGAAAAGAAGGAACAAAAACACTATCAAATGGAAGGAAGCAGAATCCTATGGATTCTATGCCAATTTGTGGTCAATCAACTGCTTTACATGCTTTAAATTATCCGGTATTTTACTTACCTGCTTCAAACTATCCATTTTTTTTATTTACTCGCTTTAAACTATCTTTTCTCATTCTCTATCCCGGTATTGCGATCAATTTTCACTTCCGGATTTACAATCTTCATTACTTCCTAATGTGAATCAAATTGTAGTCTTTATTGTATTATTTTAACACACTTTTTTAGGTGAAAAAAAAACTCATTTTGATATATTATACTCCCTCCGTTCTATAATAGTAGAGACATTTCTTTTCAGCACGGAGATTAAGAAAAAGTTGTGTTAGGTGAGTTAAGTAAATGAAGAATAAAGTAGGAAATGAAAAAGGTAGAGAGATGTAGAGAGAATAAAGTAAGAGAGAGTAAAGTAGGTGGGAAGAAATGTGTTGACTTTTACCAAAAAAGGAAATGACTCTACTACTATGGAACGTACCAAAATGGCAAAATGACTTTACTACTATGGAACGGAGGGAGTAGAATAAAAGACCAAGCTCTAGGAGAGAGCAGAGAAAGAATAAAAGGTCTGAATCTAAGCAGTAATCAGCTCAACAAGATTAATATCAAATGCTTCTGAAAGGCCACCATTGCATACATCTTCGAAAGAGCTTCGCATGGATACCTCGCACGTCTCAATCGAAGTCCTATAGTAGAAGATAACGTTGTTTTACGAAGACTGCACATTGTAGTGAAAAAACGCGCCACCGGACGATTTGGGGGCATGTCATGAGTCAGAAAAACACCCAACTGGGTGTTTTCTGAGCAAAAAAACGCCTGGCCGAGCAAATGTGTCTGAGCCTGTTTTTAAGTCCTGACTATTTGAAGAGGCTGACTTAGAAGCTAATGATGGTTAGCGAAAGCGTGTTCTAAAAAATAATGAAGAAAATCCTCGGTCCAGGAAATCCGCTAGACACTGGGTCTAGGAACTCAGAGAACCTTGAGCTACCTGTCGTGGGGCACACAATCACTCCCTTAACTCCCTCTTCAAAACCCTCAACCCGCTTTAATTAAGAAAACTAGTACGTGGAAGTAGGGATCGAATCCACAGAGATGAATGCACAAGTAAACATGTTCAAAGACTCGGGAACTATTTTTTGTTGGCTGTTGCCACGCAATTTTGGCGTTGAGCTTTAATTCCTAGACTTGGTAATTGAAATATTCTACTCTAACAACTAGATCTAGGCAGAAACATAAAAACATGCATATTAATCGAAATAGAGCGAGACAATTACTAGATCGAACGAACAATTTCCTAAATTAACCTAGACCTGGGAAAGCAACTAAATGTGGGGACCATTTTCTGAAAAGGTAGAGTACGATTGAAAAGCTGCAAAATAACTAACCAAAGGACTAACTAACAGCGACATCATCTTCTCCAACATTTATCATGAAACAACCAGTTAAAACAGAGCAAGAACGAAGATCAAAGCAAAGTAGACGGAATTAAACCAATAGAAATGAAGAACAACTCGAACTAAAGCAGATCTACGTCTACTAGACGAGGTAAAACAAGAATGCAGAATTTAAACAACGAAATCAAGCGAAAACAAGCAGATCCATTCACGGGACGCTTAATCCACTCCGGATCCAAGCCATCCACAACAACCAAACATCATTTCCATCTCCAATCCTCACAAGTTTACGTAGATTCAACCGATCAACAACAGATTTCTTGAAAACAACTCCAAACTCAGATCAACCAACAATAATCAGCAAATCAAACCCAAAACAACACGATAAGATAAACGAAACAAAAGCAGTGATATTCATAGCAAAATACGAAGTATCCAACGATAGTAACAGACAAGGCTGAGCCTCGAACAACGAGGGCTCGGAGAGTACCAAAAGTAGACAGAAAAATAAAGACAATTGTTTCTTCGCCTCCGTAGAGACGGTGTTGCATCCAAACTTCCGATGAAATGAGAACTCCCCTACGATTTCCCCTAAGTGTGTGAGTGTGTAGAAAAAGTAGAAAACTAAGCTAGGAGCTGGAAAAGTGATGATTCATGTTGATTGCTTGCTCCTTTTTATCATTCTTCTTCCCTTTTGCCATCATTCACTTTGTTTCTTTATTTCAATATTAGATTTAATTTTATAAAATTAAATTTTAAACTTCAATTTTTAAATATCAATCAATTTTTTTAATTAAAACTATTAATTTATGGAAACTATAAATATTGATTAAAACTATTAATTTTTGTTATTTAATATAATATTCAGCTGAATTGAAGAAGTACAGATTAATCATGATGGAAAAATAAGAGCTATTCTATTTAGCCTTCGTTCGATTGTTATAATTGCTTGTGATTAAATATTATGAAGTTGACTAAAAAGTTGATACTACTAAAAATTTGATATAGGAGAATTTTTTGTTGAAATTTTCTAGTTAATTTTGATTGTTTTCAAATTAATAAACGAAAATTATATTAGTCTTACATTAGATGCATATTTGTTTCGAAATAAACCGTGTTATATATCTACTTATGATTAAAACTATTAAATATTGATTAAAACTAAGGCGTTGTCGTACCTTATTGATTAAATATTAGACACTATTAAATATTGATTAAAAGTATTAATTTGTTATTTAATAGTAATTTTAATAATTAAAAAATTTATTGATATTTAAAAATCAAAATTTAAAATTTAATTTTATAAAATTAATTCTAATATTGAAATAAAGAAACAAAGTGAAAGATCAAAAATGGAAGAAGAATAATAATTTTGAAATAATATCAAATTTAGTATATCACTGAAATAATATCAGATTTAAAATGTAAAAAGACCAAATTGCACAAACCCTCCAAAAGGGTATTTTCGTCACGAAACAGTGAAAAAAGACCATTTTCGAGATAAACGTTTAGTCCAGAGTTGTCTGGGGATATTTTGAAAGTCCAGGGTTCTTTGGCGAGATAAACGCATAGTCCATGGACTATTTTTGTAGTTCACTCTTAAAAAAATGTACTTCTCCATTCTCACCTAAATGAAGTATTTTCTATTCGAACGGTCGCTGATAGGACAAAGTGTTACAAAAATAGTAAATCATAAGTTTTGTTAATTAGAATAAGATAAGTTTTGTTAATTAGAATAAGATATAAAAATAAATAAAAATGTGCGATGGAGTGAGTTATGATAGCAATGTATATACTAAGAAATAATTAAAGAAAATATACCCTAATGAATAATTATATAAATCATAAATTTTGACTTCCAAATCACAGTGAGTAATGATTGGAAATCAAATTCATGAGCATCCACTATAGTGTCGACATTTCAATAGCCTAGTCCTAGGACATCCCAAAAACACTTCAACTCATGCCATGTTACTAGGACATCCCATTACATTTGTCACATCACTAGGGCATCCCACTGCACAATAATAGCCTAACACTAGGACTAGCTGAAGCCCTAGCCAATAAAACAAATTGAAAAATATGATTAATTCATTTTAATTGTTGGTGTTTATCAAATATAAAAAAAAATGAAGTGCAATGAATTGTAATATTGAGTACAAATAAAATAAATAAATAAATAAAAAATCGGGACGTTCGTGCTCTTGTCCGTGCAATAGCGAACAAGAAGTATGACGTCCGGTTTCGGGCGTGGACAAGAGCTCGTCCTACGTCTGGACGTCCTACCTCTTGTCCGCTATTGTGGACGGACAATCCCCATGGACTAATCGTTAGTCCTCCCTCTTGTCCGCTATTGCATATGCTCAAATTCTTTGATGAACCAATTATCATTAACTTCTTATTAAACATCTAAAAATAGAAAACTAATGAAGTTGGAAATTAAAATAGAAAACACAAACGAAAGTGTTCAAATGCCTCCATCTTGATTCAAACTCGCGAATCCAAATTACTCTAATTCAAATCACACGAGCTATGTTGCTCGACATCTGGGACTCGCAACAAATCCACCCACATCAGCCACACAAATAAAATGATATATCATTCGTAGAATAGAAGTAAATTAAACATAACTAAATATTCATAATTTGCTCGAGAAATAGGGAGTAATAAGAAATTTGCACTGCTATTATATTAAACAAAATTCAAAAAATTAAAGTTTTTCATGTATAAATGGGCCAAAAAAAACTGAAAATCTAGCCCAAATTTATGAAAATATGACAATAGCCCACTTACATTAGTATGAAATGGCCCAGACAAAACAAATGACAAGTCCAATAACTAATAATATTGAAATTGGCCCAACACATTATTCTCCCAAATTTGATTAACATTTAATATATCTGTCCAAAAAAATACAATTACACATCAGCCTAAATAAATTAATATTGGCTCAAACACTCTACTCACAAATCCACCAAAAACGTTTAGTTCTATTACTATGCAATTAATTTAATTGTAATTTGCAGCTATAAAATTAATTAGAGTTTACATGAATTAAAATTATTAATGTAGTTAGGTATTTTTAAGTTTATTTTATATAGCATATTAATTATAAATAGATTTTTCTTCATTCATCTCCACCTCCCAAAACCGGCACCGTCTCACACAAACTTTGGAAAGATCCACCTTACTCAGCCGATCTTTAGCTTCGACGAATGGATCGTCTATCTGTGCAAACCCTACTTTATTTATTTATCTTTTTTTTTTGGTAAAGAAAACCCTAATTTATTCTTTCTTCATTTAACCACAAAACACCACTACCTAAAAACTCATGTCCAAAAGAAATGTGTCACAATCTAGATATTTTATTAGAATTCTATATCCAGATAATTTTACTAAAAGTATTGAGATATTGTAATATTTAAAGTTAAACAATTTTCCCTTCGTCCTAAAAAATAGACAAACTTATAAATATCACGAGTTTTAATATCAATTGGTAAAATAAGAGTGAGATGAAAAAAATAAAAAAGAGAAATGAAAAAAGTAGTTGAAATAGTAAAGTGGATTATGAGGTCCACATTATTAGTGGTGTTTAATTAGTTAAAAACTTTTCATATATAAACTTGGTCTAATTTTGGAAGTAGTGCCAAAATGGTTAGTTCTAACCTATACATTTTAGGGATGGAGAAAAGTATTATTTAAATTTAGATAATAGTATCAAGATATTTGTACAATAAAATATGTAAATATTTCTAATACAAAAATCAAGTTTATTTTGAGTAAACTACATTTTGACCATTATTTTTAAATAATCTGCTATTTCATTTACACGCTTCAAACTATTCATATTTAATTTACTCACTTCAAATTATCCTTTAGGTACAAGTAAATGTTGGCCGATTCTCCGTCCTACAATAAAAGTCTTGTTTTATCATTTTTATCCTTCCACATTAAAAGTCATACTTTACTTTTTCATAAATAGTAAATATGTCTCACATTTCACCAACTTATTTCACTCACATTTTATTATAAACTATATAAGTGAGACTGTCTTTCACTAACTTATTCAATTAATTTTTTTATACATTATTTAAAACTCTTGTCATAACTAAATAGGACTCATGCGGGACATGGAGTACTATTTAATTTTTCTAGTGAATGTACGTGTAAGTTAATCAATAAAATGGGCCTTAATCGATTTCTATTTTCTAATGCTTTATTCAATGTAAAAGGATAACGTAACATTTTACAACGGTTCATCTCCTTATACTATGATAATTGATAGGTATAAATCCATAAATTTATTTAATACGGGTACACACATATGTCACGTGTTGGGAACGGGTCTAGTGTGGAACATGTTGAGTTGCATTTTATATGAACTTTTTTCTAAAGTTAAAATTTTTGAATTTTAAATTTTTTTGTTTTAGTTCAAACTATCCGTTCTTTTGTTTAATCGCTTCAAATTATCCGTTATTTTTGTTTATTCTGCTTCAAACTATCCGTTTGTTATTTACTCGTTTCAAACTATCCGTTATTTTTATTTACTCTCTTCAAACTATCCGTTTTTTGTTTACTCACTTCAAACTATCCGTTGCCCAACGGACTCAAATCTTACTATTAATTTTATTTGGACGATCAAATACACTTATCAAACTATATTACAATTAGTAGTAGAAGATTTGGAAATTATAAATTTATTAAACGTTGAAAAATTTGCAAATAAATTGTCAGTAAAAACATTATGAATCGAACCTCATACAATACTCAAATGCTACAAAATGACGTGATTTGGGATTTCAAACTAGAACATTAACCGGTGATTTAAAGTCCAAATTTATCCGATGTTAAATTCCGGGATGCTTGAGATAATATTTTCAAGCAAACATTTATTTAGGTACTACTACTTCAATATTTCGCGAACAAAATTAAATAAAACAAAAGATCCGAAAATTATATACACCCTTAAAACATTAATGAATTTGCATATATAATCCCTTACCCAAAAATAATAAATCCCTTATAATTAAACAAAAATGATTAAAGTAATATGCCAACATATCACCAGGGATTTTGATTTCGAAATTAATTCGACAAATAATCCCAAGAATATGTTCCCAAAAAATGGATCTCCGTATTAATTTAATTCCTTATCCTTATTCTAATGCGAAATAATACCAACCGTAAATTAGCAAAACAAAATTAAACGAATATAAATAATTCCGAATTATCACTAAATATACTTTACTGTATCGTAATCTCCACAATAGCAAACAAATCTCACCAATTATTTAAGAATTCATAATTATGTAAAAAAAAAGAAAAGAATAATACCCTCTCCGGTTTGCACACCAAACTTGCAGACAAAATTGATTTATAATTTTGTGTATTTAAGAGCTGTAGAAATTGAAATGAAGAAGAAATAAATTCTTGGTTGAAACATTGTGGCGCCATTTGTTTCCACCTACTAATCTTTCAAAAAAATCAAATATTTTCCTCCTCCTCTCGCTACAAAGCTAGTTGAAAACGAAGATTTATGGAGGTAGACAGAGAGAGCACGGACTCCGGCTTTGATTCGCCACCGCTGAGTGGTGGCGGCGGCGGTGGAATGGTTTCTGAGGTGGTGGTAGGTGTGGAGAAGAGCGCGGCGGTGGTGAATATGGGCGGAGGTGGCGCCGCCGTTTTGGGTGGTGGAAATAGCGATTTAGCGACGGGGAAGAAGAAGAGAGGGAGGCCTAGAAAGTTTGACGCCGATGGCAACTTGAATCCGGCGTATATCAAATCCCCGACGGCGATGAAGGCCGCTTCCGGCTTTACTATATCAACGCCAAGGTCGTTTGACAACTCCTCCGCCTCCAAAAGAGGCCGCGGTAAACACTCAGCTACCGGAAACTGGCAAATTTATGCGTCTTTAGGTGAGTTTTGTTTCATTTTTTCTACTTTTACATATTGACGATTTTCTCAAAGATTTCATTTTTGATTCTATGTTGACTTTATTTTTCCTTTTTTATTTCACATTTCTGCTTACCTCACTCTTTTGTGGTTTGATAAGGGGAAAACTAATTGCTACTGCGATTTCAGATTAACATTCTCTAAATCTTAACTCAGAAGTCAATGCTTGAGGATTTCATAGTCTTCCCCCAAAATTAGGGATAATGCAATTTCAGAACTAGGGTTCTGAAATGTATTGTGTTGCATTTTTCAGGTGAACTGTTTGCAAACACGGCAGGAGTGGATTTTACGCCGCATGTTGTGACTGCACATACAGGAGAGGCAAATGACAATCGATGTTGATTCTCAGACAGAATCTTTGTTGTAAAAGTTTAACTAAGAATTAAGTATATTTTGCAGGATGTTGCTGGGAAGATACTCACCTTTGCTCAGAAGGGTGACAGAGGGGTCTGTGTTCTTTCTGCTAATGGATCTGTCTCCAATGTTACGCTTCGCCAGCCTGGTATGTCGGGCGGGCTACTCACATATGAGGTATAACGCTCGCTCCTTGTCCACCTCAAGACTACTTGTTGTTTGGTGTTTGTGCTCTACTATAGTTAGAAATTATGTTTGTTTATTGGTTGAAGAAAAGGGGAAACATTCTTCGTGTTCCATACTAAGAATCGAGAAAGTTTTTCGAGCATGAATTGATTCGTATGTCATTGATTAAAGATAAGGTTTGCTTGTTCTTGTCATATAACTGATGGGATCTTCATGTTCTTATCTAAACAAAATTTATGTCTTCTTGATGTTAGAGAAACTCTATTATAGAGTTATGTTTGTGCTTTTTGTGAATCATGCTTGATATACACACAGAAGTTGCTGATGCATGTTTTTGTGGTGGATTTGGTATCTGATTAAGGTTCCATTAGCCCTCGAATGGGCATGTTTTATACGATGCATTTAATAGCCAACCGATTCTTTCATTTTTGTCGAAAACATGGCGTGTAAAGTATAACCTTGAAACTTTGAACTGATGCAGGGGCGTTTTGAGATTTTAACTCTAAGGGGATCATACACAGTTTCTGATAATGGTGGAATGAAAAGCCGATCTGGTGGATTAACCGTTTCACTAGCTAGCCCTAATGGTCGCGTAATAGGTGGTGGCGTTGCAGGTCTGCTCATGGCAGCTAGTCCAATCCAGGTCCTCACTTTTCCCCCTTGATCTCAATACATCCATATAAGTTTCTTCTTAGTTCATTAAATGACATCAAAATACATACACATCAGATTGTTGTTGGGAGCTTCGTGCCAAACGGTTTCAAGATGCAGAAACAAAAGCAGCAGCGCGAGCCAAGAGTTGCTCCTTCAGTCCAGTTCCCTCTGGCCACCACAGTGACTGCAGCGACACCAATATCACAGGCTCCACCACTGACAAACATCTTTCCCAACCCGGCACCACATTACCCGGGAGAGGCCAACAACAGCTTAAGCAACAAAGAGCACCCAAATTCCGCGTCTACTGACAACACCGCTGATTGGAATGGCTCTGATCACAAAGGCTCGTACCCTGACATTAACATTTCCGTATCTGTCGAGGAGCACTGATCGAATGCAGTCACTGTTTCAGTTGGTGTTTCGGATGCAGTTAGCTCTAGCCTCTTATGTTCTTAGTCATCGCTAGAAATCACCAGATATTTTTCTCTCTTTACTTTTTTGTCCATGACTCTGTTTCTCTATAAAATTATGTTTACTTAATTATCTCAGTTTATTAGTCTCACAATCAACAAAAGCTTTAAAAAGGAGCCCAGAAACATAACTTCATAGATATATAAAGCAAATACTCATCAACATGAAAAGGATTCTTCATACTGCCATACATTTTTAGTTCAAAAGCAATTTTATTATAAACATAGGCATCCATCACATCCAAGCATTTCACTTAGCAGAAGATTCCGCAACAGAATCTTCAACAACCTTGCCGTGGCGGCGAACAACCTTGCTGTAGAAGTCCCAGTTGGGGTGGGACGGCGTTATCGCCCGCTGTCCCAACGGATGATCCTTGACGTACGCAGTAACATCAGCTGCATCTGCAACAGCGTCAAGATATTTCCGCAGCTCGCCATTCGGACCCAAATATGCATCAGCCCTGTCGTGCTTCTTGTACGGCTGCGGGAATATGGCCGTGTTGGGCTGCAAATACATTTCGATTAAAGCTATTTTTTCGATATAATTTGAAATCTCGATTGAAAAAAAGTTGTTAGTTACCGGATTGAGAAGGGATACATGAGGTTCATCATCAATCAACAGAGTGTTTGAAGCAGAGTATTTCCCTTTGCAGATTCTACTTCCCCACACATCTTTCAATTCTTTCAGAAACAGTGGCTTCTCCCCTTTGTTGAGGCAGTAAAATCCAGACTCTTTGCACTCTTCTTGTGCCTAAAAAGAAAATCAATAAATTGTTATAATCATTTTTTGTGATGCAAAGTTGGTCTGCATTACTTACCCAAACGAATAGCAACTTGTTTCGGTTAGCACTCCCACCAGTAATATTGGTCAAGACACCTTCTATGTTATGCCTGAGCAATCATGCATTCAAATTCATAAAAAATTTTCATAAAATAACTAAATATGAATGGAAAAGAAAGAAATAAATGGAGATCAGAATTACTCTCTTGCAGAAGACCACAGCGCAACCTCAAAGCGTTCAAAGCAGAACTTGAGAAAATCAGTGCAAAATGGCCTCTTAAAAACTGTGACATGAAAACAAAAAATCAAGAAAAAAAACCAAGAAATTAAAGAAAAGCGAGGATGAATACCGAGAAATTTGCCATAAACAACATCGGGGCGAAGGCCTCGAACAGAGGCCTTATCCTTGAGGTGAACTCTGCTAACAAGGAGGCCGCCTAGGCAGAGGATGAGGAGCTTCTTTTGCGGGCCGAGGCTGAGTTTGTCCAGGGACAGGCCGAGCCCGAGATCGGTTTCGGGCTCAGAGTCATCTTCGTAGTCACTGCTCTCATCGTCGGAGGCCACCAGAATTTTCTTCCTTGGATCGGATGATTTAGCAGACATTTTGTTTTTTCTCTTTTGGAATTTGGCAAGTTTAGAGGAAGTTATATAGAGTGTGGGAGAATTCAGAGGGTCTACGGTTTGTTCTTTTTTCTTTTTCAGTTTTGCTTTATTTTATGTTAATACGATGACTGATGGAATTTTGCTAATTGATTGGACGAAAAAACCGATTGATTTTTTATTCGATTTCGGTATCATATTCATATATTTGTATAAATATAGAAGATGGGAAAGAAAGAGGAATCATGTCGTACAAAATTTGTTGAGCGTTTCTGACTATGATAACCGTTCTTGTTTCCGGAGAAGATCATTGGAAAATTACGTAACAAAATTATAAGTATGTTGAAATCAAATATATTGAGTTGGTTAGAATTGTTATTAATCTTGATATGTGACACCAATTGGTTATGAGTTTTGAAACATGTTAGGGTTTGTAGGGGTTTTTTTGGGTGATCTTGCGATTTTTGGTGTTTTTTTCAGAATTGAGAAAGTCATGGGATTTGTTCAGTCACCCTCAGAAGAATTAATTAAAGGGAAGATTCGTTTAATTCTCCTATTAAAATTGTAAATCATTCCAAAAAATTTATTCGATTCAGTTAAAGCACTTCTTTACTTTTGTTTGGTTTATTTACTTTGGACTAGTACTACTACTACTACTTAGTTACTAGTACTGTTTTATTTTCTTTTACTGTTTGTGATTAATTATACCCAAAGCTGCAAAGACTAAAGATCCGTTCATATCCTTATAACTATAGTAAGATCAAACTCGCTCTTTCAACTTAAATTTAGAATTAAACATATTATGATATACCTAAGAGAATATTGATTTATCTTTTTAATTATGCCTTTCGTATGTTGGATTGCTAAATTAATTAGTCCATCTATTTCTCAATCAACTGTTTTGCAAGATCGCGACAAGCAATTAATTTGTTAAGGAGACTTTGCTTTATCAGTCTAAAGTTGTTTCCAAATAATTAAAGTGTATTGCTCCTATGGTTTTGTCTTTTCAAATTATCCTACACTCCGTGATTGTCCATAGTCCATACAATCACCAAGGACATATAAAAGCATAATTTATTTCGTTTACTTTCAAAGTCTTTAATAACTATATAATTATATTGCATCTTATGAGTACTGTGCAAAGAAGTTGGGTGTTTATTTGGCGATGACAAAGAAGAACTAGTAACTATAAACAATTATAAGTTACAACAACTGAAATCTCGAATTCGAATAGTTACTATAATTTCATTCTCTTATTTCAAATATTATAATTTTTTTTAAAATTTTTTACATGGATGGTAGATTATTGGGCTTAACTTAAGATGTCAAAACCCAAATAATAATTATATAAATTTTAAAATAGAGTAGCTGACTATATAAAAACTAGATTTTGTATTAGTTTAGGAGGGAATTAGTTAAATGGAGTATATTATGATGAATTAATAATTATAATAGTAGTCTTGCGCAAGTCCAACAAGAAAATACAATTGATTTAATGAAATTTTGGGGCCTACGGTTTGTTTTTTCTTTTTCTGTTTTGCTTTGTTAATGTGATGGCTGTTGGAAATTGGAATTGCGAGATCTTTTCCGTACGATGTAGTGGACGCAAAGGCGAAGGCAGCTTCCACGATTTTTCTTCGCAAGGACTAAAAAAATTCGATATTATCGGATCAATTTTGATTTAATTCTATATAAAATGAATGAAGTATTTAAAGGTAATTAGTTGGAATATTAGTAGTTTGTGATGCCACTTTTATTCGTGAGGTGTCTTGAAATAACATTAGGGGAATGATGGTGCAGTTTAATTGGTCCCTAAATTATATTGTAGCTTGAAGTTATCATACATACATTATTGGCACATGTGGACTCAATTTCTTAATACGGAAGCTTCACTCATATAACTGCCACATGTGTACTCATTTTTACATACCCCTACATATACTACTATACTCATAAACATTAATTCACAATATTTTTATAACTCGTAGTAAAACATAATTTACAAAATTCCAAATAGTAGGCTCGCTCATTATTGTACTGGTACATGACATACTTGAAGTTGCAAGGAAGGGTGAAAAATGGTGATCTTTTAATTATTGTTCTAGGTAGAATGTGAACGTCAAGTCTTTTATGAAATTTTATATATATTTGAATTCAAAATTCAAACATAAAGATGTAGCATAGGATAAAATTAATACTCCAACGAAGCATAAGCACACAAACCAATTAAGTTGGAGAACGATGATTAATCCAAATAGCAATAGTAGAGTATAAAATTTCTAAACATATATGCAAACATGTTTTCTTCTCTTTTCCTATCCCATAAGTTATGAGTCGATATGCATTGAATAATGCATTCCAATTCCAACATAGCCTAACATTTTCACAGATCAGAAAAAAAAAATAAAAATCGAGTTGGATAATTAGCAAACTGATCTTATTTCTTGACTTGTGGTGGAAAAGTCGAAGCTAGTGTTTTCTGACAACACCCACAATTTTATGCGTCATTCAAAAGATAAAATAAACACATAGTAGTAGTATATCCTTCCACATTTCGCAACATAACCCCTACTTATAGTTATATATACCCTTCTCCACATTTCTATTTTCATGTCCACTTCTTCCTTCTCACTCACTACTAAATCAATATGGACTCGAGTGGGCAATATGATCATGCCACACCACAAATTCTTGGCCAAATCAAGACTCCCTTCATCGTGGCTACACTTAGATTTAGTGTGTTTTTGTGCTTGGCGATGTCCATCATGCTGCTGGTGGACAAAGTGTACATGGCCATCGTCGTTAGTTTCGTGAAGGTGTTTGGCCGGAAGGCCAACAAGCAATACAAATGGGAGGCACTACATGATGATGCTGAGCTCGGAAACACCAACTACCCTATGGTTCTTGTCCAAATTCCCATGTACAATGAAAGAGAGGTCTCTTCGCATCCTCATTCAACATTTAACATTCATGATTATTAATCTATTATTATGGTGTGCATGATTTTGATGTTATTTTGAACAGGTGTATCAGCTCTCAATCGGAGCTGCATGCGGCCTATCGTGGCCGTCCAATCGGATTATAGTTCAAGTTCTTGATGACTCAACTGATCCCATCATTAAAGTAATTTTTTTTTATTTATAAATCTTGATTATTACCTTGTATTTGGCCTCATTATATTAGTGTACATGTTTTGTTATATAGAAAATGGTGCAAATGGAATGCGAGAGGTGGGCAAGTAAAGGGATAAATATAAAGTATGAAATTAGAGAAAACAGAAAGGGGTATAAAGCAGGTGCACTAAGAGAGGGAATGAAGCACGCGTACGTGAAGAAATGCGACTTTGTAGCAATATTCGATGCAGATTTTCAGCCAGACTCCGATTTTCTTTGGAGAAGCGTCCCTTTTCTCATTCATAATCCTCAGCTTGCCCTCGTTCAGGCTCGCTGGAATTTTGGTACTTATAATCCCTCTACATTTTCTATTTAACAAATGTAATCTTCACAAACTTAATATCTTTTGTTGCATTTTAATTTCTTGGTTATTTATTTATCTATTTCAGTGAATGCTGATGAATGCTTGATGACGAGAATGCAAGAAATGTCGCTGGACTATCACTTCACCGTGGAGCAAGAAGCTGGCTCATCGACATATGCATTTTTTGGCTTTAATGGTGATCATGCATATCTTTATAAAAAATCCCTTTTAAATTTATTAGTACTATCTTAGTAACTGTAATGAATATGTGTGGTAGGAACTGCTGGTGTGTGGAGGATTGCAGCCCTGGATGAGGCCGGAGGGTGGCAGGAACGGACAACGGTGGAGGATATGGATTTGGCCGTGAGGGCTACCCTCAAAGGATGGAAATTTTTGTACCTTGGCTCAATAAAGGTATTTGCATATATATTCTCCTAATATGAAATTGAGATTTTTGATATAAGTGAAGAATGTAAGTGTTTTAATTTTAGGTGAAAAATGAGCTGCCTAGCACATATAAAGCGTACCGAAATCAACAACATAGGTGGTCCTGTGGCCCTGCCAATCTCTTTAGGAAAATGGTTGTGGAGATTTTGAGAAATAAGGTTTGCTCTCTTAAGTATACATGTTAAACAAGTGTGACAATGATAGTATATATATTGATTAATCTCTTGTGTTGGTTGGTTGGTGCATGTGCAGAAAGTGTGTTTGTGGAAGAAGGTGTATGTGATATATAGCTTCTTCTTCGTGAGGAAGATCGTGGCGCATACTGTGACGTTCGTGCTTTATTGTGTTGTACTACCGGCTACAGCACTAGTTCCTCAAGTCGAGATTCCAAGATGGGGAGCAATTTATATACCTTCCATAATCACCTTGCTTAATGCAGTTGGAACACCAAGGTAGGTAGCTAGCTATATTTAACATGAGACGCCCTCATTTTACAATGTTGCATTCTCTATTTCATCATATCATATATTTACAACTTACTTATGTAGGTCGTTTCATTTGGTGATATTTTGGATCCTATTTGAGAATGTAATGTCACTGAATCGCACAAAAGCAAGCTTGATGGGGTTATTGGAGGTAGGGAGAGTGAATGAATGGGTTGTTACTGACAAATTAGGGGATGCCCACAAGTTCAAATCTGCTGCCAAAACATTCAAGACCATGAATTTTTTGATTGCCCAAAGGTACACAATAGTAATATTTAGAATTTTAATTTCAATTATGCACATAATTCTCAAAATGTAATTGTGAATTGTTGGTAACAGGTTCCACCTATTGGAGCTAGTGACGGGAGCTTATCTCTTATTATGTGGATATTACGGCGTCGTATTTGGGAAAAACCAATATTTCGTGGTGTACCTCTTTGCTCAAGCAATGGCCTTCTTTGTCGTGGGATTTGGTTATGTTGGCACATTTGTATCCTCTTAGCTTGCCTTTCTATTTATTTATTCTTATCCTTTCCACATGCTTTTTATTTCTTTGTTATACATTCACGTACAAACAAATACACTCAGTTACAATAATGTATTGCAAATCTCTTTCACCCTTTATTATCTATTTTAGCCACTCTAAAGTGAATCTTCATCGCATGGCATGACCGCATAACAAAACAAAAATCTCAATTAGAGGTATTGTAAAATGTAGTGTGTGTTGACTGTTGATCTATATGTATCTGCGAGATTGAAAAAATTCCAAACGTCGTCCAATTAAAATAAATACTAATAGTATATTTGTTTGTGTATATAAGTGACGTGGCCTTCTATTTATTTATTGCGAGAAAAATAATGGAATTTATATCGTACAATATTAAATACTGATTCGGAAAATGTGAACATTTAAACAAAAATAAACTGAGTGTTAAGTTTACTAATAGCTACGCTGGGTAATAAGGAAGTCAAATTTGGCGATAATCTCAATTCTCACAACTGATTTCACATCATAGGTTTTATCAACAAAAGTTAAGGCAGTTTTCAAGCTCCCTCCTTTAATTAACTCCAATTTATTTTGGACCACCTTTGCGGTAAATATAAATTTTTGTAGGGGACTCTATACCAATTTGGGCTTAAGTTGTTTTTAGGGCCCATTATGCAGATGCCCTAAACGGCCGAAATAATTTTCTCCTTATAATATGGGGGTAAGCTGTTTTTAGATATTGACTCTCAAGCATCAAATGTTTTTAAAGGAATCATAATTTAAATTAATATGAGTATCATAACTTAACAAGATTAACCTTAGACATTCAAACGATCAATACCCTCTATTGTTAATATAATTATTTTGTTGGTTGGTAGAAGTATAGACGTATAGTGAATAAGAGAAGGGAGTTTTTCTTTACAATATAAGACTTCTTTTACATGTAATCTGTACTCTATGATCAGTGAAATACAGGAAGCTTATATTGAAAAGAAAGACTCTATAAGAATATGTACTATTTATTTTTTATTTCAAAGCTTATATTGAAATTAAGTTTATTACGTATATCTAGCGCGTATGTAGTTCACGACTCTGCCATTTTACCATTAATTAAGTCCAGTGTTTGAAACCCATAAGGGCCCTAAATCTTACAGATTTTTTTTCTAGTTTTACAATGTTAAGTTTTTCCATATTTATTGTCTGTTTTAGATTCACAAAGTTCCTTTAATTTAGTTTTATTATTAGTTTTGTTCCATAAAATTCTAATAGATGGATAAATGTATCCTATAGATATTATATTAGTAAAATCAATATTAAAGTTATGTCACCCATATTATTCATCTTTCTTGTAGACCCCACCTAGGTTATATTAGTTTTGGCGACGACGAACGAAAAATATTTCATAACCATGAAGAGTAAGTTGGGCCCTCCAACAACAAAATTTAGGCTTCGCAATCGAAACCAACAGTACCAGCGCGGCAGCGCTTGGTTGAATCATTAAATTGGGTGTAACTATTTTTCACTACACCATTCCAATTTCTAAAAATGCGTATTTTTAGTTATGCAATGCGATAATTCAAAAATAGAACGAAAAAAATTGACCCATTCATAAGACAGATTTCCAGGCCCATCTAGAGAATTTTGGCGAAGATGATTATAATGGAAGGCAATAATATAATTATTTTTTGAATAATGTCTTAATGAGTAACATCATTGTATTCATATTCAATGATAAAAGAGGAGAAATTATTGAGTGTGTAAGCCCCCATTATAACCTTCATCACCAACTAATCTATAGCACTCTCTCTTTAGTTCCTGAAAAGTATGAACAATTTCTTTTTTAGTTGTCTCTGAAAAGTATGAACATTCTAATTTTCAAAAGTCTTTTCTTTCTAAAGAGGTGGAACTCATTATCCACTAACAATACTTTAATTACGTTTTCTCTCTATCTCTCTTACTTTACCAACTATGCATCTGTACATAACTAAATGTTCATACTTTTCAAAGACGGATGGAGTAATAATAACTGAAAAATACACCAACGGATCGTAACGCAGTTAGCAGTACGGAGAATACTTTCGATCTTAACCGCAAACCCGATCGAACAAGATTAGTTGAATTCCTTAAAAAGACGGATTTAGTATGCATGTGGCCAAAAAAAAATAAAAGAAAAAAAGTAACTGAAAAATAGGGGTCGGAATTCGGTCAGTTCGGTTCCGACCGAACCGATTAGTCGGTTAACCGACTCCCATTTTTTCCGAAATTCTGAACCGAAACCGAACCCTTTGTCGGTTCGGTTCCTCAAGGAAACCGATCGGTTCGGTCTTCGGTTCCAACGAAGGAACTGAACTCAAGTGCAATATAATACATTAAGTAATAAGTCGTGAAATCAAAATGACAAAAACCATGATTCCATTCCATCATCAAAAACCAAAATTCCAACAAAGTTTACAAAACTAAGTCCAAAACCAATATAAAACCAACATCATTCATCAAACTAATTTTTACTTTTCTAAAACAATAATAATAAAACTAAAATATTTAGAAAATAACGGTTATTCGGTTCTAACCTTTCGATTCTCGGTTAGAACCAAAACCGAGATTAGCTTAAACTTAATAACCGAAACCGAACCTTAACTTTATCTTTTCGATTCTCGGTTAACCGAAAACCAAAAAAATAAGATATGGTTCTCGGTTAACTAAGAATCGAGAACCGTTTCCCCAGGCCTACTTAAAAAATTACTTTATCTCACTTATAATAGACGGGTTGTCAGCCACCTTAGAGACATGGACATATGGCAACACCTAAGTGGTTGTCTATTTAAATATACTTTTCATTCAAATTTTTTTATTGCAATTTTTCCGTATGTCTTCCATCCAAGTTCCAATATCATAAACACACAAACTAAAATTTCCTTTCAATTATATGAATGTCTAGTAATTTCATACTATAAAATTTAAAATATAAAATGATTTATATAATGTATTTTGTATATTACATTTTTAAATATATTTAAATCAATTACCATAAATTTTATATATATTAATTTAAATAGGTTGGTTTAGGATTACTGAAAGTAAAAATTACAGAGAATTAGTATTAGTAAAGAAGTTGAATTATACGGATGAATATTGTGTAAGCACGAAAGTGCCTCTATCTTGATCATACCGCAGGTGGCGTAATAATCTCATGCCATCTCACGAACTTGTTATTAATTATACGTCAACTGTCATTACTCTATATGACAATGACCCAAATCCTATGCCCTCAAAAATTTATATACTCGATCCATCCTCTTCTTCTGTCCAATCTAAAATTAATACAGAAGAAAATAATGACAAATCTAGAATTAATGCAGAAGGAAAAATGACAAGAAAATAATAATAAAATAATCTGAATTTATTTTCCCACGCCTTTTCCTCTACCACTCCATCATCATCTCCCAACTAATCCACTTCCCATTTCCATGAAATTAATACTCAGCTGAAACATTTCAAAATTCATATTGACTAATCTCGCCGCCATGGCCGACGAATCGAACGCCGGCGACTCGCACACCGTCGGAATCTGGCAAGTCAACAAGGACCGATTAGCTTCGATGCAGCAACGAATCGCCAACATGCCGCGCATCCTGAGCGGCTCCGCCGGGAAAAGCTCCTGCTCCATCTTCAAGGTGCCGCAGAGCTTCATCGACATCAACGGCCGCTGCTACTTCCCCTACATCGTCTCCGTCGGCCCCTACCACCACGGCGATTCCCGCCTCCTCATGATCGAGGAGCACAAGTGGCGCTTCCTCGGCGCTCTGCTCAAGCGCCGCCGCTTAAATCTCGAGGATTTGCTCCGAGCCGTGCAGCCGCTCGAAGCGAGAGCCAGAGAGTGCTACTCCACCGATATCCACTTCTCCGTCGACGAATTCATCGAGATTTTGGCCGTCGACGGCTGCTTCGTGATTGAATTGTTCCGGAAATTCGGCGGAATCGTCGCGTTTCAAGCCGATGATCCGTTGCTGTCGTTGTCGTGGATTTACTCCTTTCTTCTTAGGGATTTGATTCGCCTCGAGAATCAGATCCCCTTTTTCGTGCTACAGTGTTTATTCGATCTAACCGAACCGCCCGGGGAGGAACCCGGTCCATCTCTCCAAACTCTAGCACTCCGGTTTTTCAGTAATATCCTACAGAGATCTGACGAAACCGTCGAGAAATTCGGTAACCTCAACGGAAAACACATCCTGGATCTCCTCCGATCGAGCTTCATCCCAACCGATTACGAGGAGCCGCGGGAGAGGAAGTTCACGAGCACGCACGTGATCCACTGCATCTCGAAGCTCCGGCGCTCGGGGATCCGGCTGAAGGCGGTGGAGGACGATAGTTTCTTGGTGGTCCGATTCCGGGGCGGCGCGATCGAGATGCCGAAGATCGCGGTGGATGACTTCATGTACTCGTTCCTATTAAACTGCGTGGCGTACGAGCAGTGCTACCGATGCTGCTCGAAGCACATGACGACTTACGCGACTCTGTTGGACTGCCTGATCAACACGGCCAAGGATGTGGAGTATCTCATCGATAAGAACATCGTGGAGAATTACTTCGGCACCGATGCTGAATTGGCGCGATTCATCAACAACCTTGGCAAGGACGTCTCGTTCGACATCGACCTCTGCTACCTCGCGGATCTGTTCAACGAGGTCAACCATTACTACGACAATCACTGGCACGTGCAGTGGGCGAGCTTCAAGTATACCTATTTCAACACGCCGTGGTCCTTCATCTCCGCCCTGGCCGCTCTCGTCTTGCTCATTCTCACCATCGCTCAGACCTATTTCACCGTCGTATCCTATGTTCGCCCGCCCAACTAGTTCACTACCCTTCATGTTTGTTATAGTACTGCCACATTTTGTTTCTATTTTTGGAGATTTTTCATCTCCTTTGTGATTCTTTTATTGGACAAACAACATACTCCATTTATTAAATGATTATGGAAATCTGTATAGATTATTAAAATGTGTATAATCAAATATTTGAATTCATGCTCATGCATGTATATGCAATGATCCGATCCAACATTCATAGGAATCATGTCCTTTTCTACACTGCATAAAAAGTAAAGATTACATAATTCAAGAGGGTAAAACATTTTTAACCTCGTATACATAAAACATCATTATGTGCCACGTAGAAAGTGGAAAAGAATACACAAACTAATTAGAAAGATCAACTATTAATCGCACATGAATTTTGACTTGGGTTGATGATGATAAATATTAGTACTTGTGTAATAATTGCTGTCTGCTGCAGTCACACCTGCCTAACTTGATTTATTTTTAATACAAAAACGAGTTTCAGAATACAATTTATACTCTCATTTCAATTCAACGAACTAGATATGTAATTCTAGATTTCTAGTGCGGGTAGATCAAATTGAAATTTTCTCATTAAATAATAATCTGTTGTTAAGTCTGTTTGTGTATTCTACCAATGGGGGATCGTATGATTGTGATATTCACTTGTGACTAACTAATACTACTATACTAATATCTATTATTACTATTTTGATTGCTTGGTTTTTAAAATCTTGGGTTATGTCAATGTAATTGGTCCGTCTCCACAAAATCAAGATTACATTATAGCTTATGATTATTCATTTTATCTTCGTCCCAATAACTAATTTAATTCTATACAAACTCAATTTTGATTTATCTCATTGTATCTGACTGTCATTTTTTTTTATCTAATAAACTGAACGCCAACAACATAGGTTGAGTCTAGTATGAATCAGTCGCAAATTGGGGTGTCAAAACATTCTATTAGAAAGGCAAATGTCTTCTAAATTAGTAAAACTTGGATCAAGGAAAAGTAGTTTGACAAATCAAAACTCTAGTAGTAATATATAAGCAGTTTGACTTTTCAAAAGTCTGGTAGAGTAAATTAGGATCAATTAGACTAACCTTAATTTGAATTAGTAAATGAGTCACCAACTTTGATTAGTCAACCAATATCCACATATATATCTGAAGGTCCTAATCCAAATCCATATTCAAACATCAAAACATACACACAAACACAAAGAAGATTCACCATCAAAAAAAAAAGAAAACATAATTTTTTGTTGAAAACAGCAGACATGGAGAGAGTTAGCTGCATGAGCCCACAGCCGTTCGATCAGCGACCATCAATCGCAGAAGAAAACAGTTACTGCTACCAATTTCTCGATAGACGGCAACTGTTGTTATGGCTGCACCATGTCAAATACTAAGGGGAGAGTTAGTTAGCAGCTGAAGAGTATCAACAGCCGTTGATCTCGGCTAGTTCATTCACAACCACAAGATTGAAGTCTAGTTTTAGATCCTTTAATCCTAGCCGTTGATGTAATAGCTTTTAGTTTGAATGAAGGTTTAAATACCTTTTGTCGATTAGGGCTTTTCAGCTCATTCTGAAAATTCCAGATTTCCCCAAAATTGATTCAATAGAAATTCTCTGATTCTCGCGAATATCTTCAAGGTTCTTGTTCTTGCTTTTGATTCCAATTACTAACAAGTGGCGCCGTCTGTGGGAAGCACACCAGAAAGAAGTGATTGGGAATCGAGTCTACACACGGTAATGGCTGCAAGATTGGAAGCTGAGAAGTTTACTGGTAAAAACGATTTCGGCTTATGGCGTATGAAGATGCGAGCGATGCTGATTCAACAAGGGCTAGCGATGGCGTTGTCGACGGAGAAAGAAACGCCGGAGGAGAAACAGCAGCTCGATGAAAAGGCATTGGCCAAGCGAGAGGAGATTATGCAAAAGGCGCACAGCGTGGTGGTCTTATGCCTCGGCGACAAAGTATTGAGGGAAGTGGCGAAGGAAACCACAGCTGCCGGGATTTTGAAGAAATTGGAAGGATTGTATTTGACAAAGTCGCTGGCTAATCGGCTGCTTATGAAGCAGCGGTTGTACTCCTACAAATTCCAAGAAGAGAAGGGCATAATTGAGCAATTGGAAGACTTCGACAAAGTTGTCGACGATCTTGAAAACATAGATGTGTCTATCAGCGACGAAGACAAAGCGATTCTTCTGCTAAATGCTTTGCCTAAGTCACACGATCAGTTACGTGATGCTATCATGTTTGGTAGAGAGGGAACGATCACTCTCTTGGAAGTGCAGACAGCTCTGAGGGCGAAAGAATTGCAGAGAGCCGCAGGAAGAGGCCTAGAGCAAGTTCCCGAGAGTTTGAATATAAAGAAGTTCAAGGGAAAAAAGAACTTCAAGAAGGATCGTGATGATTCTAAGTCTGCGACGAAAGATCACAAAGAAACAAGGTCGTGCCACTGGTGCAAGAAGCCAGGCCATTTGAAGCGAGACTGCTTCGCTTGGAAGAAGAAGCAAGCGGAGGAAGCAGCACAGAGCAAGAATAGCTCAGATTTCATCCAAGAAAATGAGTCTTCTGAGGCTTTGAATGTTATGGAGCAGATGGGGTCGACATCTTGGATATTAGATTCCGGTTGCAGTTTTCATATCTGCCCCAATGCTCACTGGTTTGAAACTTTAAATGAGGCATCTGGATCAGTGGTTCTTGGCAACAATCAGGTCTGTGACATCAGGGGGATTGGGAGTGTGCGGTTAAAGTTTGGAAATAACTCGGTCAAGACTCTTAGTGATGTGAGATACATTCCGGAAGTGAAGAGGAACCTTATATCTCTGGGAATGCTTGAAGTGAGAGGCTGCTCATTTGAATCCTCTGGTGGCAGGATGGTTATCAAGAAAGGCACAAAAGTAATGTTTGAAGGGGCAAGAAGAGGCAGCCTGTATTATGTTGATGCCACAGTGTTGAGCCAATCAGATGGGGAAACCAACAGCATTGAGAACAATACAGT
The DNA here is from genome assembly GCF_023119035.1 of Salvia hispanica. NCBI lineage: Eukaryota > Viridiplantae > Streptophyta > Magnoliopsida > Lamiales > Lamiaceae > Salvia > Salvia hispanica. The sequence goes on along the minus strand of NC_062965.1, from coordinate 31,698,959 downwards.
TAGACTATGGCACATGCGGCTGGGTCACCCCGCAGAAGGAAGCATTAAGGAATTGATAAAGAAGGCAGTGATATCTGGGATCACTGATGGAAAATCAGAGCCATGTGAAGAATGTATCTTATCAAAGGCAAAGAAGCTGCCATTTTCAAGAGGTAAACACACTTCACTACATCCTCTTGATTATGCTCATAGTGACTTATGGGGGCCTTCACCAGTCAATTCAGTTGGGGGTGGGAAATACTACATGACGATTATAGATGATTATTCTAGAAAGACTTGGTTGTATGTGCTAAAGGAGAAATCTGAGGCTTTTTTGAAATTCAAAGAATGGTGTAAAATGGTTGAATCTGAAAAGGGGCATACTTTGAAGTGTTTTAGAACTGACAATGGCCTTGAGTTCTTGTCTAAGGAATTTGAAAGTTATTGCCTGGAAAGGGGAATCAAGAGGCATAGGACTGTGCCTCTAAACCCTCAACAAAATGGGGTGGCTGAGAGAGCTAATAGGACAATTTTAGAGAGGGTTAGAGCCATGCTATTCAGTTCTGGAATGGGGAAGAGATTTTGGGCAGAGGCTGCTTCCACAGCAGTTAAATTGATGAATATGTGCCCATCCTCCAGTATTGGTGGAGACACTCCAAACTTGAGATGGTATGGTAACTTTGGTGATTACTCTCAGCTTCGAACTTTTGGATGTAAGGCCTATGCGCACCTAAGACAAAGCAAGTTGGATGCCAGGGCATTAAAGTGTGTAATGCTTGGCTATCAACCTGGAGTGAAGGGGTATAGATTGTGGTGCATAGAGCCTGGCAGGGAAAAAGTCATAGTCAGTAGAGATGTGATTTTTACTGAAGGTGTGATGCCTTTTAAAAAAGCAGATCAAGGCAGTATTGAAACTCAAGAAGGTGAACAGAGAACTTCTAGTCTTGAGGTGGAGCCTGATTCTGTGGAGCAAGGTGGAGCTGAGAGTGAGTCAGATGGTGATGAAAAGATTGATCAGGTCCAGTTTGATTCTGATAATCAGACCAATGAGCAAGGTGACCTGAGAAACTATCAGCTAGCCCGAGATAGGGTGAGAAGAAAGGAAATCAGACCACCATCAAGGTATGCAGATTCTGAGATGTTGTACTTTGCTCTATGTATTGCTGAGAATATAATGTTTTCAGAGCCAGGATCTTATAAGGAAGCAATGGAGTCCAAGGAAAGAGATCAGTGGTTGAGGGCCATGATTGATGAGATAGAGTCTCTGATTAAAAATGGAACATGGATCTTGGTTGATAGGGTTGAGGGAAGAACCATTGTCAGTTGTAAATGGATATTCAAAAAGAAATTGGAGTCTGCAGATAATGAGTTGGTGAGGTTTAAGGCAAGGCTAGTGGCTAGAGGTTTCACTCAGGAGGAAGGAGTGGACTTCACTGAGGTGTTTTCCCCTGTTGTAAAGCACACCTCCATCAGAATCTTGTTGGCAGTGGTGGCAAAATTGGATTGGGAGTTGGACCAGCTGGATGTGAAGACAGCTTTCCTCCATGGAGATCTTGAAGAAACAATCTATATGCATCAGCCCGAGGGATTTGTTAAACCAGGCCAAGAGAAGAAAGTTTGTCTACTGAAAAGGAGTATATATGGCTTGAAACAAGCTAGTAGGCAATGGCACAAGAAATTCAATGAGCATCTACTTAAGAGTGGTTTCAAAAGCTCTAAGTATGATGAGTGTGTGTATATCAAGAGAAGAGGGGGAATTCCAGTGGCTTATTTGTTATTATATGTCGATGATATGCTTGTTGCAGGGGCTTGCAGAGAGGAAGTCCAGAAAGTCAAAGATGACCTCAGTTCTACTTTTGACATGAAAGATCTTGGGAGTGCTAGGAGGATCTTGGGGATGAACATAGTGAGAGATAGAAGCAAGAGGGAAATTTGGCTGAATCAGTCGGACTATATCTCAAGGTTCATCCAGAAATACAACTTGGGAAACACAAAGGCGGTAGCAACACCATTGGCACAACATTTTAAGCTCTCAATGCAGCAGAGGCCAAGTAATGAGGCTGAAAGGAAGGAGATGCAGTCTATTCCATATGCTAACATCGTGGGAAGCATTATGTATGCCATGATCAGTACAAGGCCTGATGTGGCTCAAGCTATTAGTGTGACCAGCCGATTTATGGCTGATCATGGGAAAGAGCATTGGCTAGCTCTCAAATGGATACTGAGATACTTAGCTGGAGCTGCTGATTTTGGAATTTTGTTCAGGGGAAGTGATGAATACAAAGGTGATCCTCTGATAGGTTATTGTGACAGTGACTATGCTGGAAATGTAGACAACCGAAAGTCACAGTCAGGATATGTTTTCACTCTGTTTGGAGCTGCCATTAGCTGGAAGTCAAATCTCCAAAGTGTGGTGGCTTTATCCACCACAGAGGCTGAATACTTGGCAATGACAGCAGCAGTAAAAGAAAGTTTTTGGCTAAGAGGAATAGCAGCAGATTTTGGTGTAAAGCAGGCTACTATAGCGATAGGATGTGATAACAGTGGAGCTATCAGCTTAGCCAAGCACCAAGTTTTTCATGAAAGGAGCAAGCACATTGATGTGCGGCTTCATTTCATTAGAGACGAGATAGAGAAGGGAAAGATCAAGGTGTTCAAAGTTGACACATCAGATAACCCAGCAGACATGTTAACTAAGGCTCTGCCACGAGAGAAATTTGAGCTGTGCTGTGCTTTGGTTGGTATGTGCAGAAGAGATTGAGACAACATGGTTGGCCAAGGTGGAGAATTGTTGTTATGGCTGCACCATGTCAAATACTAAGGGGAGAGTTAGTTAGCAGCTGAAGAGTATCAACAGCCGTTGATCTCGGCTAGTTCATTCACAACCACAAGATTGAAGTCTAGTTTTAGATCCTTTAATCCTAGCCGTTGATGTAATAGCTTTTAGTTTGAATGAAGGTTTAAATACCTTTTGTCGATTAGGGCTTTTCAGCTCATTCTGTAAATTCCAGATTTCCCCAAAATTGATTCAATAGAAATTCTCTGATTCTCGCGAATATCTTCAAGGTTCTTGTTCTTGCTTTTGATTCCAATTACTAACAGCAACAAAACTGGTGCGAATCAGAAGAAGAGAAATGGTTGGGCATTGATGCTTGGGAAGATTTCTTGAAGGAAATGGACGTGGAAGGGCATGAAATGATCAAGGAATTTGTTTCCAAGGTCGAAGAAAATGTCCCATTTGAACAAATGTTCAGAGAAGCGTGGCACCATTTCCGCGGGAAACCTGCTTCACATAAGTTGGAAAATCTTGCTAGAAAATTGGGTAAAGTGAGAGAAGGGGATTTTGTGATGAGAGAGAGAGGTTTGGATTTGGAGGGGGAGGAGTTGAAGAATGAGAGATTCAAAGTGAAGACTATGAACGTAACCGGTTCAGGAGTTGTCGAGGAAGGCAAGCCAAAGTAGAAATTTACAAACAAATAAAGAGGGAAAAGATATATTTTGTGGATAAGAAATAGGTATACCTTAATTGATTGATTCTTTTATTTTGTTTCTTATATTATTTTCTTCCTTATAATACTTTTGTAATTGATGTGGCAAGATATATTGATTTTATATTGCATATTGTTAATAAACAATTCCATTAAATTTTAAAAGTGCAATTGGTTCATATAAATTTTTAGTTAAAATTGGTATTTCTCCACAAAGTTAAAATATGGTCGCAAGAAGTATATCAACTTATTCATTCTAGTGAACTTTCAACAAATTCAATTTAATTTATTACAAGACCTAAAGTCATACAGATCCTAGAAATTTCGTTATTTGGGATTAATTATGCCGACCTTTTGAAATTAGGGGTTAATTTCACTGACCTTTCAGAATATGAGATCGAGGCGTGCGTATTTTTCAGAATGAGAGATTTTTGACTTTTTACCATTTTTGGTAGTGGACCCCATATTCCACTAACTCATTCCTACTCACATTTTACTATAAAACTAATACTTTAAAAGTAGGACCCACGTCCCATCAACTTTTTCAACTCACTTTCCATTACATTTCTTAAAACCCGTGTCAGGTCAAAGTGTAGCAAATTTTGGGGGACGGAGGTAGTAGGAAAAAAGATAAAAAGTCAAAAATCTCTCATTCTGAAAAATACACACGCCTCGATCTCATATTCTGAAAGGTCAGCAAAATTATCCTCTAATTTCGAAAGATCAGCATAATTAATCCCAAATAACGAAATTTCTCGTCCCTTTAGTTGTCGTTCTAGCCACTGTCCAATCATCATACTCATCAATTTTTGTTTTAGCCCCAATCCCTATAACTCATAAGTCATAACTATCTTCATATCTTTCCCTTTAATTTAAATTTTCATTTTTTAGTACCAATATACTATTTCATTTTTTAACAATCAATTAATTTATAAAATTGATATACATAAGAACATAAATTGCGGAATTACTTCATTAAAATTCAAGTACAAGTCCTACAAATTAAAAAATAAAAACGTATTTTAGTATTGGAATCTATTGGTGTATGTCCAAATTTCTTCGATGAGGTAGATTTGAAGATAACCATGGAGTTCTTACCTCATAGAAACATGTCAACTAACAACCTCTCAGAATTTCGAGGCGAATCTTGAGTTGGAGGTCACTTACCACAGTCAAATATATCCAAAATTAGTGAATATGGAATATTATTTTGAATTTAAGTTAGATATAAATGGTTACAGAATTCCATTTAGCTATATTATAGTAGTAGCATGGTATTATGTCTGACAATATTAGCAGTGGAAAATTTGTCGGACGGATAACCTATTGGTGAATTCACCAGCTGACATACCAACGAATCTCCGACAAAATTTGACACGAAACTTCCAATTCTCCAGTAGATGCTCAAAAGCACTCACTTGCAGACTTAATTAACTACAGATCTTCGAAAAAACTTGACGCGAAACATTCATCCCTCTGGGACACAGCCCAAAAGTTTCAATTATGTTACTGATGCCTTACTCATGTTATTGTACATGCAGCAATAAAAGCTTTTGTTGCCGATGCCATTAGTCAATGTTGTTGAACGTGCACTCATGGGCGGACACACATACAAATGACTAGGGGCTTAAGCCCTTAACAAACATGATTTTTTTATTTTTTCTATTTTTGTAAATTTTTTTTAATTTGTACCAATTTTATGTAAATTTTTATACAATAAGTTTTTATCCATGAGCTAAATTATACATGAATTGATGAATATAGTTTAAATAAATTTTTTTAATTAAATAGCCTTTACGAGCGATGATTTCTGCGTCCGCCCACCAGTGTACTCTTGGCATCATGTATTCACGTTGCTGCACGTATAGATACAGTGGAATTGAAGGGAAAAGAATGAGGAAGAGGTGCACATAATTAATTGCCAGCTGATGAATCAGTAATTTTTCTCTCCAACATCGTTAGATGACATTTTACCCAAACTATTAATTTAATAATATTGCGTTGGACCACCCTATGATACTAAACACACACTCCTATTCACGTAAATTGGAAGTACTAATTAAAATATTAGGAAAACAATTAGAGATTAATAATCCACCTCTCGAAATTCGAAACGTGCCTGTGCATCATAATAGAGAATTACGACTTTGGCCACCAAAAGTAATGGTGTCCACTTTGTCCCAATTAATTATGACTTATTAAAAAGATAAATTTAGATTATTTTCTTAAGTATCATGATTAAGTTGCGTTCGGATGACAATTCACTTCCATGAGAACATAGATAAGACATCATTAATTTGTACGGAGTATAAAATTAACCAACTAAATATAAGAATTAAATATAATTTGGTCCACGAATTTGGGTCGCCATATTGTTAAAAAAGGGTATTCCACAGTCCACATCATTAAATTTGAAGATTTGCAGTCTCCATGAAGTTTATTCATTTTCAATTTTTAACTGCACATAGTTTATGAAAAGTATTGTAGTTTCGTTTTTTACAAATACAACATACACGATATTTTTCATCAATGTGTACAATAATCAATTAAAATATCTTAAAATTACTCTTGGATTTTTAAAATACTGCAATTACAACATTGAAGAATGGATGGGGTAAATTTTAATTCTTATGTATTCATTAATAAATAGATGGTGTGAATGACCATATAATTAATTCATTATTATAGCTAATTGTGGTTCATGCAACATTGATTCCCAAGTTGATTCTGCAGGAGACTTAGCCTATAAATAGTCATTCTTATTCCATGCATTTCACACATTTTTGCATAACTTAAAGCGTAGGTAAAACTCTCTGAATCCACTGTGTTTTGAATTTATATTCTCACCTCTTACAGTATGTCGAAGCTCATATTGTTTGTGGTGATGCATGCTACCTATATATGAAACGAAGTTGTTTTATCTTTAGAGATGACACGTCAGAACCGAGAGCACTACAGGAGCGTAATTTGTCTTGCAGAAAGAGATCTTCCTCAACTTGATCGGTAGGTTTTTGTGGTTTTTGTTTGAGTTTTTTATACTTCCGTGCATTCCTTCTTTTCTCTTTTTCTAAGTGTATTATGTCTGACAAGTATTTTGAAACCGATTGTATTACATTCGACCAACATGTATTTTGAAACCGGATATTAAAAAAAACTCTATTCTTACTCTCTTTTCCTTCTCCACCAATTATATCAACAAAAATAATTAAGGTATAAAAAAATCATATGGTTGCATGGATATCTAGTTGCAATATTGGCAATTATTTACTCTTTAGATAATCTTCTAGTGAATACTCTTTAGATAATCTTCTGGTTGCATGGATATCTAGTTGCAATATTGACAATTATTTACTCTTTAGATAATCTTCTGGTGAATACTCTTTAGATAATCTTCTGGTTGCATGGATATCTAGTTGCAATATTGGCAATTATTTACTCTTTAGATAATCTTCTGGTGAATACTCTTTAGATAATCTTCTAGTTGCATGGATATCTAGTTGCAATATTGGCAATTATTTACTCTTTAGATAATCTTGGCATATTTCGTGATTTATTTTACCCACAAAATTTTATAGATTACCCACCTAAAATTAATCGTTTCCAAACCTATTTTACTAGCTACCATCCGTTGCCATTTATTAAAAACGAATAAAATTAAAATGTGGGTGTAGAATTACAATACATCATAGTTGATCACAATAGAAATACTTATATTTAAACTTGCTATTAAATGAGTACATAAGGCTAAATTCATTGATTTCTCAGTGGCTCTATAGATAGCTAGTCAGTTATTGGTGTGGTCCATCTTTTTTGTAGTCTATAATATAACTTCTCCCATTCGCGAGTTCGTGTATATAAAGCGGATTTGAGGTGATTATACCTATTAGAATTCGTTTTATTTTTAGAGACAGCACGCCAATCTAAGAGTATTAGATTTAATGTTAATTTATTTTGCAGAAAAAAGCCGCGTATGGTGAGTTTAATTTGTTTTAGTATATTTCGTTAATTTCTACTATCATTCATTTTGTTTTAGGCATTTATTTTAGACTAAAGGTCCTATTTGGTTTTTAAAATATGGAGATTTTTTAATTTTGATCCAAAATTTTATCTTTTGAATTATTTAGTCATTCACAAATAAAAACGGGTCACCTTTAGTCCGAACTGGATGGAAATGGTTAAATTTAACGGTCAACGAATATTAATTTAATTTTGACCGGATTAAGTTAATAATTAAGTTAAGAATTAAGTTAATATTAAATTTATATTAAGTTAAGTATTACACCGGACGGTCCCTTCTCCCCTCTACCGTCGGAGCCGGTCCCCTCTCCTCTGCCACCATCTCCGCCGCCGCCATACGGTATCAACCACCAGCTCATCTCTCTCCTCTTCCCTTCCACCGCGAAGCACGTCCGCAGCGCGTCGTAGATCGACACCGGCAAATGACCCATCCCTGCGCCGCCTCGATTTTCCTAAAAATGACCTCGGCCCTTCGGCTTGAGAGGCTGCGGTTGGTCTTCTTCTTCTTCTTCTTGGATTTGACTCTGACTTGGCCGATGTAGGTTACTTTGGGTGAGAGGGCTTGGGGTTGTCGAGGCGTTTCTTGGGGAGGAAAGGGGAGGCCTTGTTAGGGCGGAGGCAGTGGCCGGGGCTGAGGATTGATTCGGAGAGTTTCATGGAGGAGGAAGAGGAGAGGCAGATGAAGAGCTCGCTGGTGTTTTTGCGGAAATGGTCTCTCTCTCTCTCCATTTCCTACTACTAATTCTTGTTTGTTACTTTGTTAATTTTGCTGGAAGAGGAGGGAGATTGAGCTGGTGGTTGACACTGTATGGCGGCAGCGGAGATGGTGGCGGAGGTGAGGGGACCAGCTCCGGCGGCGGAGAGGAGAGGACCGGCTCCGGCGGCGAAGGAGAGGGGACCGTCCGGTGTAATACTTAACTTAATATAAATTTAATATTAACTTAATTCTTAACTTAATTATTAACTTAATCCGGTCAATATTAAATTAATATTCGTTGACCGTTAAATTTAACCATTTCCATCTAGTTTGGACTAAACATGGCCCGTTTTTATTTGTGAAGGACCAAATAATTCAAAAGATAAAGTTTTGGACCAAAATAAAAAAATCTCCTTATCTCCATATGTTAAGGACCCAAAAGGACCTTTAGTCTTTATTTTAATTTTAACTAACAGTTTACTACTTATAGACGACTTGTATTTTTCTCATATTTAACAGTATTTAATTAAAAATGTAAATGGAACCAACGGCTTACTTGTTTTTAGGCGACTTGTAGCAATTTTAATTTTGGCATGCTTATTTTTAAGCTGTCAGGGCTTTCTAATTTTATCATATGGACTAGTTTTTTCTTTATTTTTTATTTATTTATTTATTTTGGGACTGAGTGTTCTTAGCTCTGTCTCTACATTTTCTTTTGGGCGCCCATTGTTAGGTTTGGTATACTGAAAAGCATGTTTCGAGTAAGTTTCGCGCGAATAGAATCTTGCTTGTATACGTAAAACTCTATAATCCACTTTTAACCCGATTCAGTATTATTCGAGCAGTCTCGCACGAATAGAATCACTATTATTATTACATTGTGTTTGCTTGTGCATTTATAAGATGTTTTACAAATATTTAAATGCATAAGAAGTAAACAAAGTCTAAGTCTTTTGCTTAGTAGACCGGTTGTGGGCGTCGTCCACTTTAAGGTAACACGGTCAGATCTATGCAATGCTTTGCAAAAGAAAAAGAAGAATCTCACAACCTAGATAGGCTTTGGCTACCTATCGTGAAAGGTTGCAATGTCGGTCCGCATATTTCTAAGCCTTACTGAAATAAGATGACATTAGTGTGGTATAGCACTGAACGGATCTAACAGCAAGACGTGTCTTTATGCTATCTATTGAAAGACTAAGCCTTGATAAAATACTATTTCTTAATCTACATATGTTAGCATTGAGCATACGGTATTGATTATGCACTACTTTGACTTATCAAATGGTGCGGGTTTTTCGCAACCCAATAATCCTGATATATTGGGTGGTGGTGATTAATATCTAGCGGTGCTAGGATTGCTATTATGTTGAATCGTGCGCGAGGTGAGTCTCGTTTGATAATGTCCTCAAGAGGAGCTCGAACAAGATTTTATTATTCGGAAAACTGGCCAGTTGGAGTTTTATTACTCTATGAATAATAAATAAATGTTTCTTGCTAAGTCCACTCTTGGAATTAATAAGATGTTAATTAATTAAGTCCATAGCAGACATTAATTAATTAATGGACATTTATATCTTAAGCGCGGGAAATAAATAATAAACAAAGTGGAAACCCGGATTACTTGTAATTTCGGATTTGGATGGGGAGAGTTCAATATTACTTCTGTAGTGGCTCTCGTAATATTCCAATATAAGCTTGTATTAAATTGTGGGTTCAATTTAATTAGTAAAAAGCTAATTGGGGAGCCCATATCCAAAACCTTCCATAGATCCACTGTCTGGCCCAAAAGGAAATTAATATAAATAGGAGAATAAACTTGATAAAATACTATTTCTTAATCTACATATGTTAGCATTGAGCATACGGTATTGATTATGCACTACTTTGACTTATCAAATGGTGCGGGTTTTTCGCATTGGGTAGTGGTGATTAATATCTAGCGGTGCTAGGATTGCTATTATGTTGAATCGTGCGCGAGGTGAGTCTCGTTTGATAATGTCCTCAAGAGGAGCTCGAACAAGGTTTTATTATTCAGAAAACTGGCCAGTTGGAGTTTTATTACTCTATGAATAATAAATAAATGTTTCTTGCTAAGTCCACTCTTGGAATTAATAAGATGTTAATTAATTAAGTCCATAGCAGACATTAATTAATTAATGGACATTTATATCTTAAGCGCGGGAAATAAATAATAAACAAAGTGGAAACCCGGATTACTTGTAATTTCGGATTTGGATGGGGAGAGTTCAATATTACTTCTGTAGTGGTTGCTCGTAATATTCCAATATAAGCTTGTATTAAATTGTGGGTTCAATTTAATTAGTAAAAAGCTAATTGGGGAGCCCATATCCAAAACCTTCCATAGATCCCTGTCTGGGCCCAAAAGGAACTTAATATAAATAGGAGAATAAAGGAGACATAAATCATTCATTATTATTATTCATAATTTTCGTCCCCCTCTACCTAGAGGAGTTCGAATTTCTCTCCTAATTGGAGAAGGATTTCTTCTGTCTTCTTTATTCGAGTCCTAGTATTTTGATAAGATCAGCCCACCCTGATATCGAGATACAGTTCGGGAACCAGAGAGAAGATCTGTGGTCTAGTATTGAAGATCATCATGGAGAAGGCGCGAGCAATCGACGATTCTTTGGAGAATCAAATTGGTAACTCTAAACCGTAGAATTCATGTTTTAGGATTTACTCTCTTTGAGCATGAATTATTTGCGTTCTAGCATGCAATTATCTGTTTAACATGTGAATTGATTAATCGCATAATCGATCAAATAGATCCTACATCTGATTTATTTGTTTTGTACAAGTCTTCCGCTGTGCAAGGGGCACCAAACCCCAACAATCAGGCTGAAAAAATTACAAAAGAATTTGAATATGCATGTTGAATAAATTGCACACAAATAACAAATACAGTAAAATAATTTAAAATATAGTATTACCATTCAAATGAGTTGATTTGTAATATTGAATAAAAAGAAGAATGGTAAAGAACAAAATCAAACTGTCAAAATCAAATTTTATACTAACAAAAAGTATGATCCATAACTGACGAGATACAACATCATATCCACCGTTGAGCGACTTTTAAAATTTATGTTCATAATTAAAAAAAAATTAAGAATTGACATTAAATACTTAAAAACTATAGTGAATGTGATAGTTTATATAGGTCTTAAGCACAATGTCGCACATGTTTACATTTTCTTACACATACTACCTGAGCAATATATATACCTTGAGAAGGACACAATAATATGGTTTCATTTATTGCATACAAAATATAAAAATTAGAAAATAGGAAAAATGAGTAGGGGTGTAAGTTCGGGTACCCGCGGATACCCAAACCCGAAAATTCGGGTACCCGAATCCGAAATCTCAAAAATATCATACTCAATACCCGACCCGTATGTGAGTTCGGGTACCCTAATACCCGATGCGGGTACCCGAACCCAACTAATCGGGTACCCATAAACCCGGAATTATTATATTTAAAATTTCTTCTTTTATATAAATTAAATTCTGACGAGAATAGAAATTATTAAAAATCACACAATACTTATATAAAATAGACCTTTGACAAATAGACACTACTTAATTTTAAAATAAATTTTTTTTTGTTATATATTGAAACATAAAAGGGATTATAAAAGGGATTAAAATAACTTTTTAAGACATTAAATGAACATGTAAATAGACTGGAGAAAACATAACTAATTAACTATATATTTTCAAAAGATAACAAGTAAGAACATAAATAATGCCACATGAACCGAACACGAATGTAAAGAAGAGAGCAAACGGCAAAAAGAGAGCAGCAGCAGCGGCGTGAAGGAAACTTGAAAAAGTGAGGCATACGAAAAATTTATAAATCTACATGTGATTAAATAAAGTTACCCTAGATCTACCTTATAGGCCATAGACCCTATACTAAATAAAAATATTTATCACAAATACATAATTAATCGGGTTTAATCGGGTATTAGTCGGGTACCCTAATACGGGTTTCGGGTACCCTAAACCCAAAAAATCCTAACATTAACTACCCAAACCCGTACCCGAACCCATTATTTCGGGTTTCGGGTACCCATAACGCGTCGGGTATTGGGACTGGGTCGGGAATACCCGAAACCCGCGGATTAAATTTTCAGGCCTAAAAATGAGTTAATTACCCGAACCATTATAATTAAATACTATTGACCTTTTTAACAAACATGTCCCAAACTATATAATAGTATTATTAAACTTTTAATGAACACATCTCAAAGTCCAAAATTATACTGGATAATTATATGAAATATCAGAACTATAACAAAACTAATAAGAATGTCTAAAATTTAATTTTTCAGTATTAAATTAAAATTATGTACACATCTGCAGATCAGTTGTTTTAGTTAAAGTATCAATAGTCCTAGTATTAAGATGCAATTTTCCAATAATAATATTGGTAATTAATTATATTTTGAAGTACAGTAACTAATTAAGTTGTTAAATTTGTAATAATACCATTATAATGTTAAATAATGTATATATATTTCCGCAATAAAATAAAAAGACAATATATAGTACAGTTCCATGAAGTGTCAACTTGAAAATATATTTAAGGGAATTTCATATATACTACTATTATCTTTTAATCATTAGCACCATTTATTACTTAGCATATATTGTATCTAATTGTTTTTTAAAAACGGTATGTGACGAAGACAAAAAGGACATGTAAAAGTTTGTCTTGTCCGCACTATTTAACTTGTTTATTAATTTTTTCTATATTAATGTGAATTCAAAGCTCAGTTCTGTTGCCTCACGAGAACACAGCTTGATACTGCTGGATTTTACTAGCTATAAGACTGTCTAATTAGAAAAATTACTTAATCAGAATATTATATATAACGAGTATTATATGGAGTATTGATATAAATAGAAATAAAATAAAACATCATTTCACCATGAAGATCCAGATTAATCATTTAGCAGAAGCTCTTAATCAATTTGGTAATTGTATTTAGAACCAGCTAGGGACAGAGCTTACCATGATATGACAATTTGCCAACTTAAAAGCCAAAATTTTTAAGGCCTTTGAGACTTTAATTATATCTTTTTGAATTACATGTTCTTGAATAGTAGTATGATATTAATAGTAGTAGTACTATATAAATATGTGGTCTTAATTACTTATAATTGACGTTCAAGTCCAGCTAAGAAAACAAAGAATTAATTTTGATTATCAATCAAAAGGTAATCTTACTGCCCCCCGCTATATATGAGCAGAACGTGGGATACTATTCAAGTAACTCTTAATCTAATACTTCTCTTAATAGTGTTTAATTTCAATGCAAAATTTTATCTAACTAGGGTTAGCTATTACTAATAGCACACTGTTACAGAGTTAAACCTGAAGTTGTAAATTTCAAAAATATTTAACTTCAACTTTTTAGAAGTCTCATCAGTCTAATCATTTTAGTTACAGTACATGTTGGCTAGATCTCGTTGGGGAAAAATGGTAATTACTATAAAAATTTTAAAATCGATGTTCATGTGAAAAATTGGAAAATTAAATGTAATTAAAAATTTATTCACACAATGTATCTAAAATAAGATTGATTTTCCAAAATATTCTTCTATATATATAGTGGTAAAATATTACAATGCCAAAACATACACTTTTATCTGTTTTCTCCTCTTAATAGATTATCTGATGTATAAAAGCTGGCTAATGTAATCACTAGATGTTCAATAATTAGATTTAATCCATATTTATAGTATTATTTTCTTAAAACTACTCTTTGTAGGGTAATATAATATAATTGTGTTTTACTAGATGGACAAAGATTTTAGACTTAAAAAAAAGCAGCAAATTCTTATATTCACGTAAACAAATTGGTGATTTCTTTTGTAATGAATGTAATGATGAACAAGGTTTATAGTCCAATTAAATTTGAGCTATATATAGTTCTTCATCTTCTTCTTTAATTCTTGTTCCCTTTTTTGAGTAATTTTTAGCTAAACTTGTTTTTAACATCATATATAGTTTGGCAAGCTCGACACAGAAGAAAATTGTGCACGAAAAAAGAAATAAATTAATATGAGTTGAAGCTGGATGTTTTCAGTTCTCACCCTCGAGCGCCTCGTTTGAATATAATCAAAATTTACCAATAGAGAAAAGCAATAGTAAACTGAGGTTAATTAAAAGTGGAAGTCAGAACAAAAAGAATAAGCAGGTGAGGCAAATTTAAAAGTGATAATGCCTCTCAGATTACAGACAAAAATCACCTTATTTTGGAAGAGACAACATATATATCTATATTAACACAATCACTCTGGTGTGTGTGTGTATGTAATTGAATTGAGTTTATCTTTCAAGTACAGAGCCTTGGTCACTACCCCCTGGCTGTGTGTCAGTATGTGTTAGAGAAACAGTGGCCTAGTGTAGAGAAGTGTAGAAGGTGAAGTAAGAGATGGTGTGTGCACAATTTTCACCTTGTTACCTTTCCCTTTATTCAACTTATTAAATTACCAAACCCCTATTTGTTGGAGTATCTTATACGTCTCCCATACTGTATACAAACCCTAAATAGTGAAGTGGTACTATTTTGTGATGGGACCATTGTTTGTCCCTCATCTTAGAATTGAAAACAATTTTAACAACACCATCCGGGTCTGCCGCTAACCACCTCCCATCCCTCTCTCTCTCTGGATTTGTCTGAAAATGGATGATCAATACGGGATGGGAGATCTGCGCCGCTACATCGACGCCCGGCCTCACTTTCCGGCAATTTCTCAGCAGCCGGATTTCCCCTCCTGCCATCGCTCCTCTTATCCCTACGATATGCTCGTCTTTCGGCAGTCGGATTCCACTGGCATCGCACCTTCAGCTGACGGCGCAGCTCTTATCAGCTTCGATGGCGGTATGGCCAGCGGCGGCGGAGACGGCGGCGCAGGGCGGTGGCCGAGGCAAGAAACGCTGACGCTTCTTGAGATCAGATCAAGGCTTGATCCCAAGTTCAAGGAAGCCAATCAGAAAACCCCCTTGTGGGATGAGGTCTCTAGGTATTTTATGAAAAACAATTTAATTTGATTTCTCAATTTTACTTGGATTCAACTCGAATTACTACTATTTTCTTCAGAATCAAAACCCTCAAAACATGTTTCTTGCTCAGATTTTTCATTTGAAGGGTTTGTTAGTTAGTACTCGAATTTCTTCTTTCTTTAAACTTTTCCGACCAACTGTTTGATTCAATTCCAGGTAAAGTTCATCTTGAATCACTTCAGATTTTCATAAGGTAATTAAACTATATAATTAACTCGCAACCACAGGATTGTTTGGTCTTGGGCATAACTATTCATCACGCCTTGTGCTTCAACAAATTAACACCAATTCTTGCAAACAATCTTCATTTTTTTTTTTCCCACAAAATTAAAGAAAGATCTTGATGCTATAAAGCATGTGGAAAGCAGTCCAATTCCAAATGGAATTGGAAGCATCATTATCATATGATATGATACAATCAAAGAAAAGGAAACGCAGCTAGGGTTCCCTTGAAGAAAGATGATTGTTGTTTGGTTGCAGGATTATGTGGCAAGAACATGGATATCAGAGGAGTAGCAAGAAATGCAGAGAAAAATTCGAGAATCTATACAAGTATTACAAGAAGACCAAAGAAGGCAAAGCCGGCAGACAAGACGGCAAACACTACAGATTCTTCCGACAGCTCGAAGCCCTCTACGGCACCAACAACTCCTCATCATCAGCTTCTCATTTTCACAGCAATTTTCCAAGCACCAACGATCAAGAACCCTATCCCGACAGCAGCCTCCCAGACTCGTGCGACTGCGACGCCACATCATCGCAGTGCACGGATTCGAACGCGGAGGATGCGAGGATGAAGAAGAGGAGAGGGAAGATGAGGCTGAAGGCGGAGATCGAGGCGTCGATTGAGGCGCAAATGAGGAGCATGATGGAGAAGCAGGAGGCGTGGATGGAGAAGATGACGAGAGCCATCGAGGGGAAGGAGCAGGAGCGGCTCGTGAGGGAGGAGCAGTGGCGCCGGCAAGACGCTGCCAGGATAGACGGAGAGCACAAGATGTGGGCTAAGGAGAAGGCATGGATCGAGGCGCGCGACGCGACCCTCATGGAGGCCTTCAATAAATTGGCAGCAAGGGAGATTCAGGCACCGGGGAGCGGGATGGAAGAAAATGGAATATCGGAGGAGTTGGCGTGGGATCATGTGATTAATGATTATCTCATCAAATGCAGCAGCAGCAGGAAGAAGAAGGAGAGTAATTCTTATGATCAGATTAATGGGAATGCTGCTGATGCTGCTGCAAATGATGGCCTTTTTAGGTACTTCATTGGAGATTATGATCCTTCTCAAAGAAATTAAATGAATTTGTGATGGTTGTGTGTGTGTGTGTGAATGTGAATGTTTGTAAGGCTCGATTCTATTCTTGCTGCTGGAAGAAGATGCAAGTGAGTTGGATGAGGCTGCTTTCGTTGTACGATTAGCTTTGTTGCAGGTACGTTTATGACTTGTAATTAAGTTGTAATTACCCTATGGTAATACTCAAATAACGTATTTGTCATGAATTATGTGAGTAATTGGAGTTCAGATTTTACAAATGTCTGCGTTATTATTATTCATCCAATTTCAAGTATATCAAGAATGATTCATTATGTGAGTTATCGGAGTTACAATTTTATTACACATAATATAAGTAGACGAAGCTAATTGATAAGAGATTGATTGGTAGTTCATCCAAATTATGTAAAGCTCTCAATATCATTTTTGTACATCTAACTAATACTCCCTCCGTATTCAAAAAATAGAAATATTTAAAACAGTACGAGTTTTAATGCACAATTGGTAAAGTAAATCAGAAGAATTGGTAAAGTAAGAGAGATGAGAGGAAAAATGAATGAACTAAGCAAGAGGAAGAGAAAAAGTAGAGTTAATGGATTGTGGGGTCCATGTCCAAAATAGAAAGATTCTAAAGTTTCTATATTTAAGGAACGGTCCAAAATAGAAATAGTTGCTAGTTTTAAAAAACTGAGAATGTACTAAAATATAATTCGTTTTTACTATTTATGATAAATGTGTTGCACATTCCGTTCACATTCCACTTAAAAAAGAAACATTTGTAATAGCATTTCAAGACTACTAATGTTTTATTAAAAGATATTACTACTATTAAAATAAATACAAATGACTTTGTGTCTGTTTATATCTTTATATGGATGATGGCTCGAACCTTTGATCGTTTGATTTACTACTCCCTCCGTCTCAGATAATTCGTCTCACTTTGACCGAGTACTGGTTTTAAGAAATATACTCAATAAAAAGTGAGTTGAAAAAGTTAGCGGAATATGAGTCCTACTTTTATATATTAGTTTTATAATAAAATGTGAGTAAGAATGAGATAGTGGAATATGGAGTCAACTACCAAAAAAATAGTAAAAAGTGAAATAAGACAAATTATGTCGAACGGATTGAAATGGAAAAATGAAACAAATTATGTGGAATGAAGGGTTTATTAGTTAAGTGGAAGCTTATTGTCAATGAACAAGCCTAATATATGTTCTCAAAATCGCTCTCGTCTTATGTAAAACACCAAAATTGGACTAACACGTCTCACTAGTCTAGCGGTGAAGAGGTGGACATGAATACTTACTAGTTGCCTCTCCCCACAAGTTCGATTCCTTATAACTTTGAAGTTACAAGTTCGATTCCTTAGAAATTTGAAGTTAGGCAAAAGTAGTACTAGGATGAGTAACTTCCCTAGCAAATCCTAATGTTGCACCCTTTTTAAAAAGATTTGTCCTATCAAATCCAAAAAAATCACCAAATTTGGAGATGTGAAAATCGAAATTGACTTAAATTCACATAAGACAAAACTGAGTTTGTGAGTTAAATAAGTTAGATGAGAAGGAGCACACGAAAGGCAAAATGGTGAAGTTGTCAGTTAGTCATTCGGTGAATAATCTTTTCTTGGTGCTTAATTTGGAGTAGCAATTTATGCAGCTGCACACAAGAAGTAATGGAATGGTTACAGATGAATCACAGTTTGAAACATTAAACACTGATGTTGCGTAATCAGTTGCTTTGATTTGACTATTTACTGACATCTCTGTCGACCCCTTTCCAATAACACACAATTCACATAATCCCAATTTGGAAGGTTTCACAGTGAACTACAAAAATGGTCTCTAGATAATGGATTTATCTCATCCATAGTCTCTGAACTTTAAAAATATTATTAGTAGTCCCTGGACTAAGGGTTTATCTCGAAATTGATCTTTTTAGTTTTTTTTGGTACGAAAATACCCTTTGATATTATTTTGGGGGATTTGGGCAATTTGATCTTTTTACACTTTTAACATTTTAAATCTGATATTATTTTAGTTATGTACTAACTTTGATATTATTTCAAAATTATCATTCTTCTTCCATTTTGTTATCCTTCACTGAATTTGTTTTTTTTTATTTCAATATTAGATTTAATTTTATAAAATTAAATTTAATATTTAGATTTTTAAATATCAATAAATTTTTTTAATGAAAACTATTAATTCATGGACTCTATAAATATTGATTAAAAATTTTTGTTATTTAATATAATATTCAATTGAATTGAAGAAGTACAGAAAAATAATATTAAATATGATGGAAAAATATTCTATTTAGCCTCCGTTCGGTTGTTATAATTACTTGTGATTAAATATTATAAAGTTGACTAAAAATTTGATCCTACTTAATATTTTATATAGGAGTATTTTTGTTGAAATTTTCTAGTAAATTTTGATTGTTTTCAAATTAATAAACGAAAATTATATTAGTCTTACATTAGATGCATATTTATTTCAGAATAAATTGTGTTATATAATCTATTTATGATTAAAGCTATTAAATATTGATTAAAACTAAGGCGTTGTCATACCTTATTGATTACATAGTACTATACACTATCAAATATTGATTATAATTATTAATTTTTGCTATTTAATAATTTTTATAATTAAAAAAATTTATTGATATTTAAAAATTAAAATTTAAAATTTTGTAAAATTAAATCTAATATTGAAATAAAGAAACAAAGTGAAGGATGACAAAAGGGAAAAAGGATGATAAATTTGAAATAATATCAAAGTTAGTACATAACTAAAATAATATCAGATTTAAAATGTTAAAAGTGTAAAAAGACTAAATTGCCCAAACCTCCCAAAATAATATCAAAGGGTATTTTCGTACCAAAAAAAGCCAAAAGGACCAATTTCGAGATAAACCCTTAGTCCAATGACTACTGGCGATATTTTTAAAGTCTAGGAACTATAGACAAGATAAACCCATAATCCAGAGACCATTTTTGCAGTCCGCTTAAAATAGATTCTCTAATTGCTAGTGTTACTAGTAGTAATAACTATCGTCAGCGGTGTGTGAGTGTCATTGCTGTAACAACATTTTTAAAAATAAAAAAAAAATACTAGCAGAAACCATTTGAATTTTGTTAAGTCGTATATAAGTTTGCACGACACGAGATTAATTAATCTGTCAAATAGAAAGAAAATATGTAGAGGAAGTACGTATGAGATTAGAAGGTCATTTATATTTTCGTTGATTATAGAAATTCATTAAGGAAGAAAATAGCAGTAAAATATTCGAACTACTCATTTTTAATTTCTTTTGTTGAAATTCAGCTTAGTTTCGGTTGTCGCAATTGATTTACATCGTCTAGTCTAAGACGCAATTGTTAAATAGTAGTACTCCCACCATAGTAATAGTCATTTTGTTATTTTCGTTCCATAGTAATAGAGTCATTTCTCTTTTTAGTATAAGTCAACACATTTTTCCACACCTACTTTACTCTCTTACTTTTTTCTCTCTTCATCTCTCTACCTTTTTCATTTTATACTTTATTGAGTAAATGTCAAAACTGGTCCTGAACATCTGTCAATTTTATGATTTTGGTCATATACTTTATCTTTTGAATTTTTGCATCATGAACATTTCAACTCGGATCACAATTGGTCATACACTAACAATTCCGTCAATTTTTAAACAGTTTTAACCTGATTTTAACCGATTTTGATGGATTTAAAAGTCCCATTCGGTTTAAAACCGTTTAAAAATTAACGGAATTGTTAGTGTAGGAATAATTGTGATCCAAGTTGAAATGTTCAGGATGCAAAAATTCAAAAGATAAAGTATAGGACCAAAATCATAAATTGCGTATATGTTCAGGATCAGTTTTGGCATTTATTCTACTTTATTCTCCCTTTATTTAACTCACCTAACCTAATTTTTTTAATCTCCGTGTCGAAAAGAAATACCTCTAATCTATGAAAAGTGATGGAGTATTACTCAGTTCCTTGTTAATTGTGTCACTTTTCTCCACAAAGATTATAAGCAAGAAATATTTGGTGTGTTAAAGTGGAGAGAATAAAATAAGATGATAATAAAATAAGATAGATAAAGAATATAATAAAGTAAAAGAGAATATTATATTTTATCAAAAATAAGTATAATAGTACTCCAGTTTGTTAATTTTTTAAAAGCGGAACACTATTATGAGAAAAGCAAATAGTTTGGACACTAATTTAACTATACTAATTTTCAAATCATTATATAAATGGCTATACATATACATGTCAACAGGCAAAATGGAAAAAACTAACGACATTTGCCAAATTTATTAGAACTAAACAATGAAAATCCAAAACAAAATTAAAAAAACACACACACAACAAAAATTAAGCAAGGAAAAAAGGAGGTAGAGAAATAATGTTCATCTCTAGTACTTATAATCCTTAACATGGAGACTCTCCGACGCCCCCTCGCTGCCGGCGGCGCCGCCCTTGTAAGTCCCAAGCGTGGCCTCAGAGTTGGCCTTGCAGCGGCCATGGAAATTCTCCTGAGCCTTCTTCACATTCTCAGCTTGCCAGCCCACGCCTTGAGCGTGCTCTGCTGCAGCGCCCGCCCGTACGAGAACGTCAGGCTCCACGGCTTCTTCGTCTTCAGCTTGTTCATCGCGTTCAGATTCACCGTCGCCTCCTCCTCGCTCTGCCCGCCGGACAGGAACACCACCGCCGGAACAGCCGGCGGCATCGTCCTCTGCAGCGCCCGGACGGTGTACTCGGCGATCACCTCGGGCGCCACCTTCTTTGCATCGGAGCCCGGGGTGACCATGTTGGGCTTGAGGAGGGTCCCCTCCAGGAGCACGTGGTGCTCGTTGAGCGCCTTGTAGCACGCGGCCAGCACGCGCTCCGTCACGTCCGCGCACCGCTCGATGGAGTGGGGCCCGTCCACCAGGATCTCGGGCTCCACGATGGGGACCAGCCCGTTCTCCTGGCAGATGATGGCGTAGCGGGCCAGTCCGTTTGCGTTCTCATTGATCGCCAGCTGGGATGGCAGGTTGGGCCCGATCTTCAGGACGGCCCGCCACTTGGCGAAGCGGGCGCCAGCAGTGTAGTACTGCTGGCACCGCTTTGCCATGTCATCAAGGCCCTGGGTGGTGGTCTCGCCGTCTGTGCCGGCGAGCTCCACTGTGCCCTTGTCGACCTTGATGCCAGGGAGGACACCCCCTTCCTTCATCACGTCCACAAAGGGCTTGCCTATTCAATTATTAAAAAGAAAACAATGGGAAATTTTCAATTTTGGTGTAAGTTTTGGAAAAAGGTTCTCAAACCTTTTTTTATGGGTAACTTTGGATAAAAGGTTATGTGAAAATCTTCTATCATCACAAGTTTTAATGGAAAATTGGTCAAGTAAGAAAGAGCCAGAGAGAAAAGATACCGGCGGCAGTTTTCTGATACAAAGTCTCCTCAAAGAGGATGACTCCACTCAGAAAGGGGAGAACGCCGGGGGCAGTGAAGAGGAGCTCACGAAGAGCCCTCCGGTTTTCCTCGTTGTTCTCGACTTTAATGCTTTCAAAGCGCTTCCCAATTGTGCCGGTGGATTCATCCGCAGCGAGGATTCCCTTCCCCGGCGTACCAATATATGCAGCATTCTTGATCAAACATATATTAATATGACGAAAATTAAGGAACACAGCCAGTTAAAAGTTAAAACCACAATCATTTTTCATATTATTAATGGATGAATAAAATCGATTAAACCACCGTAAATCAATCGGTCTAGCCATACAATTCGATGAAGACATTATAGATCGAACAGACACGAGTTAAAAAAAAAGTAATGCAAACAAAACAAAATCGCAATAAAAGAATTATTAAAGAGAAAAAAAAGATGTATATACCGGCGTATTTTCCCCTGTAGCAAGACATGATTACGGAGAGTGTATGAGAAATTCAATATATTGAGAATTTAGTGAGAGAGGAGAGATGAAGTTTGATGTTCATATATCTATATATACACATGTTGAGAAACAGTGGATCACCAATATTTTTAGTTCAACCGCAATTCACGTTTCCTCCTCCAACAAACTCGCTCCTTCTTGCAAAGTTTTGTTGGGTCTCTATTTTCCAAATTTATTAAAATTTTAAAATGGATTAAATAATAATAATAATAATTATTATTATTATTATTATTATTATTATAATAGTAGTTGTAGTAGTAGTTGATGATTAAAAAAGGCATATTATAGAAATTAATTAGTGACATTTGAGAGTGCAATTTATTTGCAGCCAAATTCATATAAATTCCCTTAAATATTCAAATTCATAGTAGTTATATCCATATTTTATTTGTAGAGGGAACATATTTTTTAGTACATCAACTATTCTAAATGAGCAAATTTGGTCTGCAATATTTCATAATAATTTTTGAGGTCCAATAACTATAAGTCAATATCAATTCAACTACTTTTTGGCTATTTTTAATATTTTCATGACCAAAGTACCCTTAAGGCCATGAGAGCAATTCAACCTATTTACCCTCTTATTTTTATTAAAGTATATAATTTGGGATAATTGATGTACCAAAAAAAATATTACCTCTAATTTTAATTTCAAAATAAAAATATCTTAATGATATTAATATTCTATTACTATTAAGAGTAAAGGCCAAAACTGGTCCTGAACATATGCTCATTTTACGATTTTGATCATAAACTTTATCTTTTGACTTTTTTTGTCTTGTACATTTCAAATCGGATCACAATTGGTCATCCGTTAACAATTCCGTTAATTTATTAACGGTCAACGGATTGAACCCAATTTTGACCGATTAAAACTCTTAATTATGATTTTTAACTCACTAATTATATCATTAATTATTATTCTAATTTATTACCCCTGATAAAACAAAATATATATATTAACACTAAATATACTAAAAACAAATGAAATTAAAATAACAAATTTCCTCAAAAATATACATTCCCAATTTCCTCAAATCTATAGAATTCCTAATTGAAGCAATCACAGCAGCGGCAGTATACTTCCGATTTCCTTCTTCTCTTTTCCGTCGCCGATCAGCCTCGCCGGCTGCCTCCCGGCCCTCTCTCTCCATTTCACATCTTAAATCCAAATCTGAAAACCGGGGAAACCTTAACCGAAGGAGAAACAGCAGCACCTCCGCCGCCTCCCTCGCCCTCCTCCCCTCGGCGAAATCGCCGCTCCAATTGGGCTGCCGACCCTCCGTCGGCATCTTCCCCCTCTGCGATTTCTTTCCCGGTGAGCTCTCTCACTCCGGGGAGATCACCTCTTGCCCGCGTGAAGACCTCGGTGTGCCGCCGCTGGTCTGTTCCAGCATCAACACCTCCTTTCGCCTGCTCGGCGGACAGCCCGCGTAAGAAAAAAGAAATATACAAATTTATGAATTGCATTTTGTTGTTTTAATTTCTTTATTAAGATCTTTAATTGGTCAAAATTGGGTTCAATCCGTTGACCGTTATAAAATTAATGGAATTGTTAACGGAGGATCAATTGTGATCCGATTTGAAATGTACAGGACCAAAAAATTCAAAAGATAAAGTTTAGGACCAAAATCGTAAAATGGACATATGTTCAGGACCAGTTTTGGCCTTTACTCTACTATTAATTATTTACATTTAGTTTTACTTATTTGTAATATTATAAATTATTGTATTATATTTAATATTAATAGTGAAATAACTTAGGTATAAATATATGTAAACAATATACTTGTACAATATTTATATATAAAAGTAGTTCAATTTATTAGATGGAATATTAATTTTTCAATCTTAAAGCTATTCATAGAAGAATATGTTATTTTTAAGTGCACAAAATTAAAAATTAAAAATAAATTAAAATTCATTAACATACACAAAATCGTGAATAATTCAAAGAGCTTAGTTTTATTTTATCTACTCTTATGTAGTAATTGTAGTCTAAAAAAGTACTACAAATTATCAATAATCAATTTAATAAAAAAGACAATGGCATTCCTTAGTTGAATATATGATTAATTTAAATCTATGATTGTTTAATTAAATAAAAAATTAATAGTAGCTATCAATTATTTATTATCATTAGGTCATTTACTACAATATCATGAAAATTGTTCATAGTTCTCATATCTATTCCTTGACTATTCGTGAATCATATTTTTTCTACTTTATTAAATTTTTATTTCAATTTAGTATATATATTATATATTATGATTAACTTAAATTAAATTTTCAGTTTAATAAAATTACGAGATTCATAAAAATAAAAAATATTTATTTTTAATTTTATTTAAATAATTGATAATGTAACCATATAAAAGTATTAACTAGCAGTAGAAAGTAATATCATAATATTCAAATAAGGTATGGTATATATTAATAATAATAGTATAAGAAATTATTAAACTTAACCAAAATAAATTTGAAGAAATAAGGAAGTGGATGAATAAAGAAAGAAAAATAAATTACATACTTTAATGAAAATGAGAGGGTAAATAGATTGAATCGCCCTTCATGGCCTTAAGGATACTTTGGTCATGAAAATATTGGAAATAGCAAAAAAGTAATTGAATTAATGTTAAATTATAGTTGAGGGACCTCAAAAGATATTATGAAATGTACTTAAAAAAGATTGTTCCCTCTTATTTTTAATTTTACAAATATCCAATCATATTTGGATCAGAATAATAGTACAGAAACATTTTTTAGTACTTGTACTATGTGGTATATAAATGAGTTAAATTATAACATTTACAAGTGGTTGAAACATAAAGAAATTAAAAGGGAAAAAGTAGCGGCCAATCACTGGAAAGAAACCGATAAAACAAAAATAATGTGGAGTTGGTTGGATCGACTTTTCGCTCGTCACCTCAAACATAGGATCTCATCATAATTATATACTGTACTACTTAATTTTGGCTTATTTTATTTTTGTTGTAAGAGAAAAGAAAATCAGTGGAACATAAATCTGTCTTCTATCTGGTTTACCGTTTGAACTAATTAGACAGAGAGAGTCAGAGAGGACTCTTTTCAAATTTGGGTCAAACTTGTTTGGTCTCATCTTTTTATCAACTGATAGTTTAATCTGATTTTTATGGTGCAAAATTATATTTTTGGCTTGAACTTTGTCTCATTTGACATTTCTTGATACTTCCCTCCAATTGAAACATTTGTTGACTTTATATCTCAGTCACAAGATTCATTTAGTTAATAAAATAAAAATAATCTAATTTTAATGGAATGTGGCAATCCCATTCTGAAGTAGTAGTACTACAATACATGGGCGCATGCCAAAATAAAATACTAAACTATAAAAAAAAGAATGGACATTTATATTATGATGGCATATACGCGTATAACGGATCATTTTTTTGAAACTGAATACTGATTCAAATACTAAATTTTAACAATAAAGGTTGTGGGCACTTGAGCAATTCAATATAAGCTCGACTAGTGAGATCGTGAATCATTATAATGGCTCAACTTTAGGGAAATTTTAACATGGACTCTACAATATAATTAAGAAAGCTATCACCAAATCGATTGAATTACACTGTTCAATATACAATCACCAATTACTCTATGATAACAAATATACTCCTTCATACGTATACCACACAAGAACTCAGAGTCCCATCCAAATGGAGTATAAAATTATTTGCCATACAATTCACTTTAACAGAGATGTAGGAAATTTAAAACATCAAACAGAAACCAACACCAACAGTAGTCAAAAGAGCCAATACAGAAGCAGGATTCTCAAGTTACTGAGAACGCTTTCGTTTAGCAAAGAGACCAGTTTCCTAAATAATACAACCTTCATGAGAAACGAAAAACAAGTAGAAGTCTACAAAATGATAGTAATTCCATTTTACCTGTTGCAAGGTACATATACAGAGAAACATGTCTGAAATAGGCATTACATCCTGCCGAAAGATTAACATTAGCATTTGGTATCATCATATAAGAGATCTGGAATAATACAGACACCAATGCTGGCATGATACCTTCAATGGCATATCCAAGCCCTAAGAAAGGCCACAAGAAATCAAAACATCTCAGGGAAAAGTGCAATACAATTTACCACTTAAGTGATAATCTATCCTTCCGCTCTAATCACTAAACCTAATTTTTTTGTATCTAAATCACAGATTGGAATCATTTGTCAGGGTGCAAGATGCTATTCATGAGCTAACAAACTTAAAATTGAGAAGTAAGGAACATAGCAAATCATCTCTATAATTTCCTCCTGCTTAGGGAGGAAAAAGTGAAGCTCGAGAAGGTTCAAAAATTGAACAAGAGGGAACAGCTTACACAGTGCATAGCCATTAGCTATGATCATATACTACAAGCTCAATGTAAATGCAAAATTTCTGTTCATTCCGTGCTAGGCGCTATAGGCATGGATTGTGAGCGAGCATCGTTAAATCTTACTCCCTCCTTGAGATGTTATTCCTTTTCCTGCAATTCAGCCAAGATTAATTACATCAATTCAGATTATGTTGTTGGATGAAGGATATTGGCAAAGAACTGGAAAAAAAAGGTAATTATCAGTGTAATGCCAACTTCTACTACTAAACTTGATGAGCAGTACTTACAAATATCCCAATTCTAAAAATCCCCATGATTTTACAAGGCATGTCATCAGAGCTATAGCTTATAAGTTCAATATGTACAATCAAATCCACTTGATTTACATGATAACATATAAATGAACATAATAATGTTTCCATTATAAACTCACTTGTAATAGTAGTAATAGTACTTCAAGAGGCCACAGAAAATATCCCCTCTCATCATTCTTCACAGCCCCAACTTCAAGAAAAAAGAAAACCAATCTAAAAACTAAGTTTGTTATTCTAACAAACAATATAAATTTAGTTGGAGCCATAAATCTAAGTTTAGGTAACTATTAGCATAAGTTTAGTTGTAACCAATAACCATAAGCCTAAGCTTCAGTCACTGTTGTACTTGGATGCGAGTTTATATTACTATCAAATATGAACATGATGGGATGGATTTCGCAATATAAAAAAATTCTCATGAAACTTGATCTTCCATTCTACTACAGATTCCAGTGCACAGAGGTATTAATCACTCACCATTTTGACATCATAAGCTAGCCCCAAGTCATTCATAGTGTCTTCTGATATACAGTCAGAATGGACTATCGGACTAAGAACCAAAGTATCACTTGTAGCTCCAAGTCCCTCATTCAGGGATGGGATGGTTAAGTAAAGAGCTCCTTTAAACATCCATTCATCGTTTTCTTGATCGTAGAAATCTTCAAACAGCTCACCACACAATATACATGCACATTGACTCTCATCTGCTGGGACCAATGGCTCATTACTTTCTAGTATATCACCTGAACCTCCTATATCCAAAGGACTACTTTCAAGATGAGAATTACCAACTCCTGAAACCCAATCAACTACATCTGTGTACCAACTCCTTGACATCTTGCTCAAGGGGTCATCCTCAGGAACCTTTGATGCATGCCATTCCATGTGTTTGTCAAGCTGTTCTTGAAATTTTAGTTTAAGACCACATATGGTACAAAGATGTGGAAGATTACAGAGAAGATCACTAATCACATCTGGATGGAACTTACGGACTACATCTGGCTTGAAGTCAAAACCAATAAGATGTTTTATCTTCTCTGTTGAGGGGGCATTAAGCGTAGCCTCAGATGAAGATGGCTTGTCACTCACAGACATAAAAGGTTTTGACAATGTGACTGGAACAGAACAAACTGGAGCTGAACTAGGTTTTGCAGTCTCCGGAACTTTGTCCATAGGTAGATCAGGTTTAGGTGATGTAGACAACACTGGATCAGACTTCGAAGAAGATATCAGGCCTTTTGCAACCAATGAGCTTAAGAGACTGGAAAAAGGATTTGAGGTGGAATTAACTGCACTTGGCATCTTCACAGATGAACCGGGACTGGTTTCTTGAGAACTAATAGGGTTATTTAAGCTTCCTGTTAGTGAACTAGTAATGGATTTTCCAGGGGAATCAACAGTAAAAGGATTTGATTGGTCAGAAGACGAATTCCCCATCGTCGAGCGGCTTCCAGAGCCTGAAATTTGTGATGGTAGCATGCGGTGTTCAGGAGCAGAAGTCTCAAATTGAGAGACTTCAACACTCCTTGGTCGAGCAGCAGGAGCATGTTTCCTTTGTTGAGTCGGAGGTGCCATAGTGGACGTAGACCGTAGATTTGTAGGTTGCGGCTTCTGTGTGCTGGCCTGATAAACTCCCCGAGTTGGCATAGGAGGATCCTCTGAAACTTGGTCAGGATAGTTCGTGTTCTTTTGCCCTGGACGCCTTCTAGGATCTTTAGGAGGACCTGTAGCTGTGGGGTTGCGCTCAGAAGAATTGTTTAGAAATTGATTCTGGCCGTGAGAAGCAACAGAAGGTGACGGAGGACGTTGATGCACTAATGATCGTGCTGAGGATGAAGGGGCAAGGGTCTGCCGCTCTTGACTCATTGATGCTTTCGACAAAGGTGTTTCATTCATTGGGAACTTAAAGCTTGGCATTCCAATATGAGTTTGACCGAGCTGTGACTGAGAATGGGTCTTGCCCATTGTACTTTTGGTGCTATTCAACCCAGTTGCATATCCCTCAGACTGAGCTGATAAGGTTTTACCACTCCCTAAATGTGTACTCCCTTCTGGTGGATGCAGCTTTTGTGACCACAATGGCACTTGAGCCCCCGAAGCCACTTGGCTGCGATCCATAGAGATGGAATCAATTGAGAGTTCATCTTCATCCCTTGGCCCAATATCATGTATATTTTGATGTCCTGGGAGATGGCTTTCAAAATCCTGCACAAAGGGGCAACATAAACGATATCACACTTACTGCAAAGAAAATAAGGTTATCCATGACAAAAATGAAAAAAAATGGAACAAACCAACTGAAACTCTGGAGTGCAAACACAAAGCAGAAAACAAAGTAATAAAACGTATGGAAAGTAGTCATCATGGGGACAGTGTTAGCATAATCCAGATCAGCGGCAGCTGCCAAAGAAGTTCATTTTCACTGCCGAAAAAATCCTAATTATAATTATACAAGAGACTACTTAGGTA
The DNA here is from genome assembly GCF_023119035.1 of Salvia hispanica. Classification (NCBI taxonomy): domain Eukaryota; kingdom Viridiplantae; phylum Streptophyta; class Magnoliopsida; order Lamiales; family Lamiaceae; genus Salvia; species Salvia hispanica. The sequence continues at coordinate 31,669,308 of NC_062965.1, read as the reverse complement.
TAGGTATTCATAAATTCACATGCAATTTTCTGTGTTAAAAATTTAATGCTTTAATTAGGTAGGGCATAACTGTGGAAATTATAAAAATTTATCCATCAAAATCAATTTAAATGATGGAGTCCAAATTACCAGAGTTTGTTGATTGACCAAGAAACAATGGCAAGGCTTTTCATATTTTTCCATAAATTGTCCTAATGATCATTTAGTAGTAAGGTAGTGAAGCATTCTACGAGGTACAGCATACATGGATGAATCGAGCACTTTGGCCTACATTTACATGCAAATGATAGATTCATCTGCAACTTGTAGCCAATGGAAAAGGCTACCGGGCCAACACAGCTTATTAGCACTCAAGGTCAAGGAGCTTCTTTTTAGCAAAATATCATATAATGTTTGCAACAATCAACTAAGTCAACATTATACATACCACTCTATCATAATTGGCTGGTGCCCATTGATTTTTAGTTGGAGCATCAGCTACAGTATGTCTAGAGTTCATCTCACTCCAGGTATACTCCTCCTCCTCAGAGTCTTTCCAGTTCTCCCTCATCCCATTTGTGTTCCTACTGGATATATTTTTCTTAGACTGTAGATCTGAGTCAAAATTTACAGATTCATGGGCAACATAGCTTTCTAATCCATGTTTCAGACCAAAACCATTCTTTTGATGTCCCATCCCAATCAAATCACTGTCTGATTCATCCCAGGGCCTGTCATATCCAGGATCTTTAAGGTGTTCTGTCATCCTTCCACTTCCCAAGCCTGATCGCCCCAAGACACCAGAACCATAGTCATCTGCAAATTCTATACCAGAACTTTTCTCACGAACTGGATTATTTACTTGATCTCTTTGATGTTGCTGGATAGACTGCGTGATTGATTAATTAGAAACCTATGTTAGACAAAGTAAAGAAGAAAAATCATCACGAATGGTAGCAAACAATGGCATGTATCATGGCGCAACGATACACATGGCACGCCCAGCACCAATGGGCTATTTAAAACCCATGTCATATAAATTTGTCTATTCTTTGAGGACGGGTGGAGTAATAAATATTTAGAAGCGGAATGAAACTTGTACGTATCTAAAAGGCAAGCATCCATCTACGATTGGCATGAAACCACTAAACCCCAAGAACTGTTACAAAAAAAAATATGTACAATGAAGCAAAAAGATGGCATGCATAATACGTATAACAATCACTTTGAATTTTATAGCAAATTAGATCCTTTCGTAGTTGTTTTTTACCAGTGGCTTAAAATCAAACAGAGCAGTACAAATGTTTTGATATGGTTCTAACATATGGTCCTTTTGGATTTAAGAAATATTTTATGTTTATTAAAGAAGTCATGGAAACAAGCAGAGCAAAAGCTTGAATCAAAGAGACCAAATTAAACTATAACTAAAATGTTCAAAACAGCCATAAAAATGTACACTCATTAATGAAGGTGGCTGCAAAGAACTAGGTCCCTTACCCTGCTGGTTTGCAGTCGCTGCCTTGCCTCCAAATACTTAGGGTTTACATGAATGCTATGTGCAGGACGTTGGGCTTGTGATTCAGTTCTAGAGGCTGCTGATACATTAGCTGCAGAGGTGAATCCAAGTTCCCTCTCAATCAGCTGAAGCGACTGTGGGGGGAAGACTCCCTTCCAGGTCCCAAAGAGGTGCCGCATACCTTGGTGTATTGAAGGATCAACCTGTCTATATGCCTTACAAAAGACCTGAAAAACAACCCAAAATGGGGGGAAAAAAGCTATAAAAATGGTGGAAATGAAACAACAACCAAGCATCCCTGTACCGTCCACAATAGGGCAAGGACAAATTAAGGGCCACTGAGAAGGGGTGTCTACCCACATCTGTTTCCTTAATTTCAAACTTAAATGGCATAAGTCAAAAACAAGTGTTGACTGAAGGGTATGTTTACTCAATGAACAATTAATCCAAGTCATGATAGTCAAGAACAGATATTACAAGATCTGACCTCCGGTAATCTGGAAGCGAAGAATTTTATGTAATCTCTCCCAATGTTTTTCACAATGCTGTCTAATAGATACAGAGAAGGCAGTTTTTGATCGCTAGGAACCTGCACATGATTTCCGGAGATCAGGCATAATGTCCCAAGTATAAGTTGGAAGAGAATGGAATTACTGAAATAAACATTAGGGGCAAAGCATGTTGCACAAAGAAAGCAAAAGGTGAGATAGCATAAATAAGAACCAGATTATAATCACTGAAAGCTCTTCATTGACCTAAAGACAGATAATAGACCATACTCTGCTACAAATTCTCCAGATTAGAGTGAAACTAAACTTGTATAGTGCCCATTTAATTTTTCATATTCAGCTATGTGGACATCTCCAGATATTATAGTGCTGGACATAGTATGTTTTAGCTTCATAGTATTCTCTACCCTAAACAGCGTAAAATTTATTAGGGTAGGAAATCAAGTTGAACATCTGAAAAAAAGTTAGTAGGCTGCAACTAACAATGAGAGCAAATTGAAACAAGTATAACAGAGTCATTTGGGGAGTGCCGAACAGTAAAGAGTTGGACACTTCTTTAGAAAAATGATGATGATTGGACATGATTCGCGAGTCATTGCTGATGAATGCCACTGTTCAGCACTATTTAGAGCCAGCTTCCTCAAAATCAAGAATAAGAATGTTCAAAGACAGAGATGAAGAATGTGATCAATAACAAAAGCGCACCAAACTCACTTTAATATAAATGAGTAATAAATAAAAATAATAGTTCCATTGGCATCAAGCAGTCATCCCAACAACATGTCTTCAGAAAAAGGTTTGTAATTCAAACCCATGTCTATACGTAATACAATTTGATAAAAGAACTGAAACCACATGGAGGCAGCAAAGAATTCTGTTATAAATAGATCATCCATCCCACGTGTACCAACAGGTAGCACGTACATATAAATGCAAAAAAGCCCCAGTACAAGACCTGGTATGACATATTCTTATGCAATTAAAATGAAGGGCAATGCTGATCATTAGCCCATACAGTGAGGAGAACTTCAGCATGTAGTGTAAAATCTACACCAACCAGGTCAGAGTAATTAATACAACAGCTGCCTTAAGATGCAACAATACAATAAGAACTTAAGAAACAACAATACAATAAGAACGATTAAAAGTAAAAGATCTCCTTACCAAAAAATTATAAATTATAGTAAAATGCAGCTAAGGTGGAATATAAGAGAATTATAGCACATTAGGTTTTGGTTGACTCGCATTTTGCATGGCCAGTGGATAAGATTAACATTTTAGCATTACGATCCCAATCAATTGCAGCTATATAATCATAATTTCAATCATTGGAGTCCAAGCAAACACTCATAGTCACATCTCCACAAATATCTATGAAGGAACCCAATTAAATATGTAAAATGGGTAAAACTCGTTGCAAATACAAAACTTCAGCAAATTAAACCCAGATACTCATTTCATTACACGCCATGCCATTTTCCATTGACAGCAACTAAATTACAATTACACGTATTTACAATTTGAGTAGAATCAGATATCACTAAATACAACCAGATAAGCTTAAAATTTCAGAGTCACCTCAATAATATTGTTGCAGATAGTAGCTGCAATGGCCTTGGCAGCAGGCAAACTCTCTCCGGCAATAATTGTCAGGTTGGTTATTATGGGCTTCGAATTGAAAGTCAGCTCAGCCAATGCGGTCTTGTACTGAGTCACCAGTTCCTGATGTAACTGCGCCCCTGTCTGGTGATGAAATCCCCCCCGCATAGAATCGCTACTCTCCGAGTCTCGGTCCCTCTGGGTCCTCGGGCCTCCGCCAACAGCAGGACGTTGGACAAATCCGGCACGGCCATTGGTGATTCGATCCGCTGCAGCAGAGTCCTCTGTAAGCCTAGGTTTCTTCGGTCCCGGCTCTTTCGAAAGAGATCTGTCGAACGATCTTCGTGTGCTCTCCATTTCCATCAAAATGATTACAAAATCCCTAACTCTACATCACTCTTTCTCATTTCCAATACTAGAATCACACACTACTCAAAAAGCTACCGCAAAAAAACAGCTACTACATTCAAATCACAATTCGGAAAACTGCAAATAAAAGAAAATCAATTGAAAAGCATTACAAAAACTACCGCTGACAACAAATTGAAATCTAACAAAGAATTTCTAACAGTACAAGCGGGACTCTACACATCGAAACATCAAAGGCACATGCATATCCGAGATATGAAATTTCCGACAGAGGGGAGAAGGAGGTGGAGGGAGAAAGAGACAATGATAGGGTTTTTTCGGGGTTGAATGGTGATTGAGAATTGGGATTTCGTAAAACTACATTTATGATAAAGACGACGAAAAAGGAAAGGGCAGATCAAGAAAGGACGGCGTCGTTTTCTCTAAATAAATGGGCCAAGCCCACCTGCCTGACCTCTAACATAAGTCCATCAAATAGGCTTGTTCTACGATGAAAATATGGAAACTAATTTTACTGGGATTTTACTCTTTTTTAATTATTGAAATATTACACAACTATTTACTTCGTAGAAAATTAACACCAGTAAGTGAACACCGATAGGCGTCGTGCCAAATTAACACCAGTAAGTGAGCACCGATAGGCGTCGTGCCGATGGCGCGGCGAGCACTAGCTTGCTGTTGTGCTCTTGCCGCCGGCGCGTCCCTGCTCGATGCATCGAGCACCATCGTGCCGATGAGCAGGGTGATGTGGTGGTGTATTATTGGCCAATGACAATATCGTTGGCATTTATCTTTTTTTTTCCAACAAAAAAAATTCAAAATATATCAAAAAATCGGTTTTAATTAAAAAATTATTTTCCCACTGCCCGATAAAATATATCCATTTTTTCTTCACTTTCAATTTATTTTTCATTATTTTTACCCCAAAATTCACATTTTCATCTAAATGCCCCATTTCCACCCAAAAAATTTTACACTACACTACACAAAACAATTCTCTCTAAATTTTCTCATCAATTCTCATCTAAATTCTCAGTCTTTCACTCTTGCATAAAATGTCCGGCTCCGCATCACCCCTCCGACTCCCGCGGATGGAACCACGAATGGTTCGGCTCATCGTCATTCCCTAATCCGGATACGGATTTCTCGCCCCCTCCTCAAACCAAGGTTCGCATATTCCGGGTGGCTACCGGCCTTACCCAGTGGACGAGCAAGATGCTGAGGGGCAATACGGTTGGGCTCCCGAAACTGGCACGGGAGGGAGCGCCCCGACGCCACCGGAGGGCGGTCCCGACCGTCCCGCAGCTCCTCCTCGTAGTGTCCGTGTTCGTACTCGTGGCAGTACCAGTTACCCCAACGTCCGCACCTCGTACACTCCGGGGAAAATAGAAAAGTTATTCAAAGTCTATTTGGTAATCTCCAAAGATGCGGAAACCGGCACGAACCAAATCGGGGATAGGTTTTGGTGGCGAGTCTCTCGCTGGTACAATGCTAGCCGACCGGATGGAGCCATCGAGCACAATAAGAGTATGATGCGCAATGCCATCGGAAGAGCCAACGATGAAATCTAAAAGTTCCAGGGGTATTACCTCCAGGAACAGCATTCGGCAGGGAGTGGCACGAGCAAGGTCAACATCATCACGACCATCATGTCGACCTACCAATCAATTCAGTACAAACCATTCAAGCATCTCAACGCTTGGCAGGAGGTGCGTCATCATCCGAAGTATAAGGGAGGCATCGCATCCTCCTCCAGCTCTTCCAGCAAACGGTTGAGGTCGGTATCCCTGTCCGACGCCGGCGAGGATGAGGTGGCTAGCCAGTTTGTCGGAACCCACTTGGATAGCCCCGACGCCGACCCAAGCAATTCCCAACGCCGGACGCCAGGAAGGAAATAGGCGACGGCCAGCCGCCGTCACGCCGCGGCCCCAGCCGCACTGCGAGCTCCCGCTCCCTTTGTGCCGCCTCCACCCCCCACCAACTCGTTGTGGGCTCTTTTGGGTCATTCCAATATGGCCAATACGTCTCGGATGACTCTCGGGCAACTTCATTCACATCTCGCAATGATACGAGCTCTCCGACAATAATTGGAGATACCGCCATCGGGCTAAGTCTTCTTTAAATCTCCACAAATGTATTTTTTAGGATTTAATTATGTAATTTTTAATTTATAGGATTTAATAATGTAATTTTTATTTTTTAGGATTTTAAGTATGTAATTTTTATTTTTTAGGATTTAATTATGTAATTTTTATTATTATTTTTAATTTGTAATAGCATTTCGAGTATTTTTAATGCATTTTAATATTGTGGAAATGATTTTAGTAATTGCAGTATTTAAATTGAATAATAGAATGGTGGGACCTTTGAGCATGCTCTTGCGGAAGAGTATAGACATGAGTGTTGTGTTCTTACGGAAGAGTATAGAGTAAAAATGAATAAAAGTGAATCCGGGTCCACATCCATTCTCTTGCCAAAGGACATGGATGTGGATGCTCTTGAGTTGACACAGCCAGAACTGTTGTTTCTACCGTTTACACCTGAGCAATAATTTTGCGACAAATTGAAGATTTTGAAATTATTGCATCGTGTCATGATGTTGAAATTGCAAAATTACTACCCCCGCTTTTTTAACTAAAAATATATTATTTCTTCATTATATAGACCTTTTATTTATATTTGATTCTTAAAAACACACAGTTATTTACTACAAATAACACATTTTCCACACATAGAACATTCTTTATTCAACTAAAAACACATTTGTTATTTGTTATGTTATTCTGTAGCGCTAACAAAGAAATGATATGGAAACTTTATGTCAAATTTAATATTGTAACGCCCCACTTTTCGAACTCTAATTTTTGAACCATAAATTTTTTTTTTTGCATTAAATGATTTTAATGCCATGAAGTAAGTGGATTAAATGATGAGTGAATTAATTGCATGATTTCTTTGTGACCTAATTGCGTTTTGGAGTTGAGATTTATTTGAATAGTAAAATATGTTGAGTATATGATGTGGCTGTTGAATAGTCAAAGATGTGGAATATATGACGTGACCGTTGAAAGGTCAATATGTTGAGAATATGAGGTGAAAGTGAAAATGGTGGAAATTGTGACGTGACTGTGTGAATGTTTGATGCGGGGTGAAATATATTGTGGCGAATTATTTCCTAAGGGATGAGTGAGACTAAATAGAATTTTCATAAAAATCATACACATTCTTCTTGGAAATGTTCGACCACTACTATTTATTAGAAGAGAATTCTATTTTTCGTGGATTTAATTATTCGCTTGGGATATTTATCCGAATTAAATCCAAAGTCCGATTATTCTCTATTTCCTCCATGAAATTTTCGACCCCTATGCTTATACATGGAGATTTCGAAAATCTCCTATTTATGGGAGAAGGAATTATTTTATTATATTATTTGATCCCTTATTTATTCTCTTCCATGAACAAATACAAATATTCTAGCATATCTTATCATATCTAAGGTGATCTTGTCATATCCTATTTAAATTAGGATTTGAATTTGATTCCTTGTGAGAGAGACTCAAAATCACGCCACTTTCCTACTGTTATTGGGAGAATTATTATTTTTATTCTGCTCCGTGAAATCTCTTGCTCCGTGAAAATCTAAATAAATCCTAAGCATAACTTAATAGGCAGAAATCGCCTACTCCTTATTTTAATAGTGGGATTTATTATTTTATTCTACTCCGTGATATTTTATTCTACTCCGTGAAATACCAAATTAATCACATGCTAATTAAATAGCATGGAATTCGAAAATCCCCTATTATTCTCTACCAAAAATCACGCCAACTACTCTTCCAAATCTTCTCAAATCTTTAATTTATTTAAATAAAGATATTATATTTTGCACTCTATAAATAAGAGTGAAACCCTAGACCTAAATAAAAAATCACGCCTCCCTCACTCTTGCAGTTCACGCCACTTTCTTTCCCACTCTCTCTCAATTTTTTTTCTTCTATTTTTCTCCAAGAATTCTTCATCTTTTGAGAAGAATTCAAGCTGTAGCCTCAAGAATTGTTGAAGAATCAAGATTATACTTTGTTTCTACCGATCGTTTCTATCAAGAAGATGTATTTGATCTATCTTTTCTCATCTAACTGATTAATTGGTGTTCTTGAACCCTCACGCATATAGATCGAGTGAAAGGGGAATCAATTGATGAATGAGAAGTGATGTGCGTGTGTATGTGTGTGCATCAATGTGCGTGCGTGTGTGTTTGTGTGTGCGTGTGATGTGTGTGGAAGAACACTCATGCGTGACATGATTTGATGATAGATCTGGAGTCGTAGTGCGAATAAAATTGATATGATGAGCATGTCTTGATTTTGAATGATAATATAAAATGAATCGATGGGAAAAGGGAAACGTTGGGGACATGCATGATTTTGAGTCGATGATTGAGACTGATTTGTGATACACATAATTTAAAGGTGATAACTCGCGCTCTCAGCGTGATAGCAAAGGGAAGAGCGTACTCGAGATCTAAGCAGTCGAGGTGGGCTTTTCTTTTAAAATAAGGACAACGTCCTAAATCTTTATTGATGAGAATGAAATCTGTGTTTATCATGTCGTGATTTGTTTTGTCGTGCCTATCCCTTGTGGATCTGCCACTATTAATTAAATCGAATTCGGATCCTCGTAGAGCCGCAAACTCTACTTGGATTAGTGTACACCAATGTTAGACCGTGTGCCGGCGTACGGGTTGGCCGGTCTAGTGACCTGGTTTGCGGCCGCATTCCTTGTCATGTAGAATGAGGATAGTAAACGTCGATGAGAAAAAAATGGTTGTGCGACCGTGAATTTTGAACGAAGGAAATGTTTTGGTGCCTCGGGCCTTTCTAAAGATAAAACCCCGATGGACACTTGAAAATGGCATGATAAATAGTATTTTGATAAAACTATTTTCGGCATAAGTCACTAAGTATTTTTATAGTACTCAGCCCTGCATGCGTATTCCTTATGTGCAGGCTGAGCAGCGACGAGCGGTTGGCGGTGTTGAGCAAGTTAATTGAATAATATGTGGTCATTTTGAAACTTCGAGTGTAGTTTTGTCTTCATACATGACTTCACTCTTCTCATGGATGCTTCCGCTGAAACATGAAACTTCTTATCGTTTGATTGAGTTTGAAACTAATTCTGCTTGTTTAGAATATTGAGACATAATACATTTTGGATCACAATAAGCCTCTGTCGTTTTGAGCATAAATTTTGATATTTATTCTTCATTGGATTTCATTGCTAAGTCGTTACTTTTATTGATTTAATTGTTCATTAAATACTTTGGTCAAACCCTTTTTATGAAACCCTAGCCTATGTTCTTTGTTGCATTTAAGTCCGCCTAGGTCGTGATCGCCCGCATTTATTATACCCTAGAAGGGCGGTCTTGACAAATATAATTTTAAACTTATTCAAATTAAATATATAATATTACTTTAATAAAAAAAAATAATATGCAAATATTTAAGTTAAAATTTTATTTTATTTTCCTAAATTATTCGCAATGTGAAATATTAAAAATTTATAAATCGATTTTAATGTGAAACCTATTTCATCAAATGTTGAATGATATTTATACATCGATTTTCACTGTGAAATATTAAAAATTTCAATTATATATATATATAATTTATGTACATTTATCACTACCATTTTCTTAAAACCTATTCTATCAAATGTTGAATGATATTCGTAGGGTTGTCCAATTAGTTATTTGTGGGTACTAATTCATCTAAACTTGTGCAAACAACATTCCGCAAGTGTACGGATATATTGCAGTAGTATTAAGCAAGCTAGAGTATCGTATCCATATGGGACTAATTAGCACTTGAGTGCCTTGAATTATAATCGTTCACTATCTAAATGAAAGAAAAAGATTTTTCTAATTCTAAAATAATTAATAAGTAAACAAAACAATAGACAATTTGGGTTTGGTAAAATATAGAAAGAAGAAAAAAAAGAAGAGCTTATAGATCCAACCAACGTACAAGTCTATGTCTTAATTCAATTAATTAAACCTATTACATATTTTGTGTCTCTAGGGTTGAATGTTCGTAGGAAAGTCGCGACCTTAGGATAAACCCTCTCTCGAGTGTACTTACCCAATAAATTAGATTATAACTATCTAAATCTCATTTTAATTGGTTAGGCTCTAACTCCTTTAGCTCCTACGACCCAAGCCCACACAAAGGGTACCCTCTCTTGACTGCGGATAAACCATTGTGTTGTAATCATTCCCTTAACCACGTGAAACTAGTAATCTCTCTATTAACCTAGTTAAACGGGCATAGTTACGATGTTGGTCAGGCAAAAGAAAAGTGAAAGTACAAGAACAATCAAAACAACCACAAGAGCTAGGTAAAACGGTTTAATTGAATAAATCAAAACATAAACTAACAGTCTTCACCAAAAATACTACAAAAGTATTTAGCTACTCATGTTCAAAAGAATTCTAGCAAAATATTCAATAGAAAATAATTAAAACATGAATAACAGGAGAATGGATGTCACGGAGAAGAGCTGAACGGATGGAAGTCTTCAAATCGTTGATTGATTAAAGTCTTTCGGATGTCTTCATCTTGCTCTAGGACGGATGTTCGGTGTTTTGGGTATGAATTGATGTGTTTGGAGTCGTGTTTGGTGCTCTTTTATACGCAAAACTCCGAATCTGAGTTGAATTCGTCTGTGCATGTTCCCGCGGCTCGCTGACTTGCAAGTCGGCGAATCGCTGGAATTGCGCAGTATCTGTAAAACAGCCATAACTTTCTCTACCGGACCCGATTGACACCTGCAAGATAACCACGCGAAGCTCTTTCGATAACGAAAAGAATGGTGGATTTTAAGTAGGATTTTGAGATTTTCTTGGCAGCCTAATTAATGTCGACATTCTTACTTCCTTCATTTGTCCACCTTACCTTGAGTGATAAATGTGTTTTTGGCTCGTTTTCACATGTTTTCTTGCACATCTCACACAAAACGGTCAAAATACCATAATATAGAGAATACGATATATTAATGCCCTTTTAACGACCAAATGTATACAAATACCGAACAATTCTTATCTCTAAACACGTGCAAATCCAAACTTATCCGATACATGATCGAAAAAATGGATACTCGAACTTGAAAATCGGAGAAATGTGCACCTGATAACATGTACTGATATATTTTATAACACCTCAATTACCCGCACCGAGTGTCTGGTCTCGAGCAATAGGGTACTGGAAAAGTCTGATTTGACTTGTTTAAAAATCTTGAAACACAACTGATAAAGAAGAAAGCGTCACGAATTCACAATCAGTTTGTAAAAACAGCAAACAAACTCAAGCAAAAAAGATAAAGAAAGAGGAGTGGCACCCTCTAAAATAAGATTTCTAGAACTGCAATGAGAGAGAGTGAGACGAATGTGGTTGGACAAGCAACTCACTTTTGAAAATAGTCTTGAAAAAAAAAGATTAATTAAAGATTATGATTTTTAGTTTCATGAATATCCATTAACTCATGTTTATCAAAGATTCAGTATACCACTCAACTAACCACTCTTTTAATATTTAATTAATTTTTCTTTCTTGTACATTTTCAGTATTCTCCCCTTCCAAACATACCTCTTTTTTGGTAATTTATTAATGATATTCCAACCACAACATTATGTTTTCATATTGTTTTTATTGAAAATATTCTTTGTAATAAATATTACAACAAATTTTTATGACAAAATTTGTAAAAAAAAAACACAAAATGATAAACTACAAAGTATTAAACAAACAATATAGACTATTTGACATAAATGTTGGTGGAAAGAGATAAAGAAAAACATGGATGAAGTATGGTAAGGGCATGATTGGTAGCAATTTTGGGCTTTTATTCATTTCCCAGTTAACGTTATTTTCCTGAACTGTAGATAATTTTTCCGGGCTTTAATCGTGACATCCCTACCCAAATCATACATCAATTTGTATAATTATGTAATTTTTATTGTCTTTCGAGTATTATTATTGTTATTGCAAGTGATATTATACATTTTATATAGTTAAAATGCATATATTATACGCATATAGGATTAGTATTTGTAAAGTAGGGAGTACAAAATATATGTATATATGAACTTTAGAATAAAGATACATACTAGAAAAATATAATACATGTACGTGTAGAATAAGAATAGCCAAATTGTAGTAGGCTATATTTATACATGTGAATATGTGTTGATTTTTAATATAATAAAAATAAACTATTTATGGCGGCACTTATTTTATATATTCGAATTACTTAAATATCTTATTTGATTATTCTAATATTTACTTTGATGACTCATATTTAATCATACTTCAGGTGATGTACACGTAAATGAATAGAAAGAGAATTAGAAGACACTTGTAAGATGTAATTTCAAAATAGCAGCCGACTGTCGTAGATAGACTATATATATAGCATACACATATGTTGTTAGGGAATTATTGAGGAAGAGGGGAACGGAAAGAAAATTAAGAAGGATTCAAGAAAGAAAATATCAGTTAGGCAAATATGATCCAGTAGTAAAACATGATAAAGAATACGAGAGAAATTTTGAGGTTTTCGAAGGAATCGAGTTTTGTGAATAAGAGATGAAATCAGAAGTCAATTTTATTATCACTTATAATTAGGTGGGTATAAAATATATTTTAATTTATATATTTTATATAATTAGGTGGGTATAAAATATATTTTAATTTATATATTTTATATGATTGATTGCTATATGTTGAATTAGAATGAATATTTAAATTATATGAGTGAACCTAATATGGTTGTTATTGGTGTAATATGATGTGGGTATGTTATTTGTGCAGTTAATATGTTTATCTATAGTATTGGAATTATTGATGAACTATATGAATATGTAAGTGGTGCAATGCATATATTTTATACGGTATAGGAATGGTTTTGTGGAATATGATATGGATTTGCAATTGATAGAGTTGATAAGTTTTCCATATGATATTATTGAAAGTACGTGAATCATATGATTAAAGAGGATTTGTGACGGTCTTGAGAGAATGTAATATTATCCTCACACTAAACTTGTGATTCCCGATTTGGCCTTCCTTTTACAAGACGAATGACCCTCTCGCCCTCCTTCTTCCTTGCGTCTCTGCACATTTGGCGCGGAGTATCTCTTCAAGATAGTTGTGATCGGAGATTTATCTGCGGGGAAATCCAATCTACTCTCGCGCTTCGCCAGGGACGAGTTCGACCACAACTCCAAAGCCACCATAGGAGTGGAGTTCCAGACGCAGGTGGTCCAGGTCTACGGCAAGGAGGTCAAGGCGCAGGTCTGGCAGCCAGGAGCGCTTCCGCGTCGTCACCTCCGCCTACTACCGTGGCGCCACCGTCGGCGCGCTCATTGTCTATGATATCATCAGGAAGACCACTCTCCCGGACTGCCTTGGTGCTGTACAGATCTTCAACAAATTCAAAACTCACAACTCGGCGAAAAGAGGAAAACGTAATACCACAAAAAATATGTGATAGTGAATTGCAAGGAACGCCGAATTTATCGTGGAGATCCGCGAGATCCGACGATTTTATGCTGGGTCGTCTGATTTCCTAGCCCTCTACCAAGCAGTCGACAAGCTTATACGGCTCCACCTTTTTTGAGCTTTTATGTGTGTGTATGGACTTTTACTACCTACCAATCATGTAAGTGGGTGGAGATTGAGTGATATAATATTAATTAGAAAGATTAAAGTTTTCTAAAATAGAAAATTTGTAATTTTTGAAAACAAAACAAATCAAAACAAATTAAAATCAGTGGAGCAGATGAGGGGCTTAAGCCTCTCCCAAACATTTATTTTAATAAATTTCTACTGTCCAAAATTTCAAAAAAGTTAGAAACTACCTTCAGCCCCACTAAGATAATATCTTTGAAGTCTTAACTTATCAGAGGTTTAATAAGAAGAAGGGGCTGAAAACTAAAATTGCAGAGAAAACTTCTTAGAACAATGGTTGTGGCATAGAATTGGGAAGAGGAAGAAGATGAAATCAATAAGAGTTGATGAACTTAAACGAGGGTATGATTGGTTCGCTGAAACCCTTTTCACATAGGAAGCTTTTCACATGATTGGGATAGTATTTTTGTTTGGTAGAAGATTACATAAATTAAGAAACCGCATAACCCTCTGTTTGGTAGATGTTTTGTGATAGATATCCAATTCAGCCGATAGTGATTTGCCTCAGTTGCTTATAGTTATCCCAATTCGAGTGAAACCCGATTATTTTCTACTGGGTCTGCCGAAAAATTTCAGAGCTACTAAACATGGAAAAAGTCAATCCCTACTTAAACGGTGGCACGATTTAGCTGTACAAATATTCTTTAAATTTTCAATACATTTTAAAGTTAATTTATCAAACTTTTTAAACTGTTTCCTAAATTTTTATTTAAAACTTAAAAGTAATTTGTTGAAAACTGAAAAGGGTTTTATCGTATTCAGCTCTATTCCATTTAAATTTATTCCTAACAATGAACAAAAGAAATTCGAATCTTTCTCCCAAAAATTTCAAATGGGAATTACAACTTGTCTTCTTAACAAATTTCAAACGACAATCAATCACAGTGTATTAGATACTTCCCCAGTCCGCGATTAGGAGTCCCGGTCACTTTTGAGCACCTATTTTGTAAAAATGATAAAAAATAGTTAAAGTGAAGAAATAGTAAAGTAAAAGAGAAAATAATGTTGAGAAGACTCTTGTCAACATTATTCTCTCTCTTACTTTACCATTTCTCTATTTTAACTATTTTTTTTTTTGTAAAACGGGTGCGCAAAAGTGAGCGGGACTCTTAATTGCGGACGAAGGAAGTAATTTAGATTTGTAATTTTTATTTACATGGTATTTTGTGATTTATTCAACTATTGGGAATTTCTCTTGAATTCTGAGAGAAAATAAATTTATACTCTAAAAGTTTACATTACTAATAAATTTTGCTTAGTTAGAAGATATTTATACATTTTTATAATTTTGATTATTGTGATTTTTTTAATATATACTCCCTCCGCTCCATAAGAATATACACTTTTGATTGGACATCAGTTTTAATGCATAATTGATAAAGTAAGAAAGATACAAATAATAAAATTATTAAAGTATTTTTAGCAGAGAATGAGTTCCACCTCATTAGAGAGAAAATCTTTCTAAAATTAGAAAGTGCATAGTCTTTAGAAACAGATTAAAAAGAAAATAGTACATACTTTTTTTGGACAAATAGAGTTTATATATGCTTTTCCGTATGAAAAAATTTAGTGAGATCCATGCTAAAATTTATTTTTACATCAGTCACTAATTACAAATTTTTTAAAAGGCGAATGTAAGTATATATTTTTCTTAAAATTGTTAATAGAGTATAGAGACCATGATCACAATAAATATTCTTAATCCAATGCCAATGTAATCTTATTAATTAAGAAAACTAATTACTATTCTGTTTAAGGCTGTAATTATAATACACATAGAATAAGAGGCGGTAAGATCGTAATCTCTCTAAATCATGTCCAATATAGCACGTGTGGATTGGACCACTAGCTGAATTCCCACACGCACCAGGCACACCACAGTTAAATAAGTTACTTAATCTGGAAGTTTAAACCCACACCAGAAAAATAAAAATAAAATAAAAAATTTAAAAAAAAAAGAAAGAAAAAACAGATTTTTCTTCAATTCTGACCAAATTTTGATTGGTCGAAACAAACACAAAATCTCAAATCTTCATATCAGGTGACGCCGCCTACGAAATTCAAACCTTCAACAGTCCAGTTAAAGAAGCCCAGATCCAAATTCCCACAAAATATCTCGTCTTCCTCGACCCCACACTCGGTATCTATACTCTTTTGTGCGATTTACACACACAAGAACTGGAAAATGAGTCGAAACCGCGTAGCTCCACCGCCTTATGCAAAAATTCCTGATTTTTTCTCTTCCCTTTTTCTTTTCTTTATTTGGGGATGGGCAATACCTATATATACCTCAGCCCCACCTACATTTTTGCCGACCATTTCTCCGCGTTCCGATATTTTTTTCTCCTGCTTCAAAAATCTTGCCATTTGAGCCAAAACCGTAATGAACCCTGATGACCGCCCTCGCACTCTTCCAATGCCCTGTTTCACTTCCGGCGACGAACCACCTGTTACGGCGGTGTTCCCAACTCCGCCGTCATTTCCTTTCTCGACAGAGTCTCTGCCTCTAGAGCCGCCGCCGTTGTCTCCTTTCATGAACTTCGAGGCCCAATTTGAGTCCAAACCGGACATCGGGAGTGCCCCTCAGCCGTTGGAGTCTCTGTATGAAACTCCAATTCCGCCGTTTCTGAGCAAGACGTTTGATTTGGTGGACGATCCTTCGTTGGATAAGATCATTGCTTGGGGTGCAAGAGGCGATAGCTTTGTGGTGTGGGATCCTGTTGAATTTGCCAGGATGGTCTTACCAAGAAATTTCAAGCACAACAATTTCTCCAGTTTTGTGCGTCAGCTCAATACATATGTGGGTATTGATTTCATTTCTGTATCGGATGCTGTTTTGCGATTTCATTGATTTTAGCTGATTATATCTGTTTATGCAAAATTTTCTATGTAAATCCTTCCTGTTTCTTTCTTCTTCTTCTTTATGTATTTTTTTTTTCTTTTTCTATTTTGATGTTTCTGGAAAATTGTATATAGCCACATTCTGCAACAAGGACTTTCTGTAATGAGATGTAATTTGTAATGAGATTTATATAATTCGGAGACAATTTGTATTCCTAATTCTTGATGTTGATATCTTGAGCTGGATGATATTCTCTCTTCGTGTGCAGTGGTTGCTGTGTTCTTTGGACCTTGCCCCTGCATTGGAATGAGCAATGTGGATTTTGCTCATATTTTTAACTTAATTTCAGGGATATCTGTATATATGTATGTGTGTATGTTAATTCTGCCATCATATATTGCTAAATAACAAGAAGAACCTTTTTTTGGTGATATAATCTGTAATGGAAAGCAAAGGCTTTTGTATAGATAATACCAAAACCTTTCACACCTTGTGTATCTATTTCCTTGGATGAATATTCTATATTGAGACTGTAACAGCTGCTGTAAATGATTGAACCATGGTGTAGAATCATATTGTGAACTAACACTACTTCACATTATGCTCTACCTCCTCCTCCAAATGAGTAGAGGAGCTGGAGTGCCCATCTCGTCACAGGTAGAAGATAAGCTTTTTGTGCAAGATTTACTTGGGATTGTGAATGTGACTGACTTCTTGCATGAAATCATGCGTGGATATAAACTTGTACTGATCTCATTACTTGTATCATGATGCAGATGGTGTATGGACGTTGGGGACCTATGCATATGTTTTGTGCATATTTAAGCTTTTCTTGTGGTTATTGGGAATGGGTTTCGGGTGTGTAATTTTTTGTTTACGTTGCGCAGGGATTTCGCAAAATTGATGCAGATAAGTGGGAGTTTGCAAATGAGGGATTCTTGAGAGGGCAGAGGCATCTGTTGAAAAATATCCAAAGGCGCAAATCGCTACATCCTCAGCATACTGGAAGCTCGGCTGGATTGTCTGATGAGGCAGGCAGAGTTGAATTGGGAGGTGAAATGGAACGTCTGAGGAAAGAGAGGCATTCGATGATGCAGGAGGTGGTCGAATTGCAGCATCAGCAGCGTGGTACAGTTAAGCATATGGAAATGGTTAACGAGAAGCTCCAGACAGCAGAGAAAAGGCAGAAGCAGATGGTCTCATTCTTAGGAAAAATCTTTCAGAACCCAGCTTTTCTAACTCGCTTTCAGCAGATGAGGCAACAAAAAAGCCTCACCTCCCCAAGGACAACGAGGAAATTTGTGAAACATCATGCGCACGAGTCTGGTACGTCTGATTCATCCCCCAAACAGCAGATTGTGAGCTGCCAAGATGAGCTTGGCAATCCTTTCATGCCCAAACAACTTCCCTGTCCTCCCTTGCAAGGTATGATAGAAGACGTGTCATTTGGGATTGACGATACTTCACTAAGTGAATATGCAAGGATGGATGAATTCCTCAGTGATCCAGAGCCCAGCGAAGCAGTTCTTAAAGGCAAGGGTGTTGTTGCAGGTCCCGAATATTTCATGTCGTTTCCAGAGGACTTTGTGCAGGAGAAGACGACTCCTGAATTCTCAACCACAGAAACTCAGACTATGGCCATTGAGGAGGGTCTTTGGAGCATGGGATTTGGAGCAAGTGCTGGTATGTCTAGTTCCGCTGAGTTGTGGGGTAATGTTAGCAGTTACAACACGCCAGAAATATCAGATGTTTGGAACATAGGTTCACTGCAGAGAGCAGGAAGTTCGGGAATTGACAAGTGGTTGAACCAAGACTCTCCTTTTAGCGAGTTAGATAACGAAGGCCAACAAAATAGAGATGATTATTCTAAGAAGTTGGATCCGTGAGATTTCTCTTGGATCCTTCTTCATAGTATAGTTAAATTCATTTGATGGACCATAAAATAATATCATCATTATTATAACTAGTACTCCTGCTTTTTAGCATTTGTCATTGGCCTCAATTATTTTCCCATATTCATTGTTTCATTTTTTTTAGTTTCTCATATATGCAACTGTTATGAGCTTTTGCATAATCCTACTAATGCACCTCTGTTTTAAGCTGTGGGCGCACGGGGCAAGCACATGCGACAGGGCACGAGAAGAAGCTGCTGCAACAGTCTTTACCAAAGGTGAGCAAATTTTGAAGTGTTTTCATCTTCATCCATCAGTATTTGATTGCATTTCTTTATTCTTCCATATCACTCAATCATATACATGCTTTGATGGATTGAATACGTTGATTTGCCCTTGTTGCATCTCGAGTATAAAAATGCACGTAGATAAGCTGCGAACAGAATCTGCAGTGTTTTGAGGCAAGCAAACGTGGAGAGGAGAAACCCAAAGCAGAAAACGGGGAATCTATTATCCATTTACGCATGTATTTTCGTGTAGATTGTGTTTACACGATGTTGAAACCATGTTCAATTGACGCATGTATTTTCGTTGGTATGTTGAAGAATATGAAGTTGATTTATTGATTATGAAGGTTTGGTCATGTAACATTTTGAATTCCGTTGTTAGTGTTGAAATATAAGTGTAATACTAGTATTATTTTCCATTGTTATCAAGATGTGAAACACTAAACGTGAATTTGGGTGCGGACAGCGTCAACTCTTGATCATAATTAGGATTATGGTGAGAATAAGTAAATCTCATAATCTAAAATCAATATTTATAATCAGCTAAACAAAGATTGAGTTTAGTTCAATTAATTAAATAATCATAGATGATTCAGAAATTCATTTTTGATTGTTCAATTGCAAAAGATTTTACTAAATCCACAGTTAAGAATGTATTTACTACTCCTACAATGTTTTAGAAGGATTAATCGTTGCCTTGTTGGATTTAACATGACATTTAGACCATGTGTAAGATTATTTCATATTAATAGAGTACTTCTCATTTTTCAATTGTTGCATATTGACTATATTACACCCATGGAAGCTAATGATAGCCTTCAAATACGACCCAAAGCTAATAGCCTTCATATACAACCCAAAGCTAATAGCCTTCTCATTAGGCTTCAAATTGTCTTGCCAGAAAAAAAGTTCAGGATGTTAAAATTGACAACATAAATAAATAAATGATACTTGTTGTTGTTGCCATAAATACAAAGTCATGTATAAAGAAAATGTTCATTTGTTCAGTCAGTGTCTCATAGATGTATTGGCATTACAGCTAGTTGTGAATTATTCGTCAGAGCCACCGTTCGCTATATTACATCTTTATTAAATCCATAACTAATATACCCCTACAGGGGTGGGTAAACAGTTTTCGGTTAATCAGTTAACTGAGAACTGAACCGGACCAGTTTTCGGTTCCGGAACCGGAACCGAACCGGAACCCATTTATAGTTTTCGGTTCGGTACCGGTTATACGTTTTTCTCTAAGTCGGTTATCGGTTATAACCGATAACCGAATAAAAATCAATTTTAATTTCAATTATATGTTTATTTAATACTAGAAAAAATTATAATTTACTTTCAAACTTTATCACAATGGAAGAAAATGTAATTTATATCTAAATTTTGTCAAGTCTCGTATTGCAATGTCAAAAAAGTTCAATTTAATTTGTGTCACTATCACTTATAGTATTATACTTATAAATTTATATCTCAAAGTCAATAAAGTGCTTAAGCATCACTATGTTAATTAAATATAGAATAACCCTTCACTTATTATTGGAGAAAAGTTTTTAAATTAGAGATCACGTAAAGTTTAAGAACAATTTATGTATTACTTGTAAATAGGAGTATAATTATAATAATAATAATAATAATAATAATAATAATAATAATAAAATAGATGAAAAGTTCAAAGTTAAGACCATAAACAATTTTAATTTCAATTATATTTTTAATTAATAATAAAAGAAATTGTAATTTACTTTTTAAACTTTGTCACAATAGAAGAAATTGTAATTTACTTTCAAATTTTGTTAAAGTCACATATTGCAAATTTGCAATATCAAAAAGTCTATTTTAATTTGTGTACTATCAGTTATTATACTTATAATATCTCAAATTCAATAAAGTTTCTAAATATATTTTTAAAAATAAGATCTCTCAAAGTTAACAAGTGCTTAAGCAATACTGCTATTTTAAAAATAAGATAACCTTTCACTTACTATTATTAGAGAAAGGTTTTCAAATTTTATATCATTTAAAGTTTAAATCTATTAAAGAGCCTAAACAATATATGTATGCTTGTAAATAGGAGTATAATAATAATAATAATAATAATAATAATAATAATAATAATAATAATAATAATAATAATAATAATAATAATAATAATAATAATAATAATAAAAAGTAGATAACAAGTTAAAAGTTAAAACCATAAACAGTTTTAATTTTTATCATAATAGAAGAAATTGTAATTTACTTCTAAAGAAGAAATTGTAATTTACTTTCAAATTTTGTTAAAGTCTCATATTGCAAATTTGCAATGTAAAAAAAGTCTATTTTAATTTGTGTACTATCAAATATCTCAAAGTCAAGTGTCTAAACATTAAAAATACACATGCATATGTATAAACTAATTCAGTTAGTTCGGTTATAACGGATAACCGACCGGTTAGAACCGATCGATTAATTAAGTAACTGAACCGAAGATCGGGTCGGTTCTGGTTAATTTTTTCATGAAATTTTGGGGTCGGTTAACCGACATGTCGGTTCGTTATTAACCGAACTGACCGATACCCACCCCTACTAGACAATAATTACTTAATTGATCCTTAACAATAGGTTTATTATAAATCCAAACAGAGTACAACAAAACGAAAGTTCAACAAAATTGATATGGTATTTCCACTCACAAATCAAAAGTTATTAGAGTTGTCGGTCGTTCTTTATATATATATATATAGAGTCCTATTAACCACAAATCCACCCTTAAAGACCGAACTAGAGACCAAATTAGGACCCTTAAATTTAGTTTTTAATGGATGAGATTAGACAATACTTTAATAATTTCACTCCTTCATTAAGTAATTAATTTACTTCAATCCAGGGGTATTTTGGTCAAAATACATGTAGGGTAAAAAAATTTGAATAGATGAATTTTACTTCACGCGGTTTGCATTCACAGATTGTTCGTCTTCACTTCTCTCTCTATTTCTTCTCCTTCTTCACTTCTCACTCTATTTCTTCTCCAAATCGACGAAACTCTTCTCCAAATCGACGGATCTCTTCTCCAAATCGACGCTGATTTCTCTCTGTAAATCGACGCTGATTTCTCTCTCCAAATCGACGTTGATTTATTTCTCTAAATTGACGGTCATCTTCTACTCCAAATAGACGATTCAAAGCTATTTCTCTGGAAAAATCGAAATGGTTGACACAAGGAAGTCCTCGGGCGATAGTGGACGCCAATTGCGCCACACCAGAACTTCCGATGAAGGTAATACACTTTTAAGCTTTCCAGATATTTAATCTTAATTTACTTCATTATATTCTGAAATTTGTTTCCGATTTTAATCGAAACAGATGTAGGACTAAAATATCATCGCAAGAAGACAGCTACTGGAAGAAAAATTTATGAGGAAGAAGATATAAAAAATATTTGTTATGAAGTAGTAATTTGATAAAATGAAGTTAAAGCACTAATATATTATCCTATGAAGTAGCAAATTCGTAAAATGAGGTAATAAAGCATTGTAATGAAGTAATAGACACTAAATATGAACTATCTATATACTGTGTTGTATAGGTTTAGGGTTTTAGGATTAAACTTAACTGATGTGTGGTTTCCAGATTAAAATGAAGTGCATATTCTTTTTAATGAAGTAGTAAATTGATAAGATAAAGTAATAAGTTATGATAATGAAGTAATATAAATAATCTGCTTATACAATAGGTTTTTATTACTAAAATGAAGTAATAAAACATTATAATGAAGTAAAAGACTCTAAAAATGAAGTAATAAACTATTATAATGAAGTAACATGTTTAACTGATGTGTTGTTTGCACATTAAATGAAGTAACATAGTATTCTTAGTGAACTATATGTTGTAAATTTATTCTATATTCTTATGTATAGGAGAAAATTCGTCTCAAAAGAAGAAGAATGCAAGAATTTCTTTAGAACTGAATGAACTATTTTTTAACTTGACTTTTATTAACTCTGTTTGAACTAATATTTCAGTATGATGAAGTAACTATCATACTGAATGCACTATTTATTAACTCTGTTTGAAGTAATATTTCAGTATAATGAAGTAACTATCGTACTGAATGAACTATCTTTTACCTTGCCTTTTATTAACTCTGTTTGAAGTAATATTTCAGTATGATGAAGTAACTATCGTACTGAATGAACTATTTTTTACCTTGTCTTTTATTAACTCTGTTTGAAGTAATATTTCAGTATGATGAAGTAACTATCGTACCGAATGAACTATTTTTTACCTTGTCTTTTATTAACTCTGTTTGAAGTAATATTTCAGCATGATGAAGTAACTATCGTACTGAATGAACTATTTTTTATATAATACTACTGGTTGGGTCTTAATGTACAAATGACAGATGTTACATCGCCATCAAACTTTAGTGTTTACGCAAGCCTTATGGAAAACTTAAAAGCTAATATAA
The DNA here is from genome assembly GCF_023119035.1 of Salvia hispanica. Taxonomy (NCBI): domain Eukaryota; kingdom Viridiplantae; phylum Streptophyta; class Magnoliopsida; order Lamiales; family Lamiaceae; genus Salvia; species Salvia hispanica. The sequence goes on along the minus strand of NC_062965.1, from coordinate 31,646,113 downwards.
TGGAGAAGGTAAAATCAGAATTTTCAGAAGTATACATCTCAAACAATGAAATAGCTTGTCCTTGTAATGAATCATTTTCTAAATCAATATTAGTTCAACATGGATCAAATGTGAGATCGCATATAGATAATGAGCCAAAGGATGATGGAACCAAGTTATAAATCTAAATTACATGATTAAAAATCTTTATCACCCTACTACACACAACATACAACCATGTGACATGATCCCTTTACTTGTTTTATCCATGTTTACAATGTCAAACCTAACAAGCACTGAATACTTTTTACTTCATTATATTTATAATTTGGTTCATTAGGTAGAAGATCCAGTTCATTATGGGTTAACTATCTTATTTAATGAAGTATTTTGTTATGTAATTCTACTTCCATTTTGCTAAGAAATAGCATTGAATGAACTAACTAACCTATTTGATGAAGTAGTAAATTCATGGGATGAAGTAACTGTGTTGTATGCATATTTTGTGAAGAAATAACAGTTGAATGAACCAATTGAGCTATTTGATGAAGTAATAACCTCATGGAATGAAGTAATATAAACTGACTGTTTTGTATGTATATTTAGCTGTGAATTATATTTTTATTGAACTAAAGAACATAAATCTTGAAGTTCCGAACTATTTTAATGATGTAACATAAACTATGTTTCAGACTTTGAATTGTTGTTATGTGTTTCTTGTATATAGGTGAAGAAAACGTTGGGGTCCTCCAACTCTAAGCTGGGTGAGAAATCAAATTTGAGGAGCGAGATGAAGAGTTTTGGGGGATGTAGTTGAGGCATGGTGACATGCTGATGAGGGCATTTGTGCAGTCCGTCCCCACGCCTAACAAATGGGTGGTGCCCAGAATCACGGCTCAGCCCATTGAGATTTGCTTGTGTGTCAATTTTGGATGATTTCTTGTATTGGGCAAGTTTGTATTTTTTCTTTTTTGTGATGGAGAGTTTGTATTGGTTATGGGGTTTATACAGTGAGGATGGTTTGTTGCTGTTTAAATTTTTGGACGTAAAACAAAATCTCATTTCAAAAGCACATAATGAAGTAATACCTACTAGAAATAAATTACTTCATATGATCTGTTTATTACTACAAACGTTAAAAAATCGAACGAAACCTACCTAGTGATGCTAATATTACTTCATTCAATCTGGTGATTACTTCATTTAGCTAAACTATTACTTCATACTGATTACTACAAGCGTGAAAAAATCGAACGAAACCTACTGGGGGGAGTTTAACAATTGAGATTGGTGCAGAAAATGTGATGCGGTTTGTTTGATTACTCAATCCGTTTGTTTAACAATTGAGGGGAGTTTTGATTTATTGAAGCTAGAGCTCTTCCGTGGACATTGCAGAAATGAAATTTGCGTAAAAGCATTTGAAGTCCTAATGGAATGGAATGAAGTAAAAACCTAGTTCAATGAAGTAATTATGTTTTTGAATGAAGTAATAAATCTATTGGAATAAATTATACTATTGTTTACACTGAGTAAAGTAAAAACCTAGCTCAATATATTACGTGCTGGAATAAAGTTATAAACTTACTTGAATGAAGTAAAAATCAACTAAAATGAAGTAAAAACCAACTGGAATGAAGTAAAAACTTAGTTCAATGAATTCGAATGAAACATGTGTTAAATCATTGAAAACCTACTGCATGCAATGAACTAAAAACATGTTAGAATGAAGTAACGACTCATTTAAATGAAGTAATATGGAATGAAGTAAAAATCTGTTCATTTTCAATATATTACCTACTGGAATGAAGCAATAAACTTACTTGAATGTAGTAAAAATCAACCGAAATGAAGTAAAAACCAACTGGAATGAAGTAAAAACCTAGTTCAATGAATTCGAATGGAACATGTGTTAAATCATTTGAAAACCTATTGCATGCAATGAACTAAAAAACTGTTTGAATGAAGTAACGACTCATTTAAATGAAGTAAAAATCTGTTCATTTTCAATATATTACGTACTGAAATGAAGTAATGAACTTACTTGAATGAAGTAAAAACCAACTGTAATGAAGTAAAAACATTTTCACTTTAAATATATTAGATAATGAACTGAAGTAATAAACTTACTGTAATGAAATAAAAAACTACAAAAATAAAGTAATACCTACTGGAAATAAATTACATCATATTGATTAATTTTTCGCAAACTATGCATACAAAACAGTTCAGTTCATATTACTTCATTATTTGAGCTTATAACTTCATCACTTGTGTTATTTAGTTCATTACAATACTAATTCTTCGTAAACTATACATACAACACAGTTCTCCATCCATTCTTCTCCACTCCGAAAAATTCCTTCAATCTACCGCTATAATTTCCAACAAAAATCCTTCAAAATACATACAACCGGTGCGCCGCCATCAGCCTCTCTTCCTCCTCCGTGAACGCCTGCCGGTTTATCCTCGGGTTCAACTGGTTGAACCACCGCAGCCTGCAGCTTTTCCCTTCCAAATCAAAAAAAAAATATTGAATTTCAATTTTTAATGTTGAGATTATTGAGAAAGAACTGATTAATTTAATTACCAGATCTTCCGTCCAATTATTGAGATTCCTATTTTGGTGGCCGTAGAGGGTAACGAGCTCCTTGAGTTTGGTGTCCTCGGCGGGGCGCCAATGGCCTCTGGCGCAGAGCTTGGCCTTGCCGCTGCCGTGGGAATGCATGTCGGTGAAATCCTGATCGTCGGATTCAACAGCGGCGTTGAGATCGATGAGATGATGAGAGGTCAGAGAGTGATGAGAGGTCAGAGAGTGATGGGAAGAATTGAGGAGGAAGAAGAGGAAGTAATCATAATATATTGATTCCCCAAAATACCCTTCAGCAAGCTTTGTTGGGTAAAATAATGAAATAAAGGTAAATTAATCCTAACCACAAGATTTAGAAGATGGAGGGCCCTAATTTGGTCTCTAGTTCGGTCCTTAAGAATAGTTCGACATTGATCACAACTCTCTATATATATATATAGGGATGTACTAAGATGACAACCCTCTTTATTGTAACACCATACCACCATTTTAGGGCATTGGATCTGAAAATCGTGTGCTTGTCATGCTGCCACGTGTAAAAACACAGAGGGGTAAAATAGGCAATTTCTAATTTTACGTTATCAGATTGTAGTGCTATTAATTGAATATTGCAGTCTTACCACAACAATATTGCAGTTTACCACGACTGCAATATCTAATACAGTGAGACTTGCAATATCTAATACGGTAGATGGCTGCAAGCCCGTGTTTTTTCACGAAACTTAATCCTAGGCGTCCATAGATGAGATCTAACGGACTATATTGGTGGTATGGTGTTATCCTATCTATGGTGGCACCATAGTGCACCCTATATATATATATATATATATATATATAGGGGTGCGTTAAAATGACAACACTCTTAAAATGACACTGTGATCCATCCATTAATCACATCTAATGGTTATTAATAATTACATATTATCTTATTTTTTTATTGATAAAAGGGTAATTTTGGAAGATCAAATCTCTCTTTCTCCATCCTTCCTTCATCTCACTGCTGCCTTCCCTTTGCTACGCCACTACTGTCTCGGAGAAGGATACCGCTCCCGATCCTCGCCCCAGGATGGATATCCACCGCGAAGGCCTCCAAAACCCTGTTCTGTATCAGCGGAGCCGGCACTTTCCTGCCTTTGCACCATAGATTGTACGCTATTCTATGAGATTGAATTGCGGAGAAGCCTTTGAAGTTTAGGAAACAGTGTGCGAAACTGATGCAGGCAGGGTCCCTCTCCTTCACCGCCCTCAAATCATCAACTAAAATCCCTAAAATTAAATCGTAAAGGATGTCGCTGGGGAGGCTGTGGTTGCTCAAATTGATTGAGACGTGATTCGCGAGAGCTGATTCTATCGAATCAAGGCACAAAATCGAAGTATAATAGTAGCCAGATAAAATCGGTTCCTGCTCAATATCTAATCTGGCCTCCTCCTTCATCTGTAGCCACAAATCGGCAACCAAATCGTTTTTGCTTGTACGCGATCGGCGAAATTAAGTCTACAACAGATGGTGTAGTTGTTGTCTGTGGTAGAGAAGATGAAGAAACTGCTGAGCGGTGTGGAAATCGTCATTATTTCGATTTCGATTTTACTTCATTCAGCTAGGCTATAACTTCATTCAGTTAGATTATTAGTTCATTCAACTAGGTTATTACTTCATGATTTAATTTTCTATATTACTTCATTTGACTAGGTCATCACTTCATTCAAATAGTTTCATCACTTCATTCAATTAGGTTATTAGTCTAAAATGATTCTGGAGCAGACGAGGAAGAGTGATCACTACTTCATTCATACGTGCATTTGCATCATTCAACAAGTATATCACTTCATCAAAAGATTTTTATTTCATTGAACTTCAAGTGCGTTAGTACTTTAGTTCACTCTCTTATTATGTGAGGTTATAACTTTATCAGTGGGGTTATAACTTTATCAACATTGACATATGAATAAATCATAATAAAGAAAAAAATACTTCGTTTTTAAAACACTCCATACAGTCAATTCGCTTTAAAGTAATAATACATAATAATGAAGTAAATCACAGTAAAAATGAAGTAATAAAATATTATAATGAAGTAACATCTTTAACTGATGTGTTGTTTGCACATTAAAGTATGCCATCAATTCGACTCTTATTGAACTAAATTGTTGTTATAACACATTAAAATGAACTAAATATTCTTTTTGATAAAATAGTAAATTGATAAGATGAAGTAATAAATTATGATAATAAAGTAATATAAATGATCTGTTTTCCTATATATATAAATTATGCGAAAATTAACCTTTGATTATCTAATCTAATCCATCAAATTCAAGATCATGTGGTCAAGATTCGGTCTCTAGTTCGGTCTTTAAGAGTGGATTTGTGGTTAATAAGAGAGTTGTGATCAATGTCGAACCCTTCTTAAAGACCGAACTAGAGACCAAATTTGGGCCACTCATTTTTCTTTATCTTATGGTTATGATTAATTTAGAATTAATTTAATATTTTATTAAATAAAAATGTTTTTAATTAAATTTTTTTTTGAATTTTTTTTTTGAATTTTTTTTAAATTTTTTTTAAAATTTTTTTTAGAAATTTTTTTATTCGATAAAAACTTGCTGGAGTAAATAATGAACTATATTCACTACATAATGAACTAAATGAATGTATGTTATGAAGTAATTTTTCGCATTCATTATATACTGAATTTACTTCAATTGAAAGATAATTATGTCATAACACATTATGAAGTAATAAACTAATAAAATGAAGTAATAAACTAATGAAATGAAGTAGTAAACTAATGAAATGAAGTAATAACATAACTGAATGAAGTAATAAACTAACGGAATGAAGTAATAAATTAACGGAATGAAGTACTAAACTAATAGAATGAAGTAATAACATGACTGAATGAAGTGATAAACTAACGGAATGAAGTAATAACCCTAAACTCAACTGAAAGATAATTATGTCATAACACATTATGAAGTAATAAACTAATAGAATGAAGTAATAACATGACTGAATGAAGTAATAAACTTACAGAATGAAGTAATAGCATGAATAAATGAAGTAATAAACTAACGGAATGAAATAATAGCACGACTGAATGAAGTAATAAGCTCATAACAATAACATGACTGAATGAAGTAATAAACTAACGGAATGAAGTAATAAACTAATGGAATGAAGTAATAGCATGACCGAATGAAGTAATAAACTAATAAAATGAAGTAATAGTATGAATAAATGAAGTAATAAACTAACGGAATGAAGTAATAACACGACTGAATGAAGTAATAAGTTCATAACATACATTCATTTAGTTCATTATGTAGTGAATATAGTTCATTATTTACTCCAGCAAGTTTTTATCGAATAAAAAAAATTAAATTTTTTTTTTTTTTTTTTTTAAAAAAATTTAAAAAAAAAATTTAAAAAATTTTGAAATTTAAACATTTTAAAAAAAAAATTTTAAAAAAAATATTTTTATTTAATAAAATATTAAATTAATTGTAAATTAATCATAACCATAAGATTAAGAAAAATGAGTGGCCCTAATTTGGTCTCTAGTTCGGTCTTTAAGGGTGTATTTGTGGTTAATAGAAATGCATTTAAATCCAGAAATGCAGCCCAAATCCTTGCCCTAGGATTAGATGATCTAATGGTCAATAATTAACCAAAAATACGGAAGGTCATAATTAAGTAGTTTTAGGTCATATTATAAGATTTGGGTTTATGTCATGTTAAGATCATTTTGGGTCATGCTTTGTTAGCATGACCTAAAAATAAACTAACTATGACTTAAAAATGCCCTACGTATGGACCACGTGTAAAAACACGGAGGGGTAAAATAAGAAATTTCTAATTTTACGTTACCAGATTGCAGTGTTGTTCATTGAACATTGCAATCTTACCACAACAATATTGCAGTTTACCACGACTGCAATATCTAATACTGATAGACTGCAATATCTAATACAGTAGACTGCAAATCCGTGTTTTTTCACGAAATTTAATCCCGGGCGTCCATAGATGAGATCTAACGGACTATATTGGTGGTATGGTGTTATCCTAACTATGGTGGCACCCTAGTGCACCCCTATATATATATATATTATATATATATATATATATTAGTAAAAAAATTACAAATATATCCACGTTGTAATTTTCAGGTGATACCCTAATTTGACACAGTATACTATATCGAATGCTGCACACAAAATCGAGAATTGTATGTGAATAGGGGTTTTTCTATAGAGCAGTTTTTTTTTTAAAACATGCCTCTATAAGACAATATTGCTAAATAATTACTCCATAAAAACGTTCTGTTTCCGGCTTTAATTGATAGTGCATAGAGCTAAACAGTCTCTTTTAATTGCCTAGTAAAAGGAATTGCAAATTCTCAGAATACCTTAAGAATGATCACACCTCCTTCAACTTTTGCAATAAAAATGCCAATTCATCAATAATTTCAACTACTAGCTTTTATGTACACAAGAATACCTGAAACAAGAATAAAGAGACACGAAGTTCGATCAGAAAATTTTCCGCAGCTTCAAAATCAACCAGCAGTAAGTTACACTAGACTACTAGTGCAGAGAAAAGATTTCAATAAGTTGATAGTTTTCAAGATAAACAACCTTGCGATCCAAGCAGCAGCCTTCAAGCTAGAAACTAATCAGAAGAATCCATGCAGAAAATTTGTGAGCTTTTACTGATGTCCAAAATCATCAAAGTAGTTGTAGTTCAGCACGGCCAACTAGTTTGATTCTTGAGGGAGACTTAATTAGTGGTGCCAAAGATTCCATTATACTGGAAAATGAGGGCCGTTTCCAGGGATCGCTGCAGTTTTATTGATAAGGTCAGTATGAGCGGTATGTTCAGCTGGGAACTAGTCTACTTTTGGAGTGATATACTCAGTCTAGCGACTCTTCCATTATACAGTTACAAAACTAACCATTTATGTGGATCACTTTCTTTTCTCATGCTTTGCTCAACTTTAGGTGACATTATGGAATGTTTATGTGTATGTGATGGTGTGTTTATGTATGTGATGTCTAACATGCATCCTAGGAAAGAGAGAATTCATTTTTCCATGCAGTTTCTCTGGTTTGCATCTGCCCAAACAATGTAACTTCTACAATTTAGCTACTAAAATAAACTTGTACATTCCAAACATCAAATCAAACAAGATAGCATACTCACTTGGCCCAGCAGGCTACAATTATGTCTGCAACTTGAGGATTCATATCCTCGGGAATTTCAAGCCTCTTTCCCTTAAAACCAACTACTGCTACAACCTTTATGACAAAAAGAGAAGTTAAATTTTTGCTTGGGCTCAAACCGAATGTTAAGAATGTTGACAGCAAGAAAAGAAACAACAAGATTCTCGCGAGGGACTTAGTGGATGCATTATTTAGATTTCCCCTGTAGAATGACAACCACACATCACCTGCCGACTTGTAATTAACTTAAAACATTAACATTAATAATCTTGCCACTAAAAACCTCTTCCAGTTATAACTAAAATAGAACACCCATACAATGGTGTGGCTCTGTAGATGTAACAGTGAGTACCAGTTACAATAAGCATTATTACAAAGTATGAGTAACTAAATTCAATCGACTTTTTTCACTTCCAACAGGTATTTTGCAAAACTGTGATTTGTTAGTATCTAGCAACCAACATGAAAATGGACTTGACCACAATTATTTATGCCTTTCAAAGCAAGTTCACCAACCTGTGCAGGATTCAAGTTGCCCCATGGTTGCTGCAAGGTTGCCAGCTCCCACAGAATCACACCAAAACTGTATATATCTGATTTTTCATTTGATGGTTCATCGCAGAGGACTTCAGGTGCCATCCACTCAGGCTATCAATAAACAAAATTAATTTCTTATTAATTGATGAAAACTCTCCAAACAAGAAAAAGCTCATGGCATCAGATCATTGCAAAATTGCAGGAAACTTACAGTTCCATCAGCTGACTTGGAAGAAAGAAATGTGTTTGCTTTGAAATGGGAAAGACCAAAATCACATACCTGATGCAGATATTTTATAGGTGAGGTTCCATGCAAAATAAATGAAATAACTTAAAAGGGTAAACAAGATTGGTTGACAGAGGGAAATCCTGTATGAAGGAAGACACATTGAGTTATAATGTATATGCCTACTTGCTTCAAGAATACGACAATATGTGACATGCATCACACATTAATCACATGGAGGCTATTACATGGAGTTAATGTTTCAAGGTTAAGAAGAAATCTTAGCTTTTATTCCTGAAAAATACACAGGTTATCCATAACATGTCTATCAACCCCCTCAGCTTTACAACATGCAGAAGTATCCATCCTTGAGATTGCCCATTTTTCATACCTTAACAGTAAACTTTATGTCGACTAAAAGATTGGGAGATTTCAAGTCTCTATGAACAATGGGAGGGTTGTGTTTGTGAAGATAATTCATCCCCTTTGCCTGTAAGAGAAAATTATCACCCGTCAAATCTCCCAAAAATGCTAAACTGAAAAGGTGGGGGGCGGGCTTGCTACAATACTAACAAAGCAAATTGAACACACACCACATCATAAGCCATACTCAACCGACGTCTCTCATCCAACATCTCTCTTGCACCATGTTTATGCAAAAGTCTATACAGGCTACCTCTGGGGGAAAGAAACACATTAACAGTTAGAACACTGCAAGACGCGCTATGATAACTAAGGTATTTACATCTAGAGTTCAAATGAAAAACTAATACCTGGATAAATATTCTGTTACTATTGACAAGTTTGGTGGCTCTGTCACAGCTCCCATAAGGAGCACTATATTAGGATGACGCAATCTTTTCATGATTGCCACCTGCCGCAGTGAAAAGATCAAGATAACGGATGAACAAGGCAGGTTGCAATAAAGATTAGAGGGAATCAGCATGTATACCTCTCGTAAAAATTCCTTGAACCTCTCTGCATGAAAATCTTGTTCCATAAGAATCTTGACGGCTACATCCTGGAAGATACAATCTCTTGAGAGATAAAAACTTTTAATATAAAATACTGAATATTATTTAGGGAAAATAAGATACTCAGAAATTACACATCACAGAAGCACAGGGCATAGAATCAAATTTCCAATTTAACAAGTGTGACCAGCTCAAGTCACAACAGCATTAACATGCAAGGTCTTTTTAAAGATTAGAAGGATGGATATCATACCGAATCATTCCATTCAGCACGAAGAACTGTACCAAAAGAACCTGTAGATGAAAATCATTGGGCAAACAATTAAGAAGAATACAAGAGTGCCATGTTCTCCAGTTCCCTAAATATGACAAATTAAGAATATTTTTGCAACCACAAGACATAAGTACCTGCCCCAATCCTCTCCTTTATAACTAGATCATCCCAGTGAATCTTCAGTTCTTCAATATCAAAGGCTAGTTCAGCACTTGATTTGGTTTGAAATAACATATTTCCACCAATAGACCTCCCATCATTATTTCCATTTCCTCTGGGACCTGGCAACCCTTTATGCCGGGCTGGAGGAGGGGGCTTTAAAGGTGTTGAACCTATTACTTTACCTGTAGATTTTAAAGCATGCTGAGCATTAGATATTTGGGAAAGCAACGGTTATAGTTTAGGACATGCACCCAAGAGTTTGTGTTTAAAGCAACATAAAAGAAACTTCCTCCTCATTACTTAAGCTCGGAGGAGTGCCCGTACTGTCATCATTAATCTTCTCTGGTTGTCTAGGGTATATGGAATCACCAGCACCTGCATCAGTAACAGATCCAGCTATCACCACCCACCCCAAAAAGGAAACAAGGAAGAGGAAAAGAAAAAAGAATTTAAAAGAAGGAACTTTTTAATACTCAAGGGCTAAAGACACTCAATCCATAGAACTGACCAATAAAATCAAATTACACCAATTAAGTAACTAATAAGTGCCAAATCATGTGTCATCAACTCAGAACAGGAAAGAATAAATGCTTCTCTGCATGAAGCAGGATTTAATAAATACTACTGATATCTACCACATGTGCCATTTTCAGAAGTTACTACCTAATAAATTCAGGTGATAGTTTTTTTATAGTTTGTAATCAAATTATTTTAATGTTGAGATTGTCTACTGTATTAATAATATTATTGACGTCAGGATTATTCTTTAAAAACTTGTTAGAAATATAAGAAAAATGAATAAACAGAACACAACTAGAGGGTAAAAATTAGTATTACATGTGAATATGTGATGCACGAGCAATGCTAGTATACTTGAGAAAGTTGAAAAGGTAGTGATATAGGCATATAGCCAAGGGAAGGCTAGCGAGACTTGCCAAAAGATAAAGCAAACACAGGAAGGGTCAATTTTATAGAAAATCACCTGCTAATGATTCATCAAATATTTGGTTAAGCGATTGATATTCCAAGAAGTACTGTTTCGCCAGCAGCCTGAAGTCAATTGTAGGCTCCACCTTCTTGGATCGCGGATAACGCAATGGAGAAGAAATGGAGATTGTAGATGGACCATTTGACATAGAATCAGGTTCACATAAGCATCTTGGTTTCTCAATCACATCAATAAGATATTCCCTGATTTGAAACATGATTAAGACAGTGAGCAACCATACACCTCAAATGAATTTTAGTAACAGCACCAACACAACATGCCAGTAAATTAGTCTTTATATCTTTAGGATGTTCAGACACGACACGTGGAGAGTCCATTTGTCAAATTTCCCTTCAACTAATAGAACGGCAATAACCAATAAAGTAAGAGCATACTTAGAGGTGACATCACTATCTAGAATTTACCATTAGTATATGAATAAAACAGAGCAGCTGTACTCAAACAGTTCGCTCATATTCAGCAACAATACGAAAGTAATTCTAATGATCTTTTATAAGCCTCTGTAATGAGAAACTTCAGTTTTGGATATAAACTTGGGAAGTTTAGCTGGACTAAATGAATGCAATGCATCAAGGAATAAGAAATACCTGTCTAGCTCAAATCGAACCAGACATGAGGAACCATCTTCTCGATTACAAAATTTACATCCTTTCGCAATCCGACAAGGTAATCTAATAAAGTCGGCTAAAACCTGCCAAAATAATAATATTAATAATAGATGAGGTGCCATGGAAAACTATTTCCAAGAGACATCTTCATTGTCAATTTTGTCTTCTCTAGATTCAGTTTTACTACTAATATTTTTTAAAGCAAAGAACTGTGGACATTCTCTTAGGACATAGCCGAGATAACTACTCGGTATATAGGGTATCTAGGTCAAATACAGGTCTGTTAGAACTAAGAAAGAGTTAATTTTGAAAGGAAACAATAACAAGTAACTTCAAATTGTAGAGAGCATACTTAGAATAACAAGGATCTGTGCTTGCAGAGGCCGACAGACACACTGCCAATAGGTAGAACAACAGACCCCAAACAATCTTTCAAGTTATCACTATGTTGTTTCCATATCTGATTTAAGTCGTCTTCCCCATTAGAAGCTGCATGCCTTAGAAAAAAGAAAGCATAACAACACAAATCAATTTGCTGGAAAGCTTCAGTAGGAACTTCAAGTGCTCACCCCATACGATTGCAAACTATCTTTGCACGCTGGTCAACAACTTCCTTTTTTTTTTTTTGATAAGTAAATCAATTTATTTCATATCAAAAGGAGAACTTACAGAACAACATGGGCATACCCATGTGAGAAGGGACCGAACAACCCTCGGCCTTCACAAAGCGAAACTCAACACCCAAACACCAAACGAAAAGTACAGGGCAAAGAAGAAAATGGTACTATCTATGTGCAATGGGCCTCATTAAAACCTTCCTTGGCCAAAAACCCCAATCGGGAAAAAAGACCGCGGTAAGGAAAAAGAGTACCCGGAGAAAGTACCATTTGTTGCTATCTAACCAGTTGCACATGCACGCCGAGGTAAGGGCACGCAAGCAGAGAGTGCAATCAAGGACTATCAGGCAGGTGGCTGAGCACTTGATCATGTTGAAACTTAGCATAGAGAATGCCATAGGTCGCCTCCTTAATCTGAAAAAGAACACGTGCACAATCAAACCTCTTCCCGTCCATAACAGCTGTATTCCGCGCCAGCCATATGAAATAAATAGTTGCCGGGAGAGCAATCCTTCTAGCCACTTACACAATCCGGGAAGGTCGGCCGTCTCGGACAAACCACTTGATGGCACTTTTAATTGTTGTAGGCCGTCGCCTGAGCCCCAGCCATTCCCGAATGTCCTCCCATACAGTCCAGGACGTCCGACATTTAAAGTATGGGTGCTCAACACTCTCCTCTTCTCTCGAGCACAAGCTGCAGGTAGTGTCGATGTCCTCCCAAGTTACACGGTCTCGTGTAGTCAATCTTCCTCGCATGGCTAGCCACGTAATAAAAGAGTATTTAGGCGGGATAGTATTGTGCCATATATATTTTGCCCAAAAGCGGCGATCCTCTCTAGGTCGGACCCAGTCGTACGCTTCTTTGGTATCTTTGATGGTATTCCACCGAGTAAGGAGTTCCTCTGCCTCTTGCCTCGAACTTCGACCCACCATAGTATCTTGAATAGAGAAAACATGCTTTATCAGTGTCGAGTCTACTTTGACTCTAGGTTGCCAATCCCAGAAATCCACATATCTCAAGATCTCGGTGTGAATCCACTTTATCCAAAGCGAGTCTTCCTTGGCATGGATGTTCCACAAGATTTTGGCATGCAGCGCCGTGTTCCAAGCATCCAGGTCCCTAACTCCAAGGCCGCCTTCGATCTTCGGTAAACAAAGATCTTTCCAAGCAACCTTCGCATGCTTGGATCCCCAAAGGAAATTCCTTGCAATCGTCACCAACCGAGCCGTCACATTGTCCGGAATGGGGAAAGCTTGGAGCTAATACGCTTCAACACCCTGCAAGCAAGATTGAATGAGTTGCAATCTACCCGCATATGTTAAGGACTTACCGTTCCACTTCTTCACAGTGGTCGACATCTTCTCGATTAAGCTTGAGTAGTCGGCCGTCTTTAGTCTACGAGAAGCCAAAGGGATACCCAAGTATATGACTGGTAGATGGGCTACGGGAAAGCCAAAAATGTTAATAATGTAGTCTCTAGCCGCATCAGTCAAAGTTCCTGCCAAAAAGATATTAGATTTGCCCCGATTAACTTCAAGGCCTGAGCAGGCCGAGAATTCCCTCATCGAGTCAGCCAACACCCGCATCGAATGGTTGTCACCTCTACCAAACAACATAAGATCATCAGCAAAAGCTAAGTGAGTAATACGAAGAGAGGCGCACCCAGGGTGGAAGTTAAACCCGCGGCCTCTAGTTTGGAGGGAGAGAAGGCGGGAAAGATACTCCATACAAAGAATAAAGGAGTCGGGGACATAGGATCACCTTGCCTAAGTCCCCTCTTACCTTGAAAGAAGCCATGAGGGCTACCATTAATCATGATCGAGTAGGACAGAGAGGTTACACATTCCATGACTCTCTCCACAAAGATGGGATGAAAGTTGAGGCCAAGGAGCACGTCCTCAAGAAAATCCCAACAAATCGTATCATACGCCTTGCGGAGATCTATCTTAACTGTACATCTGGGCACCGTTCTCGCTCTATCATATCTCTTCATGAGCTCCGTGGCCAAGTGAATATTTTCCATTATGTTTCTCCCCGGTACAAAGGCGGACTGAGCCTGATTCACAAGCTTAGGCAACAACGAGTCCAATCTCCTTGAGAGGATTTTGGTAATAATTTTATAAAAGACGTTGCGACAAGCAATAGGGCGAAAATCACTTACCTGTGGGTTACATACCGTTTTGGGGATGAGAGCAATGGCCGTAGTGTTGAAGCTTTTGAGAAGGTGTCCCGACTCAAAGAACTCCGCCACAACCTCAACAATCTCCGCCCCGATAGTTGCCCAGTTTTTCTTGTAAAAGGCCGAAGAATAACCATCCGGACCCGGAGCTTTATCGTCTTTGATCGAAAAAAGGGCACCTTTAATCTCGTCGTTTGTTACCGGCCTGATGAGGCCGTTTGATTCTTCATTGGTGAGAACATAACCATGGTGAACCACCTCCGGGCGTAACGGCACCGCTTGTTTAGGGGTCCCAAAAAGGCCCTTGTAGAAGCTAACAAAGTTCTCGGCAATGACATCTTGATCCTCCTCCATGCCTCCCTCCGGCTTACAAAGAAAAGAGATAGTATTCCTTGTGTTGTTCGTTCTCACCATGGCATGGAAGAAGGCAGTGTTTCTATCACTCAAGAGCCTGTGTTTCAGCCCGGCCTTTTGACTGAAGTAGATTTGCTCTGCTTTTACTAGGAGCTCCGCCTTTTTCTTAAGGACGCGGATCTGCTCCTGGAGAGCCGAGTTGGAGGTGTCCTACTCCGCTTTGAGTTGAAGGTCCTCAAGGTTTTTGGTCGCTTCCTTCGCCCTGGTGGAGATATCACTATATTCCCTGAAATTAAAATCTTTAAGTACCTGCTTGAAGGTCTTTGCTCTTTGGAAAAGGATGTACTACTTGGTGCCTGTAACCCGGGTCTGCCACTTCTCTTCAAGGAGTCCACCGAAGTCAGCGTGATCCATCCAAAAATTGAAGAATTTGAAAGGCTTTGGAGCAGCACGTATATCTCCAAAGATTTTCGTGACCACGGGTTAATGATCCGTCTGGAACCCGGACGGCAGGAACTTCGTATTAACAATGTTGGCAGCATCAAGCCACTCTTGGTTCACCATAGCCCTGTCGATTTTGCTAAAAACATGGCCGTTTGTCCAGGTGAAGGCACACCCAGTCGAGGTTACATCTTGAAGGCCCAAAATGGCACATGCTTCAATAGGCCCATCCATCTCCCGATTATCTAGCTTCCTAAAGCCCCGGCGTTCATCTACATGCATAACTGCATTAAAATCTCCACTGACAAGATACGGCATTCCCTGCAAACCAAAATCAACCAAAGAGTCCCAGAGAGTCTGCCGAATATCTGGTGAGTGTAAACCATAAACAAGAGAGAAAAGGAAAGAGTTCCTAGAACGAACACACCTAATTTTTGTATGGATAACTTGTTGTTCCATAGAAGATACCTCTAAATCCGATGTTTGAGGGTTCCAAAGAAGGAGCATCCTGCAAGTACCATTTCTATCTGCAATAACAAAAGTGAAGTTCCAAGTTGAAAAGTACCTGGCCATAAAGGCGTTTAGATTGGAGATTTGCATCTTGGTCTCCACAAAGCCCATGACATCCACTCTATTTCGCTTTATAAAATCCGCAACCACCGGATGGCGCTCCGGCGGCTGCATTCCCCGCACATTCCATGTGGCGATGATCATTGGGGTGGCGGTAGGAGATCGGACACACCCAAAGGGCGGTTGTTACAAGATAAGGATCTTTTATACTTCTCGGTCTTCTTCTTGACCGAAGAACCAGACGTCACCTCCTTCCTCGGGCCGCGGCTTTTCGACCGATGGCAGACGCTAGGCGGGCTCGATCGAGGCTCGGAAGACTCAGCCAGCGTCTGTTCAACCACCGCGAGCCCCTCGACCACATTCTGGAAGTCCACGGCGAGGTTTGTGGGTAGAACTTCCATACGGCTGCTACCTCCCGGATTCACCAGGCCTTGCTCGACCGACTTTCGACCTCCCCATTTTTTCTTTTTAACTATAGTCGAGGCCATTGCATCAACAAGGAGGGGATATTCAAAGGGGTCAACGACCGAAGTAGGCTCTCCTCGTCGAGTGACATTCTCGTCGTGGCCCTGCAGGTTTTGGTGGCGGTTAATATCCTCCAAGCCTTCGCAGTCCGAGTCTTCCACTCGGTAGTCACGCATATTCGCAACGGTCATCTCCATCGGGGTGTCGGCAACCACTGTCTCTAGGTGCGGAGCAGTATCAACATCCGGGTTGATGTTTTGAAGCGCTTGGAATCGATTATTGATCAGAGGACCCGCACTCGTAGAAGGGATGTCTCCCTTGTAGGCATTGGCTTGATTATTCCCCGTCGGCCTCGATTCCGCGTGCGTGATCACCGTGTTTGGTTGACCTAGCGCGCCACCATTGGCCGAACCCCGAACGGAGGTATCCCGTCCTCTGATGGGATCTTTGCTTTTTCCCGTTGAGAGTGGACGGGAAGGATCCCGCCTCCTATTTTCCTATCGAATCCTCTCCCTTTCCGCCGGACCTGGGCAGCCAAGCGTGACATGGCCGATGACATGACATGTGCGGCATATCTTCGGTAAGTGCTCATAGGTAATGCGTTGATGAAGAGAGGAGCCATCCGGGAGGACAAGCTCAATACTTTCCCGGGGTCTTTTTCCAAATTAAGGGTAATTTGCACCCTCGGCCCATCAAGGGATTGCCGCCGAATTGTGGTATGATCGACATCCACTGGTATGCCAACTGCCGAGGCAATCTTTTGAACAACAGATTTCATCCATAAGGTCAGGGGTAGATCTGGAATACGAATCCACACCGGGACCTGGAGTTTGATGTTATCTTCAAGATTAAATCCTTCCGGCGTCGGCTGGAGGATTAGGGGCACGCCAAACACCGCGAATGGACCCTTATTCCGCACCTTCTCCAGATCCGCGTACGTGCGGAAGCCGAATAGAATCCAGCCTTTGCTGTGGTACGCCACATTTGTTGGGACACCCCATCGCAAAACCAGGTTATAGACTGCCGCTTTACCTGGAAACCTGCCAGCAAATTTCCCACACAAAGACGGACCCCATACTTCCCTAATAGGTTGGACGTCATCCGGAGTTAGAAAAATACTAGACGTGTTAGCGTTAATACCTTCTTCGGGAATCAGCGTTCGGGCGACTAGGCTTGAATCCGGATTCAGCGATTGGCTCTCAGCCAACCAAGCGCGGCTGCTTTTTAGTTGAAGTTGGACGTCAACCTCAGTCATTAGTTCATCCTCCGATTTATTCCGAACAGCCCCATTCTCCGTGGATTGAAGGGAGATCTTGAAGAATTCAATAAGCGATGCAAGATTGTACTGAGCGCCTCCCATTTTGCACAGATGCGTGAGATGAACGTGCTTCCTCAACGGAGGATTGGGGTCCATAACGTCTAGACTCCAGATCTGAAACACAACTCACAAACAACCACAACCAACAAGAACCTATATCCAATCTTTGCCCACACAAAGATGAAGGTAGCTTGCCGAACGAATCACACAAGAGAAATAACAGCACAAAACAAACAAGGCGAAACAAGACTAGCCAAATACCTCTCAAATGCGTGTGAGAACCTCAAAGGAACCGGCCTCTCTTGATCCGGTCGGTGCCAAAACGATGACAGTCAACCTCAAAGAGAGCGTTGCGATGAGCACGGCTTGATGGCAGTAGGTTTTACCACATATGGCAGCGGCCGCGGCTAAAGGCGTAGGGCACCCTCAGGCGAACCGGCAGTACTCGACCACCAAGAACCTCCCCTCTCCGATCAAACGAAGGGAGGGGAGGTGCGGAACCCCGCCCGATCTTTGTCAACGGCGAGACAGCGACAACAGCAGCGAGAGTGGCTGGAAAAAAAGCTTGAAGCGGCTACAAGAACCCAAAGGCGGCGCCGCCGAGACCAAACAAACCCTAACCTAAAACCAGCAAGGAGGCGGCGAAAAGGGCTTCTAGAGAAAACCTAGAGAGCAAAAAACTCAAACCCTTTTAAACTAAAGCATGGGTAAACAATATTTATAGTCGCACAGGCCCACCCCCGAAGGGGCCCCTTACTCCAGAAACCCTAGTCGGCAGCATTCTATGGTGGGCCCGTACCACCACGTGTCCGTGTCGTAGGATTTTTTGGGAACCATGTTTCGACTCTTGCACCCGAAGGCATGAAGAACACGAGCCCGAAGGCCCGAGAGAGACACCGAGGGCTCGGAGGCCCAAGGGATTGGACGCGAGCCCGAAGGCCCACGAAGGACACTGAGGGCCCGGAGGCCCAAGGGATTGGACAACGAAGGGCACGGGGCCCGACGGGAAGCACATGCGCGAAGCATGATTCCGGGTCGAGGCCTGTTAAACACCGGGCCCGAAGGCCCGATGGAAGACACCGAGGGCCTGAAGGCCCAAGAGAAGGACAGGCCCGGAGGCCCACGAGAGACACCGAGGGTCTGAAGGTCAAACGGATGGACGGGCCCGGAGGTCCACGAGAGACACGAGCCCGAAGGCCCACGCATGACGCACGCCCGAGGGCGCACGGTAGGCGCACATGCACGCAAGCACACATGAGCGCCACCTCATGGGGATTAAAATCCCCACAAGTTGGCTCCAGAGAGAATCGATCCACTGACCTCTTGGACGGATAAGGATTCTAGGCGGCGCCCATCACCATTGAGTCAATGGTGCTCCTTAAAAACTAAAGCATGGGTAAACAATATTTATACTCACACAGGCCCACCCCCGAAGGGGCCCCTTACTCCAGAAACCCTAGTCGGCAGCGTTCTATGGTGGGCCCGTACCACCACGTGTCCGCGTCGTAGGATTTTTTAGGAGCTATGTTTCAACTCTTGCACCCGAAGGCACGAAGAACACGAGCCCGGAGGCCCGAGAGAGACACCGAGGGCCCGGAGACCCAAGGGATTGGACGGAAAAGAGCCCGAAGGCCCACGAGAGACACCGAGAGCCAGGAGGCCCAAGGGATTGGACACCGAAGGGCACGAGGCCCGACGGGAAGAACATGCGCGAAGCATGATTCCGGGCCGAGGCCCGTTAGACACCGGGCCCGAAGGCCCAAGTTAGGGACGGACCCGGAGGGCCGAAAGACGCGAGCCCGGAGGCCCATGAGAGACACCGAGGGCCCGAAGGCACAAGGGATAGACGGGCCCGGAGGCCCGAAGCACGCGAGCCCGAAGGCCCGAGAAGGACGCGAGCCCAAAGGCCCACGCAGGACGCACGCCCGAGGGCACACGGTAGGCGCACATGCACGCAAGCACACATGAGCGCCACCTCATGGGGATTAAAATCCCCACAAGTTGGCTCCAGAGAGAATCGATCCACTGACCTCCTGGACGGATAAGGATTCTAGGCGGCGCCCATCACCATTGAGTCAATGGTGCTCCTTAAAAACTAAAGCATGGGTAAACAATATTTATACTCACACAGGCCCACCCCCGAAGGGGCCCCTTACTCCAGAAACCCTAGTCGGCAGCGTTCTATGGTGGGCCCGTACCACCACGTGTCCGTGTCGTAGGATTTTTTAGGAGCTATGTTTCGACTCTTGCACCCGAAGGCACGAAGAACACGAGCCCGGAGGCCCGAGAGAGACACCGAGGGCCCGGAGACCCAAGGGATTGGACGGAAAAGAGCCCGAAGGCCCACGAGAGACACCGAGAGCCAGGAGGCCCAAGGGATTGGACACCGAAGGGCACGAGGCCCGACGGGAAGAACATGCGCGAAGCATGATTCCGGGCCGAGGCCCGTTAGACACCGGGCCCGAAGGCCCAAGTTAGGGACGGACCCGGAGGGCCGAAAGACGCGAGCCCGGAGGCCCATGAGAGACACCGAGGGCCCGAAGGCACAAGGGATAGACGGGCCCGGAGGCCCGAAGCACGCGAGCCCGAAGGCCCGAGAAGGACGCGAGCCCAAAGGCCCACGCAGGACGCACGCCCGGGGGCACACGGTAGGCACACATGCACGCAAGCACATCCACTGACCTCCTGGACGGATAAGGATTCTAGGCGCCGCCCATCACCATTGAGTCAATGGTGCTCCTTAAAACGACCTCCTGGACGGATAAGGATTCTAGGCGGCGCCCATCACCATTGAGTCAATGATGCTCCTTAAACTAAAGCATGGGTAAACAATATTTATAGTCACACAGGCCCACCCCCGAAGGGGCCCCTTACTCCAGAAACCCTAGTCGGCAGCGTTCTATGGTGGGCCCGTACAACCACGTGTCCGTGTCGTAGGATTTTTTGGGAGCCATGTTTCGACTCTTGCACCCGAAGGCACGAAGAACATGAGCCTGTAGGCCCGAGAGAGACACACCGAGGGCCCGGAGGCCCAAGGGATTGGACGCGAGCCTGAAGACCCACGAAGGACACGGGGCCCGACGGGAAGCACATGCGCGAAGCATGATTCCGAGCCGAGGACCGTTAAACACCGGGCCCGAAGGCCCGATGGAAGACACC
This sequence comes from Salvia hispanica, assembly GCF_023119035.1. Lineage (NCBI taxonomy): Eukaryota > Viridiplantae > Streptophyta > Magnoliopsida > Lamiales > Lamiaceae > Salvia > Salvia hispanica. The sequence continues at coordinate 31,625,433 of NC_062965.1, read as the reverse complement.
GAGGGCCTGAAGACAAAAGGAAAGGACGGGCCCGGAGGCCCACGAGAGACACCGAGGGCCCGAGAAGGACGCAAGCGAAGGCCCACACATGACGCACGCCCGAGGGCGCATGGTAGGCGCACATGCACGCAAGCACACATGAGCGCCACCTCATGGGGATTAAAATCCCCACAAGTTGGCTCCAGAGAGAATCGATCCACTGACCTCCTGGACGGATAAGGATTCTAGGCGGCGCCCATCACCATTGAGTCAATGGTGCTCCTTAAAAACTAAAGCATGGGTAAACAATATTTATAGTCACACAGGCCCAACCCCGAAGGGGCCCCTTACTCCAGAAACCCGAGTCGGCAGCGTTCTATGGTGGGCCCATACCACGACGTGTCCGTGTCGTAGGATTTTTTGGGAGCCATGTTTCGACTCTTGCACCCGAAGGCACGAACAACACGAGCCCGGAGGCCCGAGAGAGACACCGAGGGCCCGGAGGCCCAAGTGATTGGACGCGAGCCCGAAGGCCCACGAGAGACACCGAGAGCCCGGAGGCCCAAAGGATTGGACACTGAAGGGCACGAGGCCCGGCGGGAAGCACATGCGCGAAGCATGATTCCGGGCCGAGGCCTATTAGACACCAGGCCCGGGGGCCCGATGGGAGACATCAAGGGCCCGAAGGCCCAAGGGAGGGACCGGCCCGAAGGCCCGAAGCAAGCGAGACCGAAGGCCCACGCAGGACGCACGCCCGGGGTCGCACGGTAGGCGCACATGCACGCAAGCACACATGAGCACCACCTCATGGGGATTAAAATCCCCACAAGTTGGCGATAAGGATTCTAAGCGCCGCCCATTACCATTGAGTCAATGGTGCTCCTTTGGTCAACAACTTCCTTAGTTGTGATGCTACTAGATGATATGGTATGAACCTGGTTTTGCAACTCTCTCAAGCTAGGATCACCATGTCTATCAACTACAATTACTTCGACAGAAGACATAGTGGCAGGATCAACGGCCTTCATTGATTCAAGAGATGGAATTCGGCCACTTTCCTGAAGGTCCAGACATATGGTACCATACCGTGAATGAAGTAAAACCCATCAGGTATTTTGTCGGAGTATGATAAACAGCCATTTACCTGAAGAAAACAAATATATGAATTTGGACATCCCAATAAAGTAGAAATATGATACACAATTTATTCTACTCATATCATATAACATTAAAGTAAAGCCACAATAAATGTGTTGTGTGAATATTATTCAAGACCTGTGGATATCCATGTTTCTTTATGCAGTCTTTAACCTAGATTAATAGCCATTCTCCATATTACGTTTACATAACTCCCAAATCAGTTGATAAGTATCATTAACAATAATGACGACAACTATGAACTACGTCACATAACAGTTCCAAATGATTCCGAATAAAAAAAGACGATATGGTCCTTACTAAAGACTAAATACCTGGAAGCCAGAGCAACTTCACCTTATACACAAATCACTTATTTCAATGCATATAGTAAGCGACATAAATTACCAACTAAGATACGACAAAATACGAAACTGTCAGGCTCAATTTTGGTTATATTATGTTGCGATTTGGGTAAACATACTGTAATTGTATTTAGTAATGACGCAAACACTTTCTATCATAGATATCAGATGTCATTATAACAAGATCTTATTTGCTTGCGGCAATCGACATCCCATTTAGTTAATTGTCATATACTGCATTAATGTAGATGCTAGTGTCTTGGTTGGACATAAAGGGGAATACATCAAACTCTTTATTTTCAATTTCAAAGATACAGATCAGAAAAGGTTAGAACAGACACTAAAAAGACAACTAACAACATACACTTGGGATATTATATTGCAGTTCGTCTTCATAAATCTAACGACAAAAAGATTCTGGTTCTGATACAATATCAACATCTTCAAAAGGTTAGACTAGCTATCTACGGGTATCCTTTTTCACAAATACTTGTTTCTCGAAAATTGATTTTGTGATATAGACACATGCAAGAAGCAGGTGACTACTCGAGTTGTGAGTGAAAATAAACACACCGAACGTCGACAGCCCAGAATCTAAAATTAGTAAATGTTATAAACGAGAACTTGTATAAACGCAATAGCAAACCACCGGTCACTACTCGAGTTGGTGTTGCCACTAATATCCCTCATAAAGAAGTGTACTAAGTTAATACACTCAATAATGTTTTCAAACTATAAGAACTAGGTCCTGGTTTGTTCCAACAACTGTCACTTCCCAATTTATCTTTCACTGTCTAAATGGGCTTTTAAACTTCAGGAACATGATCTTTTAACCCTAGAGCTACTAATATCGTTCACATTACCCAGAATCGATCAGAAATGGCCTCAGCTGAAGAAGAAGGGCGGCAAGCAGATTCATCCGGCACCGGATCCAACAAATTAGGGTCATCAGCACAGGTAGCTTCTGAGGAGAGTCGGAGAGCCAAGGCCAGCTGCAATTGGTAGCTCTTCTCCGTCTGCAGCGCCCAGCTCTTACGCAAAGACGAGCTCCCGGCTCCCCTAGCCGACGCTTCTTCCGCCTTAGCCCTGAGGTCGGTGTCGTCGTCGCTGAAATGACTCAAAACCCCATCCGGATTCGAGAGAGAGGGCGGGAAATAGTCCCCCGATACGGAACCCTCACCGAAGCTGTTCCCACTCGATTGCCTCTGCAACCCGAAGGAGCCGGCAAACGACGTCGGTCTGATCCGGGTCTGCTGCTGCGAAACCATCAGCTGATCGATCGTGTCCAAGTCGTAGGCGGTGGCTCCTCCGAGTTTGTTCTTGTCTCCGGAGTGCGATTCGTAATGGTAGGGCTGCGGTGGCGCAGAGTATTTGGGGCGGGTCGTCGGGAATTTGGCTCAGCAAAGTGTAATTGGATCATCGGCCGGGAAATTCCATTGGAATTGAGGCAGTAAATGCATGAGATTGGAATTCATTGAATTTAAAGCACAGACATGGTTTTAATTTCTACGGTCGTTGGCTTTCTGGTGAAGATTTTGTTTGTTCTCTGCTTCTCTTCTACTTTCCGCTTGCGATTGTCGGAAAGTGGGATGTTTCAGTTAAATGGAGTAATCCTATTATTCTTCCCGGTCAATTTTCAACCTTCACTGCACCAAGGCATAGTTTGGTAGCCACTTTAATCCTAGGTTGATAAATTATCATGCATTTGCAGGTTATTTGGTATAGCATATTTCAGTAATCGTGAAAGTACATGTATGGAGGTTGGCCAGTTAACAGATAGTCATAGAAGACTAAGACCCTACTTGGTATGATGGAATGAAATTTCTACTTTCATTTCATTCATTTGCTTGATAAATTTTTTTCTTAAGAATCACTATTCCATTTCCCATAAATAGTCACTCCATCCGTTTAGCTAATTTCATTCTAATTTATTTTCCTTTCTTTTTTATTTTAAATTTTACTAAAATTATATGAATATTATTTTATATTATATTTAAATTTAATATCATCATAAATTTATAATAAAACTAAAATTTAAAACTTTTTAATAATTGAAATCAACACACACACACGCACACATATGCACACGCGCGCTCTCACACACACACACTAACACATATGCACACACACCCACACCACACACGCACACTCACACGTATGCGCACACACCACCACGGAACCACCAATTGTTGGGGTAAATCCAATTCTCATACAAAATGTTTACACTTGTTATAATTTGATACAAAAAGTTTCAAGTTTACATAATTAGTACAAAAAGTTATCTCAACGTTTAATTTTAATACAAACAGTTACTACAGCACTAACTCCGTTAATTAAGTGCTTATGTGGCATGTGACTCATCAACTAAATAAAAAACAAAACAAAATTCTAGATAAAAACTTTTCAACTCCCATAAGCAACTCTTGACATTCTTCAAGACCACACCAATGAACCAAGAGCAGCATTGCATCCACTTTTCACTGTAAAACTTCTCTCTCTTTATTTCATTTTTTTTGTCAATCTTTTTGTTCTTTGTTGTTATTTCTTGTAAAAAATTGTGTTTTTGTGTATTTGAACCATTAAATTTTTTATGTTAAATGAAGTATTGGTTGTAAAAGTATATGAGCATAAACTTGTGCATAGGGCCTAAAGGATTATGGAAAAAAAATTAAAATATGCAGTTAATTTCATAGCCTTCCTCAAATACGCTTATTATTGCATGCACTGTATATGGACGACATGATAGAGCCTTCTACTTTGAGTTACAATGAGTTCAATATTCTTTAAAAATAGTCAGATTTAAGTATAGTTATTATTTGCTTAAAAAATGTAAGAGTTCAAATAGGAGCATATATATATATATATATGCTAATCAGTATGCTTAAGTTTTTGTGTTTTTTTATTTTTATTTTTTATAGGTATAAGATGGATGGAGATTTGGGTTCAGATTCTGATATTGATATCAATCTTGATGAGTTAGATGATATTTTAACATTTGAAGATAGTGATTTCGACTTAGTAGATGATATTAATATTGATGAATTGAATAATGGTGTGGATGTCATTCCTCTTTATGTTAATGTTTGAGAGGATGAAAGGAATGGAGATGGCAAAGATGGGATGATTAATGAATCTGAGTTTGATGAGAATATGGATAAAGAAGATGAGATTTGGGCAGAAGGTGAAGGTGAAGGGAGTGGGTCTGATGGAATGATAAGTATTCATTCTAGTGATGAGGAAGCAAGAATATCAAGATGGCATGTATTTAATGCTAAGAAGGATATGAAAGACCCAAAGTTCAAGCATGGAATGTTATTTACAAACAAGGAGGTGTTAAAGCAGGCTATTAGACAATATGTCATTGTTAACAAGTACAATGTAATGGTTGTGAGGGATGAAAATGATAGGGTTAATGCTAATTGTTTAAACCGTGAAGGATGGATGATCAGAGCATCTACAAATAAGAAAGAGAAGGCAATTCAGATAAAGAAGTTCAAGGACAATCACAAATGTGTTTTAGAGATTCCGCAGAGACATATCACTTACAAATGGTTGAGCGAAACTTACAAAGAACACCTACGAGCAGACCCCAAATTCTTTAATAAGTCATTGGCTCATCAACTTGAGGTAGACTTTAAAGCAAAGACTAGTAGGTCAAAGCTTTGGAGAGCAAGAAGGCATGCTTTAGAAAAGGTTATGAAATCTGAGGTTGAGCAGTATGGTAAAATCAGGGATTATGCAGAGGAGTTGAAAAAATTTAACCCCAACAGCAGTGTCTTTATAGGGACTGATCATCTGATTTTTCAGAACATCTATGTATGTATTGATGCATATAAGAGAGGCTTCTTAGCTGGTTGTAGGCTTTTAGTAGGATTAGATGGTTGTTTCATGAAAGGTGGATACAAAGCGCAACTCCTTGTAGATGTGGGAATTGATCCAAATGATTGCATATTTCCGATTGCATATGGAGTTGTAGATGTTGAAAGCAGAGAATCATGGACCTGGTTTGTGAGGAACTTGTCTATCGACTTAAATATTGAGAATTCAGGCTCTTGGACATTTATGAGTGATAAAGAAAATGTACTTTCTAGTTGCTTTGTTTTATGGATTGATTGTCTCTCTATACTAACTTAATGTATTGTGATACAGGGACTGATTGCTGCTCTTGATGAACTTATGCCACATGCGGAGAAAAGATTTTGTGGAAGACATCTCTGGAAGAATTTGTGTAGGGCAACAACTATAAAAGGTGGCCCAGAACTAAAGGATTTGCTATGGAATGCAGCAAAGACAACCTATCCTACAGAATACTATAGGAGAATGGCTCTCATGAAGAAAGAAGATATCTAAGGCATGGGAGTGGCTAGAAAATAAGCCCCCTGAGAATTGGTCCAAATCACACTTTAGGGGTTTTTCAAAGTGTGACATTCTCTTAAATAACCATAGTGAAAGTTTCAACAGCTATATTTTGGAAGCTAGAGATCAACTAATTCTTACAATGTTAGAAGTGATTAGAATGAAGTTGATGAAAAGAATGTTTTTGAAAGGGAAGGTGGCTCATAAGTACACTGGGGCTATTTGTCCCAAGATCATCAAGAAGCTTGATAAGTATAAGGAATTGTAGAAACTATATGTGGTTGATCTGGATGCTCGGACTTGTAGTTGTCGCCAATGGCAGCTTTCTGGAATTCCGTGCCAACACACCATTCCTTGCATCTTACAAGAAATAAAGAATCCAGAGGAATTTGTGCATGAATATTACAGCTTAGATAGATTTAAGGCTGCATATGGACATGTCATAAATCCTCTTAGAGATATAGATGACTATGAACCAACAGGTTATCTCCCGGTGCAACCACCTCCTGTGAAAGTGATGAGAGGAAGAAAACAAAAGTGTAGGAGAAAAAAAATAGATGAGCAGGTTTGTAAGGTAGCAAAAGATGGAACGAAAATTTTAGGCAATGCAGGACAAGTAAAAGGAAATTGTTCTAAGTGTGGAGGTCAAGGCCACAATAAAAGGACCTGTGGTAGGCAAGCTTCTCAAGCTTCTCATTTCATGGAAATGTTAGAGAAGATCAAAGTGAAGTATGTGTAAGCATGGTAATGAGAAGAAACAAGCTGCCGGTGAGAAGGAAGAGTGCTAACACTTCACAAGAGCATCAAGAAATATCAAGTCAACCTTCTAATGTTGAAAATTGAGATGATCCTGCTCTCCATGTTTTGAATGTTGATTTCATGGCTATTATCCTTTTTTTGAATGACTGTTTTGGATATCAAGTCAGCTTTTGATATTGTTGTTACTTCTTGCTACAATATTAGACATTTTTATATTGCTGTTAACTTTTGTTGCAATGTTGGAAGGTTTCATATTTTGTTGTCAATTTTTGTTGGATATCAAGTACTAAGTACTAATTTCTTGCTACAGTCATTTGTCTTCTCCTATTTTTTTTTTTCTAATATTATGGATTTGATTGTGATTTTAGTCATGTGTTATTGCTATTTTTTTTTATTTTTTTTGGATTTTTAATGTAGGAGATTTGGAACATGGTTGCTTTTGATTAATTTAAAGGTTATGAAAAAGCTTCAAATTATTGGTAGGAATTGGACTTATAGTTGTATAAAAAGATGATATCTTTGCCCATAATGTTGTGCTGAGATGCTAACTTACATCTGGCTTTATAAAATGTCTGGTTGGACTCTATTAGCTATACTTTGATATTTCTATGGTAAAATGCATTTGTCAATTATTAAGTATATTATGTTTGCTTATTCTACTCTAACAATTCTCCCTTATGGAGCTTTGAGTTCATCTCTAGCAAAATGTAAGATGAATGAATGGGAACTTCAAAGGCAATGCGAATTGGGAAGCAGCAGCCTCTCTGTTATGCATTTGTTCCTTCTTTTTATATTCACTTTGGTGTATTTTGATGAGTCACATGCCACATAAGCACTTAATTAACGGAGTTAGTGCTGTAGTAACGGTTTGTATTAAAATTAAACATCGAGATAACTTTTTTTTACTAATTATGTAAACTTGAAATTTTTTGTATCAAATTATAACAAGTGTAAAACATTTTGTATGAGAATTGAATTTATCCCCAGTTGTTACAAGATTCGAGAGATAAGTAAGTAATGCATAACTATGAATTATTAACACCTTAATGCAATAGAACCGATAGGTTTGTGACTAGGTGTGAAGAAAATAGATCTTAAGAACAATTAGGAGTTACATCATTTACTCCACTTGCTTATGAATTTTGATGCAGAAGATCTAATGAGTAATCCATGGCGTGAATGATTCAATAGAAGGTTTAAGATTATAATTGTGACTGTTTTAGTGAAATTTGAGTCATAATTGAATGATAGTTTAATAGTTGAATTAACTACACAGTGAATTGATATCATATCTCTTCTTTATATTTTCTTTTTAATTGTTTCAAATCTAGTTTTTTATTAGCTATCTTTATTTGTTATTCTGTTAGAATTATTTATTTTTGTTTGATTAGTTAAAGTAGATTCAAGTTATATGGGCTATAGACAAAACAAGATGTCTAAGTTGTAATAGTACTTAGAACATAGATATTAATCTTCGTGCAAACGATAATCATATCCTTAATAAAATAACATAATTCACTTATAGTCTTATTTTAATGTTAATAAAATGTGAATTAAGCTTTTACACCTGTCTCCGCCAACGGTGCCATATTTAACCTCAAATAATCCTTGCACTATTGTCTAATTTCAATTAAAAAATATAAACTTTCATGTACTTGTGTAATTTCAATAAAAAAAATATACACTTCCGTTCACCTGAAAAAAATATCGCACATTATTGAATACAGACTAGTTCTTGTTATAAAATATGCACATATATGTTGTTCCTATTCCAATCTTGGTTGTTTTAGCAACTTGGATTTAATTTTTTAAATAAACGGCCCACCTAATTTTATTGTTGAAACTGTCTATTGCATGATTCCAAGTCATATCACAAGTGACAAGTGGGTAATTTGTCTATGTATAAGTATTTATACTAGTAGCAAGTAGATAGCGTGGACAGATCAAAATCGTGACCAGTGGGAATAAATTGGCATAAAGAAAATGTCTATTAAAATGGGTTAAAGATACTTTTGATTTATCATACCTTTTGTGTTACTGATGTAACGTGACATGAGACGATATAATATGATAAGTCTTGTTGTTTTAATAGAAATGACCAACTACAAAAAGCATACTATCTTAAATTATCATTTATCCTTTATATTTTGTTCATGAAAAGGATATTATCGGCAGTTTGAGTGACTAACCTTCTTATTGTTTTTATGATAAATACATAATGTATTGATTTGGCCAATTAATATCCAAACGATATGAAACAAAATAAATCATTAAAATTTTCCGGTTTCTCGAAATTCTTATGATCCTTCCGAATTTGACGTTCAAAATTATTATTTTGAAATGCTACGTGTATTTTCACATCAGGTTCTAGCGATTCTGTTAACTTTTAATTACCGAAATTTTGGTTGGTACATTTTATCAAGATCTAGTTTTTTAGATATTAATTAAAAAAAATGAGATGATTTACCATAAAATAAGATAAAAAATATATAATAATCGAGTATAATTTATTTTGGTTTAGCCCATTAAAATACACCTACGACAAAAAATTATGTTGAAATTCATTTGGATTTTATTACTATTTTCACTTTTACATAAATAACCTAGGTAAAATTAAATTTTACAACAAATGTATCAGCTGGTTTGCCCGAGAGGTTAAGGGGGAAGACTTAAGATCTTCTGCACATAAGTGCGCGTGGGTTCGAACCCCACAGCCAGCATTTTTTAATATATGTTATTTTTTGCTTTATATATTTCAGTAAAATAATTTTTTGAAGTGACTAATATCTTTAAATATGTGATGTTTAAACACCATTGAAATATTAGGAAACTATGTTGGGCCGATGGAGCCGGCCTGATCCAACGGCCATGTTACATAAAATTAATTTGGAAAAGGCCTATAAAGTTTGAGGATAAAGTAGTTGGGCCTAAATATATTTTTTATGGCTCTACTATTTAGGAATCCTCTAAAATCCTATAGTTTAGAGCCTTTCCATGTCTACTTGTTCCAACGAATAAATAAAGGATCATAAAAGTAAAATTATCTATGAATCTGAGGCATCAAAGTTATTTAGAGAGATCTACAAATGCAAAAGTTGAATTTTAACTACAACGAATCAAAGACCCTCATTTTGAAATTAAAGAGTAATGTGTATTGCATTATTTAATAATCAAACAAAAAAGTATATAAATGTAAAAAGCAGTTTGACTGGAAAGCCTATGAAGATAAGTAGCATGCCGGAATACGACACTCTCATTCCGTGTAATCTCCCTCGTGTCATCACGTGATTTATTTTGTCGAGGTTTTCTATCTTTGTTTATTTCTCTTTTAATTAAGTATATATAGATGCTTTGCGTCATCAAATTTAAATAAGAATGGAATCTGATTGCGTATGACTCACTTATACAGATTTTATATATACTATATTGTGTATATTAAAATATACTATTATGATCTAATTAAGATTACGAATTTTATTAGAGATAAAAAAATCATATATAAATTTAATTAAAATTTTAATTTTATATGTTAAATGAATTCACATCCTACCAATAGTTTATCCGTATCATTTAAAAAAGAAAAAAAAAACAAGAAATGAAGTAAAAAATGAAATAAACAAGAAAACACAAAATTAAAAAAGATATAATGGGAACTCACAATTTCCAGCTTCCACGATAACATATTTTTCACTAAGTTAGATTTTGATTTTGATTTTCCATCTTAATCAACGCAAGTTATTTATATTCTTTAATAAAAGCTCTTTCACAAGTGTGAAACATATATATCACACGTCCAATACACAAACACTTATGGTGGGTTGAGATTTTGATAAAACCTTTATCATATGTTTGATTTTTGCAGCAGAGAATTTAGCAAATCATTGATCATTTAATGATATTTTTAAACATAAAAATTGAAATATTTTGATTGGTGGGAACATAAGCCAGCGTCGCTGCTCAATTTCATTCAATAGCACAATTTTGGGCTATAAATTATCAAGGAGTACATATAAAAAAACAGAATGGTCACGTCACGAACAAACAATATAGAAGCAATTTAGATGGTCCACGCACCTCAAGAGAATCAAGTTATGGAATTATATTGGGCAGCAATATCTGACAATCTCTCCGCAATGCAATTACCAATCTCTCCCCCACTCATCTCCTAATTAACACAACTACCTACTTACTCCGCCCGCCGGCGGTGGAGGCGTTTTTTTTCAACGCACAATTTAAGAAATTTATGTTAAGTGAGCTAATTAGTAGTAAATGAATAATAAAGTAAAATAAAAAAAATTAGAGAGAAAAAATGTGTTAACTTTTGTTAGAAAATGAAATGACTCTACTATTATACTAGAACGTATCAAAATGATAAAATGACTCCACTAATGCAGGGCGGATGGAGTACTTCGTCCGTAAATGTTTCGCAATTTCCTTTTTCTCTTCACCTGCCAAATATATACTCCATCCGTTCCCGAATAGTTGAGGTGAAACTTTTTGACATAGAGTTTAAGAAAGTGATGTTTAGTGTGTTAAGTAAATAGATAAAAAGTAAGAGAGAGAAAAAAGTAAAGAGAATAGAATAGGAAGTGTTTAAAGTGTAGAGATAAAGTAAGAGAGAGTAAAATAAAAGTGAAAAAAAAATATTATTGATTATTATATATAGAAATTACTCAACTATGAGATCTTCCGAAATGAAAAAATATCTCAAGTATTAGAGAACATAATGAGGATCACTTTTGTTCTTCGGCTCATTTTTCTACTAATTTATTGCGGGCTTATTTCTCCACTTACAACAAATTTACCAAATATTTATTAAAATATACCGACCCAAAGTGACATTAGTAATATAAATTTTGCAATTCCTAAGCTCTCTCTTCTTTCTGCCACTTTTTGTGGACTTTTAAATGTATATGAGTACTTAGTATGTTATTTCAAATTTACATACGTACTTTCGTATGTGATTTTATAATGAGTTTTGGTACTTTGTATGGGATTAAAGTTTTACTAATGATGTGTAGGATATTTACGACGACAACTTTCATCTTCCAACTAAACTCTCATCTTCCCATTTCCAACTACCATCAATAAATACACTCTTTATATATATGTTTACTTCCATCTTTCAACTGAACTCTCATCCTCCAAATCTTCAACTTCAAATATTGACTGCAAAATAATTGATGGGATGTTGTATGCGTAAATGATTTTGAGAAAATATTCAGCTTTCATTGTTCGCAAAACTGCCATCCAAATGACACCCACCCATTTTGCTCTTATTTTCACCATTGGAAAATGGCGTTCACCCATCTTGCCCTTATTTCCACACACAAAGTAAAGCACTCCATACTTTTCACGTCGTGGATCTACCACTACTTTAATAGATGCTCTTTCTCGACACAAACAATATCTTACCTGAACCTTAGCCACCAACAACCTTTGTAACCATTCAAACCACCTGTAGTAGAAGAAGCAATATTCTTTTCTATGAATTTGCATATATAAGAAAAAAGTTACTACTCCCTCCCTCCGTCCTATTACAAGTGATGGATTTCATTTGAACATGGGAATTAAGAAAATGATATGTATTGAGTTAAAGTGGAGAAAGTAAAGTATGAGAGAAAAAAAAGTAAGAGAGATAAAAAGAGAATAAAGTAAGAGAGAAAAAAAAGTAAGAGGGATAAAAAGAGAATAAAGTAAGAGAGAAAATAAAGTAAGAGATGGTTGATATTTTATTTTTAGCTAAAAAAAGGAAGTTGATCACTTGTGGTGGGACGACTCAAAATGAAAGTTGATCACTTATGGTGGGACGGAGGAAGTATAAAAGAAGGGGATGGAAAATAAAAGATGTGGGAAGACAGACAAAAGAAGGCCTTTTGGGTTGTAACACCATAGACTCCTAACAAAAAATAAAAATCGACATACACCCCTATCATTCAAATGTACAAAACTGCCGTCCAAGACCTGTGGGGCGTTTTGGCCATAAAAAATATATAAAAACTATAAAAAAATGACCTCATTCGTGATTATATTGAATGCTAGGGTGGTATGACCATATTTTTATTTAGAGTGAACTACAAAAATAGTCCCTGGACTATGCATTTATCTCGCCAATGAACCCTGGACTTTAAAAATATCCCCAGACAACCCTGGACTAAGCGTTTATCTCGAAAATGGTCCTTTTTCACTGTTTCGTGACGAAAATACCCTTTTAGGGGGTTTTGGAGGGTTTGGACAATTTAGTCTTTTTATTTATTGAATCTAATATTATTTCAGTTATGTACTAAATCTAATATTATTTCCAAATTATCATTCTTCTTCCCTTTTGTCATCCTTCACTTTGTTTCTTTATTTCAAGATTAGATTTAATTTTATAAAATTAAATTTTAAATTTCAATTTTTAAATATCAATATTTTTTTAATTATTAAAATTACTATTAAATAACAAATTAATAGTTTTAATCAATATTTGATAGTGTCTAATATTTAATCAATAAGGTACGACGACACCTTAGATTTAATCAACATTTAATAGTTTTAATCATAAATAGATCATATAACACGATTTATTTCGAAATAAATATGCATCTAATGTATAGGAGAATTTGACTAAAAATATTATGAAGTTGACTAAATCGTGTTATATGATTAAAACTAAGGCGTCGTCGTACCTTATTGATTAAATATTAGACACTATCAAATATTGATTAAAACTATTAATTTGTTATTTAATAGTAATTTTAATAATTAAAAAAATTTATTGATATTTAAAAATAGAATTTTAAAATTTAATTTTATAAAATTAAACCTAATATTGAAATAAAGAAACAAAGTGAAGGATGGCAGAAAGGAAAGAAGAATGATAATTTTGAAATAATATCAGATTTAGTACATAACTGAAATAATATTAAATTTAAAATGTAAAAAGACCAAATTGCCCAAACCCCCCAAAACCCCCCAAAAGGGTATTTTCGTCACGAAACAGTGAAAAATGACCATTTTCGAGATAAACGCTTAGTCCAGAGTTGTCTAGAGATATTTTTAAAGTCCAGGGTTCATTGGTAGTCCAGGGACTATTTTTATAGTTCACTCTTTTATTTATCAAATGTTTACAACACCAACAACCAAGGGACTAACTATATAATTCACTCTATTGAAATAAATATTCCTCATGTCTCATTAAAAATGAAACGCTTTTATTTTTGGATTGTCTTATTAAAAATAAAACGTTTCTTAAAATAGAAACAACACCATCTCTATTTTTTTTTCTCTTTTACTCTACTTTCTCGACCATAACTCACAAATCAATACTATATAAAAATCTTGTGTCGAAAATCAAATGTTTCATTCTTGCCTCTTGTAAATCTATCCCTCCAAAACTAATTATGCTATTCCTGCTGGACAAAATCAAATAGTACTCCATTTTATATTAGTGCAAGGAGGGAGTATTTATCAATTTTAGTCATGCACTAGACATAACTGTAAAAATGACATTGCGTGAAAATTGACCAAATTGTTATGAATGTTTGGCAGACAAATTCTGGGGTGGGGCTGAAATAGAATTTACTCATTTAGTCAGTGGTAGGAGTATTCATCTATATTCAACTCAAGTATAGAGCAATAATCTGTGAGTTAGAGATCTTTCCCTCTCTACCCTTGTTAGCTGTTGTTAGATTCCCAAAGCTGCACAGACAGCATGCAGCCTACCCCGCCACTCTTACCTCTTTACTCTCTTTTTTTATTTATTGTTTTTTTTAACTGTCTTGTCTCACTTTCTTTCCTCCGCACTGCTCTGTGTTTTGCTTGCCGGCCCATTTTTGAATGTGGTCAATTATAGTTTATAAACGTCAATCAACCATATTTCCATTTTTTAAAATTAACAAAAATACAGCCTTGTTTAATCGATTAAATAATTCACCCAAAAATTATTTCCTTATACGACCCCACGTACGGTCGTAAAATCGTTTCAAATTTTCCTCTGATTTTTTCAAACAAACAATGCAAATTGCAAAGTATAGTGACATACATATCGGTAATTTTAATGTTTTTAATCTTCTAAAAATATGTACGGAGTACTACTATATTGATTAATTTTTTATAGTGCTAACAGTTTTCATAACCGACACTTAATGATCATGTCTAATTACTATTAAGAAAAATTTCACAAATACTGTACGACAAATTATAGCTCTTGAACCAATTTGCAGGAATATATTCTTACAAGGTCTGTTTGGGATCATAATTCATCCACGCCAATCATTCGTAAAGTTGATGTACACACATTTTATGCATTCTTAATACACCACAAAAAGACAAATATAGTTTTCTCCTTTAAATTATTACATCATGTTCTTTGCATTTCCAAATTTTGTTTTACTTTAGTCCTTGGATTATGTAATAAGTACACTGATTATAACTCTCGCACTGGACACATTAGTGGAGATAGATCTCCTGCTATGCTCCCCTCTCATGGCAGGGAGTGGTGTGCTCTCACAACTGCTGAATATTTTATTTATAAAATAAAATATTAAAATATTGATTAAGTTTCTTTTTTAAATGTGCTATGAGAGCATAGCACTCCCTGCTGTGGTACTGCGAGCACGGCGGAGGATCCATTCCCCACATTAGAACATGTAGTAGTACTTACTAGGAGTACTATTTAACTGAGAAAATACTAGGAGTATATATTAATAAAACCACGAAACTGTAAAAATTAAACTAGTGTTTTACTTTTACCCTTGCGACACATTATATTTTCTTTAAAAATACCCCCACCGTCTATAAAAAATAGTCACATTTTTTCATTTTGGGATATCCATAAAAAATAGTCTCATTTCTCAAAATAAAAAGTTTTTATCTCTCTCACTTTTTCATCTCTATCATAATTTACCCACCTTTTCTCCCTATCACGCTAACTTTACCCATTTTTTCTCATTTTCTTTCTTATTTTACCAATTTCTTATTAAAATTCATTGCTTTTAACTCTATTTCTTCATTACATTATTCAAGAATCATACATCATTTTTTACTCCATTCATTACTTAAGATACAATACCTAATTGCGCAAATGATTATCAAACGATCTTTCCGCTCAAAGTGCTTTTCTAGATTTTTCAAAGGTAAGCAACTCGTTGCGAGTCAAACCACGATAGAAAAATATTAATATGAACCATTGCAACAAGATCTAGTTGAAAAAAATTTGGACACGCTTTGATCGCGTCGATAATGCACATAATTTTGAATTATGTAATTTATTTTAGTTGTTTAATAAAGTTATTTTTTTTACTTTAAATTAAATTATAATACGTATTACTTTTGTCAACAAAATTTGTTTTAAATAGTGGACAGACACAATTTTTAATGCAAAATTGATACATTAAGAGTGAGATAGAGAGATAAAATAGTTGGCACGGCTGCGCTCGTGCCGTCGGCACGGACGTGCTCTTAGCTAAGAGCTCCGCTTGCCGGGTGGGCTGCACGCATGCTGGACACGTGGCGCGCACTGTGTGAGCGGTGACGCCCAATCGCCTCATTTTAATCCGCTAAAATGTTTTTTTTTTCAAAAATTCTTAAAATCCAAAAAAATTCAAAAAAAAATAAATAAAAAATTAGTTTGCCACTTACCAAAAATAGAGATGTTTATGACCCTTTTTACAATTTTTTTTGTTTTTTTTAATTATTATTAATTTTTATCCTTAATTCATCCAAATTATCTATAAATACCATCATTCATCACCTATTTTTACGTCAAACCATCTCTCACTCATACTTCTCTCACATTTCTTCATACAATTCACCAAATGGATCCAAACGATCAAGACCAATTGATTGTGGATGCGGAGCAAGAAGAACAAGCATACTATTAATAAGCTCACATCCAACTACAACAAGATCTAGTTGTACATCTTTGGGCGAAATTCGGGAACGAGTAGTGAATTTTTTAAATTTTAGGATTTTAATTATGTAATTTTAAATTTTTTGGGATTTTAATTATTTACTTTTTTTATTTTTTAAAAATTTATAAATAGTATTTCGGATTTTTTAATGCATTTTAATATTATGAAAACTTTTTGGTAATGGAAGTATTTAAATTGAATAATAGAATAGTGTGATCTGTGAAAGAACATGTCTGTGCCACTACAAGTGATGGATTTTTGTTGGACATGGGATTAAGAAAATGATATATATTGAGTTAAAGTGCAGAGAGTAGAATATGAGAGAGGAAAAAGTAAGATAGATAACGAGAGAATAAAATAAAAAGAGAGAATAAAATATAAGAGAGATGATTAAAGTTTTGTCTTTAGCTAAAAAAGGAATTGATCACCTATGGTAGGACAACTCAAAATGGAAAGTTGATCACTTGTGGTGGGACGGAGGGAGTATGTATGAAATTTTGTGAATCACCTAAAATGAAAAAATATAATTATTTTTTGTAAAAATAGAAATACTACTTAATAAATATGAATAGTGCTTGCTACTAAGAGCATCCACAGTGGTGCAGATATCCCGACGGACATCCCAAAAACACCTCCTGCCATGCCATAAGGACCTCTCACTGCACTGCGACGTCATAAGGACATCGCACTGCACAATGCTGGCCATCCCGACGGACATCCACAATAATAAAAATTCACAAATTCACCAAATTAAACATTTTACAGAATTAAACAATTTTTACGGAATTTAAATTTCGACACAAATACGGAGAAAAAGCAACCACTTTATTTTAAAAAAAAACATACATAATTATTTTTAAAAAAAATACATAGTTAAAAATAAAACAACCTTCGACAAATCCGCCCCCGTCTCACTCCTTGTCGTCCCCGCCGCCAGTCCCATCGTCTCTGTTACCAGTCCCGGGACCACTATCGGGCAGGGGTGCCATCCCCAAATCGGCTTTGCCTAAGTCACACGATCAGTTACGTGATGCTATCATGTTTGGTAGAGAGGGAACAATCACTCTCTTAGAAGTGCAGACAGCTCTGAGGGCGAAAGAATTGCAGAAAGCCGCAGGAAGAGGCCTAGAGCAAGTTCCCGAGAGTTTGAATATAAAGAAGTTCAAGGGAAAAAAGAACTTCAAGAAGGATCGTGATGATTCTAAGTCTGCGACGAAAGATCAGAAAGAAACAAGGTCGTGCCACTGGTGCAAGAAGCCGGGCCATTTGAAGCGAGACTGCTTCGCTTGGAAGAAGAAGCAAGCGGAGGAAGCAGCACAGAGCAAGAATAGCTCAGATTTCATCCAAGAAAATGAGTCTTCTGAGGCTCTGAATGTTATGGAGCAGAAGGGGTCGACATCTTGGATATTAGATTCCGGTTGCAGTTTTCATATCTGCCCCAATGCTCACTGGTTTGAAACTTTAAATGAGGCATCTGGATCAGTGGTTCTTGGCAACAATCAGGTCTGTGACATCAGGGGGATTGGGAGTGTGCGGTTAAAGTTTGAAAATAACTCGGTCAAGACTCTTAGTGATGTGAGATACATTCCGGAAGTGAAGAGGAACCTTATATCTCTGGGAATGCTTGAAGTGAGAGGCTGCTCATTTGAATCCTCTGGTGGCAGGATGGTTATCAAGAAAGGCACAAAAGTAATGTTTGAAGGGGCAAGAAGAGGCAGCTTGTATTATGTTGATGCCACAGTGTTGAGCCAATCAGATGGGGAAACCAATAGCATTGAGAACAATACAGTCAGACTATGGCACATGCGGCTGGGTCACCCCGCGGAAGGAAGCATTAAGGAATTGATAAAGAAGGCAGTGATATCTGGGATCACTGATGGAAAATCAGAGCCATGTGAAGAATGTATCTTGTCAAAGGCAAAGAAGCTGCCATTCTCAAGAGGTAAACACACTTCACTACATCCTCTTGATTATGCTCATAGTGACTTATGGGGGCCTTCACCAGTCAATTCAGTAGGGGGTGGGAAATACTACATGACGATTATAGATGATTATTCTAGAAAGACTTGGTTGTATGTGCTAAAGGAGAAATCTGAGGCTTTTTTGAAATTCAAAGAATGGTGTAAAATGGTTGAATCTGAAAAGGGGCATACTTTGAAGTGTTTTAGAACAGACAATGGCCTTGAGTTCTTGTCTAAGGAATTTGAACGTTATTGCTTGGAAAGGGGAATCAAGAGGCATAGGACTATGCCTCTAAACCCTCAACAAAATGGGGTGGCTGAGAGAGCTAATAGGACAATTTTAGAGAGGGTTAGAGCCATTCTATTCAGTTCTGGAATGGGGAAGAGATTTTGGGCAGAGGCTGCTTCCACAACAGTTAAATTGATGAACATGTGCCCATCCTCCAGTATTGGTGGAGACACTCCAAACTTGAGATGGTATGGTAACTTTGGTGATTACTCTCAGCTTCGAACTTTTGGATGTAAGGCATATGCGCACCTAAGACAAAGCAAGTTGGATGCCAGGGCATTGAAGTGTGTAATGCTTGGCTATCAACCTGGAGTGAAGGGGTATAGATTGTGGTGCATAGAGCCTGGCAGGGAAAAAGTCATAGTCAGTGGAGATGTGATTTTTACTGAAGGTGTGATGCCTTTTAAAAAAGCAGATCAAGGCAGTATTGAAACTCAAGAAGGTGAACAGAGAACTTCTAGTCTTGAGGTGGAGCCTGATTCTGTGGAGCAAGGTGGAGCTGAGAGTGAGTCAGATGGTGATGAAAAGGTTGATCAGGTCCAGTTTGATTCTGATACTCAGACCAATGAGCAAGGTGACCTGAGAAACTATCAGCTAGCCCGAGATAGAGTGAGAAGAAAGGAAATCAGACCACCATCAAGATATGCAGATTCTGAGATGTTGTACTTTGTTCTATGTATTGCTGAGAATATAATGTTTTCAGAGCCAGGATCTTATAAGGAAGCAATGGAGTCCAGGGAAAGAGATCAGTGGTTGAGGGCCATGATTGATGAGATAGAGTCTCTAATTAAAAATGGAACATGGATCTTGGTTGATAGGGTTGAGGGAAGAACCATTGTCAGTTGTAAATGGATATTCAAAAAGAAATTGGAGTCTGCAGATAATGAGTTGGTGAGGTTTAAGGCAAGGCTAGTGGCTAGAGGTTTCACTCAGGAGGAAGGAGTGGACTTCACTGAGGTGTTTTCCCCTGTTGAAAAGCACACCTCCATCAGAATTCTATTGGCAGTAGTGGCAAAAATGGATTGGGAGTTGGATCAATTGGATGTTAAAACAGCTTTCCTCCATGGAGATCTTGAAGAAACAATCTATATGCATCAGCCCGAGGGATTTGTTAAACCAGGCCAAGAGAATAAAGTTTGTCTACTGAAAAGGAGTATATATGGCTTGAAACAAGCTAGTAGGCAATGGCACAAGAAATTCAATGAGCATCTACTTAAGAGTGGTTTCAAAAGCTCTAAGTATGATGAGT
>NC_062965.1:31542373-31605342 GCF_023119035.1 Salvia hispanica | reverse complement strand
ATGATAGTTTAAAAATTTTTTTGCCAAATACAAAAATTGTCAAACAACAAAAAACCCAAGGGTATTTTGGGTCCGGCTTTTTTTGGGGTTTTTTTATCACCCTTTTTTAACTAAAAATTTTGGGTTGGGTTCATTTTGTTAAGATTTTTCCTTAAAAAGTCTGATTAAAATTAATTAGTTTATTTGTCTTTGGATTAAAATAACAAATCACATTTATTTACTACCTAACCTTTTATAATTGCCTAAAAGTAAAAAATAATTGCTTAGATATTTTAACCAAATTTTTTTATGTACCACTGGGGATTCATAATTTTTTGTAACCAAGCTATGGCAAACTATTTTTCAAAATATTCATGTACTTAAATTGGGATTGTTCTTATTTTTTTTTATCATTTTCATTTTTTTTGCAGAAATTTGTGAATTGGATATCTAATTAAAAAATATAACATTATATTTTTATAGGACAAACGAAAAATATAAATGTATTATGCAATGAATAAAGTTTTATAGCTATATAACAACGATTCAATGAAAGTAATACTCAAAGTACCTGCTTATTGATTAACTAAAAAGGTTTTCTGCCTATAAACATGGATTAAAAAAAAAAAAAAAACTTTTTTATAAGAAATCATTATTCAGTCAATAATTATCTTCTTTTTTATCAAGTAGTCCTTTGAAGAAACTATTTATAGCCCCTGCCATGATCATTTTATAAAGTTTGAATTTTGGACTGATATGGTTATTATTGCCATGCCCAATTATAAATCCCAAATCAAAATAATTCAGGCAAAACTTATTACCACGCACACACACCCCCTTCATTAATTTTCAACCCCACCCCCAAGTTTCACAAATTTTAAATGAAGGTAAATGTCCCCAATTTTTGGAAAATATTTATTGGACGCTTAAATTTTGCTGAAAAAAACAATCATGGGCTGATTTTTTGGCTGTTTTTTTTACAATCATGTGGTGATTTATTTATAAGTAGGACCAATTTTCTAAATAGGGGCTTTTAATAAAATACTAGTCTTTTAAAATACTGTATATTGTTAGCCCTAACTATGAGTGACAGTTTTAATGAGAATGTCACACACAGTGATTGTTATTCTAAATAAAACTGACATTGTTTTGAATATAAAAAGGGTATTCTTTTGAATAAAAAAATGAATAGGTTGGGTTATATTAGATCGATCCAAGTTAGAAAAGATCCACAAGAGACAGGGTCAAATAATATTTAAATTTGCAATTTATTTTTTCCCGCTAGAAGTCCAAATAATATTCATTAAATTATTATTATTTGGTTCAGAAGACAAATTTGTTTTTCCTTGTCATTTTCAGTATTGATTTCTGACAAAATGATATGATATGGGAGTTATGTTGTGCGGGTTTATTATGAGAAACTTCTTTTTCCAGCTCGTTTTAAATTTCATTAATTAGATATGTTTTTCCAAAAATGCAAATTTAATCATTCTCTAAATTGTTCATTATTTCACCAATTTTTCGTAAAAGGGATCTTTACTATTTCATTTTGGTTAAGGGGGCGCCGCCCTATATTATTTTTTTGGTTCGATTCAGAATTTCCCAGTTAAAAATGATCCAATCATAATTAATTTCAACTCATCTTTATTTTTCCCGTTTGGAAAACAATAACTTTTTGGGACAATTCAACCTAAATTACTACAACAATTAAAAGAAAGCAACTTAGGTTTAGTATATGCTATGCAATGGGATCATAAAATTTATGGAAGATTTAAACCTTATACTATATATAAAAAGGGTTTTTGCTATGGGCCATTCCGCTAAATGTGCAAAGATGCCTTAGCCGATTTAAACACATCACCCACCAATAAATGATCAACCAAAGAAGTGATTACCGTTGCCACAACATTTTGGGGACACACCCGTTTTTTTGAGGATAATTTTTAAGATATTGGGGGCCTGGATGGGCCGCACAAAGGGATGTCCATTTAAAAAGGTGTAGACCTTTTACCCGGGTTGGGTTGTTTTGGTACAAAATTGAGCCCCCCGTTGTTTAGGCCTTGTTTTTTTCATGTTGTTAGTTTGTAGATTTGTTCGGGAGGATTACCCTTTGATCCCTCATGAGGGCCAAGATTTTTTTTATAAAAAAAATTTCTTTACATCTTTCATATCTCTTTAGGGGATAATACTTTAAATTTTATCTTTTAATTTTTTTTGATTTAAAAATGTTAACCAAATTTGATTAATTTGGAATAATTTAAAAAATTTGGGCCCTTTAATTTCATATTAAAGATTTGCATCACCCCTTTAATTTACGATAGATTTTATATGAAAAAACCATAGAAGATCTTCACCTTGTATTAGCTGGATTGATTTTTCAAATAATTTTCTAATACATGTAAATAATCATCCCAATAAATTCCCCCATTTCGATGCACATTTGAGTTTTTATTATTCAATTTTGGGTTTTGGGATAGTTAAAATTTATAAGACCTTAAAAATTTTTAAATCATTTCGAGGAATAGGTCGAGTTTTTATTATTGTGTTTTTGGGTTTTGGGATAGTTAAAAAACTTAAATTAGAAACAAAGTAGTATTTTATTTGGCTCAATAAAGTTAGTTGGGTATGAATTTGGGGTTTAATGAAAAATTAAATTTAAATGAAGAAGAAAAGTGGAGTTGAAATGAAGAGGTTTGAAAGTTTTTAATATAATATGTTAAATTGGGCTTAAACGGCAAATCATTCTTTTCTTTCATTATAAAAACCCAAAACCCCATACGAGGGCCCTTTTTCCCCGTGCCCTAACCAATCACTGATTGCTGATTTATTTTCTATCCATTTTTTTTAAACCCTTTTTTTCAAACATTTTTTAAAATTTCTTTTTAGTTATTTGGATTGGGGAAAAAATGCCCATTCCCTTTAATATATCTCACATTTACTATCTTCCCTATTATTTTGGGTTTTCGTTCAAATTAAATTATCAAAGAAAATTTTTTCATAATTTTCCCTACTCATTATTAAATATTTTTTTAATTTCTTCAACTATATTTATAAATATATATCGCACGTGTCCGTATTATAGGGAAATTAAAGGCACCCACCTAAATTATATGCATATACTAAATAGTAATTTTATTAAAAAACATGAAAATGAGGTTGAGGGGGAAAAAATGTTTAAATTGAATTAACTTATTGTATATATCTAATAATTTTTGTCGTTTTTTAGCGGGCCTTTAATTTAAGGACCCAAAACGTACGGATTTCATAATATCTATTATCTTAATTAATAATCATTTGACTTTGTCTAAGTCTTTTTTTATTCTTATAATTTACATCATTTATTAGGGGAAACTTTTCTTTTATTGATTCCCAAAAGAGCGCATTGGAAAAAGACACTTTTGCCATTTGAACTTTACAATTTTGAAATCTTAATTCCTCAAATTATTCCAACTTTAAAAAATCGATGACTTCTAAACTAATATACTCCTATTTGGTTTCTTGAATACTTCGTTATTAATAGATTCATGGTCTTTGAAAAAAAAATATTGGAGTATATGAAATTGTTTTTCGATAGCATGCATAAAGCTAGTTGTTCGCCTCATGGAATTAATATTATTTTAATTTCATGTTTTTAATCAAACAAACAAACTTGAGACGTAGTTCGGACCTTATAAAGGCACGCAAATATTGTTTCGTGTTTGTTGTTCTGTGTCCAATAATTTTTTAAATTTAAAAAAATGGTGTAAATATAAAAGCTCAAGTAACATTTGCTTTTAAAAATTTAAACATAGAAAAGTATGTTTTCCTGTTATACATCTTTTTTATTGTATTCTAATCAAAGGGTAAGCAATTTTCATTGCATTGCCTTACTTTGACATTAACAATGACCATAATCTGACCACGAGATTCATTTTTAAAATTTTTTGTTGTATTAAATTGGTTTCTACTACGGCTAGTAAAAAATTGTGCTGCATGGATTTTTTCTATCAAAATCATTACTAGGTTTGAAATTTTAATGTTTGCCACATCTAACTAAGATCTTATTGCAACTGTTTTCTCAATTATGAAAGTGATTGAAATGAACCTTTAAATAGACCCAAACTTTCCTTTTCACAGTGAATTGTCACAGACTTAAACAATCACTTTTGTAAATTCTATATTGACTTTTACTAATATTCACTTCTTAGTTTTTATCTTATTTTTTACGTTTTGATAAATTTAAAAGTATCTATTTTTTTTATTACAAAAGGGTAACGGGACCGTTTGTGTTGATGAGGGGGTCAAACAAAAAAATTTTTCTATATTCATGTCGGGGGAGATTATCTGACCCTTTTTTGTGGTATATCATTTCACTATTTATAACTATGCTACTGCAAAAGAATAAATGTTATTTTTTTTTAAACGAAGTTGTTACTATAATTAAATTTCTAAAAATTAGATCCCGACTTTGAACTAATGGTTTACAGTGTCAGCTATTTAAAAAAATTAATATTCCTTTTCGTCCACTAAAAAAAAATTTACTTTTTTTCTTTTAACCATCAATGAAAAGGTATAAGTTTTTATAACCCCATATATATCCACTTTAAACAACTCAACTTAAAACTCATTATTTATAAAAAGACCAATGTCTTCAATCAAACATTTAACGACTAAAAATAGTGGAGCTCTTCATCCATTCAAAATTACTACTATATGTTTCGAACATTCACTAAATTCCATGTTGAATTTAGTTTTTATGAATAAAAGTAATATTTATTCTAACAAAAATATTAATGCCATTAATCTAATGTGTAAAATGTAAAAATCTATATTTTTATTGTTAAAACTAAAAAAGTTATTTTGAACAAATAAAGTCACACACCTACAAATGAATTTTACTGTATTCATAGCAAGGAAGTTGCATCCACCTAGATTTTTGTATAATCGAGAATAAGTCCAGTTGAATCAGATTTTACAAATACACACTAAATCAAATGAATCAATTATCCATGAAATCAGCAAATTGAACCATGGGGATGTCAAGACTTCGAGAGAAATTATCAAGTGGAAAATCTTGTACTATGCATATTTGTGTCTAATCGTATGCAGTTTGATGTTCAACAAATTTATTTTTAACAGTAAGAATGTTTTTTCTAAATTTATAGTACTATATCTAACTGAATTACGATTATACTAAGCCTATAGAAAAAGTGGCATCCATCAACTTTAAAAAATGTGAAAATTAAAAATATGGACAATAGGATCTATGAGTTAGATGTGGCCGAGATTGAGCACAAATCCCTATATTTAGTGTGTAGACAAACCGACTGACATTCTACCAAAAAAATAATTTTAAACTTTTTCTATTTAGTTCCTAGATTTCTTAAATACTGAGTAGAGTTCACAATTCCTATAAACAAAGTAAAACCTCTATAAATGAACATTCCATTTAGGAATAAACTATATTCAGAAATAAAAGAATTTGTATACTGGTACGTGTTTATAACATTAAATTCCTGGTAATCTATCATAATTTATAGTATAGTTTATTTCTAAGTCACACCATTGGGAAAATTATGTCTTCACTGATTTAAAATACTCCTTCTAATGTTGCATGTGACACTGGTGAACTCAATAGCTCGTCCACATAGTATATCTTTCATTGAATCCAAATATCCACACGATTCTAAGTGGTTGAGTTAAAATTTTCAACTGTAGTGTTTTTTAATTACAAATATGCATGCATTTTAAATGATACTAAAATCTTACGTCACTATTTAAGGATAATCATGATTTAAAAATTATTTAAAAATGTAAAATATAGTAGAGGCTCTCAACTGTCCCTTTGCCCAAAGTAGTAATGAATTTAACTGTTGACAACTCCTAACGACAAAAGGGGGGGGATCTCTATTTCGAAACCTGATTAAATATCAGGTCGTATCTTTGTCCTCGCATCGAAACTCTATTTAATTTTCTTGGGTTTTTGGGAGAATAATTTTTTAATTTAAAAATTTAATTAAAAAAAATAAAGGGGAAAAAAAAATAGCGACCTTTTTCTCTCTCTCTCTCTTTTCTCTCAAGAGAATATATATTCATATTGATACAAGAAAAATGTTTTTAATTTAAAGAAAAAACTTTTTTTTAGTCTTCCTTTTTGGGGGAGGCGATTGAAGAACAACACATCTCCCACCCCAAATTAAGAGATAGAAAAGGAGAAAAGAGAAAGATAGAGAGAGAGAAACGACATCAGAAACAGCAGAAGAGAGAGAAAAAAAAAACAATTCAAGATTCAAGAGTGTGGTTTTTTTTTTTATTTTATTTTTTCTTTTGTTTCTAAACCCACAGAAGAAAAAAAAACGATGTCTGGGGGTTTCCAACCCTTTTACAGCCCAATTAAAGAGGATGTACGTGTTTAATGAATTACTAAAGTTTAATTCATTTTTCATCACAATCAATTTTTTTTTTTTTTTTTTTTTTTTCTCTGATCACATCTTCAATTTTTTATGGATCCATTGGAAAAAAGGTTTTTGAAGAGATAGAAGAGAATGAAGAAGAAAAGGATAGGGAATACAACAACCCCTGCCCCGTTACCCCCCACTAAAATTTCTTCCAATTTAAAATTTCTTGTCACAGATTATCATAAGGGGATCTTCAGCTTCTGAATGGATTGAGAGATCGCAGCAGGAAACAGCAGCATCACATAGCCCAGCAGATCCGGGGCGATAAGCCCGGGTTCAAGGCTTGAGCCACCCCCCCGCCTCTCGTCGGTATGGAAGGGGGACCGGAGAGAACCCGGATGCTATCCGAGATGTTCACTTTCCAATCCGCCGCCGGCACCGCCACCGAAGCTCGGGGCCGACTTGAGCTACCGAATGGGGGGGCGGGGAGGGTTCCCCCCGCGGGGGTGGGTTTTTCGGGAAAGGGAAACCAAAAAACACATTCACACAACCAAACACGATTCCAAGCATTAATGCCGACAGCAGCAGCCATGCAGCTTTTTCCCGATGAACCCCCAGCAGCACAGCAGCGCGCGGGCGCCGCCACGCCTTCTCCTTCTCATCCGCCGCCTCAATCCACTTCCTCCCCGCTCCCCATGCGTCCCACACCACCATCGTCCTCCGCCCAGGCCCACGGCGGCGGATTTGAGCAATTCATGGCTCCCGGGGAGCGGCGCGAGAGCAACCCTATCGTCGAGGGGCAAGGGGCCCCGCTGTCGCTGTCCTCGCACCTCAGGCCGCCAAGGCCAGGGGCTCAGGATGGGGGACGGGGAAAATGCCTTTTTTCGGCCAAGGAGGCGGGCCGCCGCCTCAATTCCGGCGCAGACCAATTGAAGAACCTCGGGGGGACCCCCCACGGCGCGGTGAATATGCTCCGCAGCTCTAAATACCTAAGGGGCGCAGGAGCTGCTGGAGGGTTCTGCAGCGTTGGGGGAGGCCATTTTAAGAAAAGCAAGCCCGGCGGCAGAATAATAATAGCAACGATGGAATTGGGAAACCTAATTCCAACCCCCAAATTTCGGAAACTCTTCTTCTTCATCCAAGGGTAATCCTCCCCTTTTCCGCTGCTGATAGGCTTGAGCATCAAAAAGAAAGGTCAAACTGCTATCGATGCTTGACGAGGTATTGTCTTCTCTCTCTAATTAAATTAACTCAATCGTGGCTGCTAATTTAGTCGTGAAAATCTCGGCAAGTTTCCGCTATAATTTTTATTGCCGGCAGGCGGTTGTTTAATTAATTTTAATTAAAATAAAATAATTTTTTAATTGTACCTACAATAGCATACCCCACTCACTATTAAGATAATTAGTGGCGTGTGATTAGGGCAAACGGATTTTCATTTCATTTAGTGTGGCTAACCACTCTCCTCCTCCCCTCTCATTCAAAATTGATCCCAAAACCAAAAATGAAAAACTAGTCGTCCTCCCCCCATTTGTTTTGGAAGGTGAAAGTGAACCATCACACCAAATTTAATGCTTCCAAAATCAAATTTCATTTTAATAGTAATATGTATAGTAGTTGACTTGACAAGTGAGTTGTTTTGCTTTCTTTTTTCTACTATATAATACTACTATAGTAAATGTGAAGTCATTCATTTATATTATGATTATGCAGGTGGACCGGAGATACAACCACTATTGCGAGCAGATGCAGATGGTGGTGAACTCATTCGACATGGTGATGGGGTTCGGCGCGGCCGTGCCGTACACCTCCCTCGCACAGAAGGCCATGTCCCGCCACTTCCGCTGCCTCAAAGACGCCATCGCCGCGCAGCTCAAGCACAGCTGCGAGCTTCTGGGAGAGAAGGACGCCGGCGTCCGGCGTCACAAGGCGAAACGCCCCGGCTCCGAATGCTCGACCGAGCCTCCGGCAGCAAAGGGCGTTTCACCAGATGGGAATCATGGAGCAGGAAGCGTGGAGGCCGCAAGGGCCTCCCGAGCGATCGGTCAACATTTTGAGGGCGTGGCTTTTCGAACATTTTCTGCACCCGTACGTCTCTCTTTCTTTCTTTCTCTCTTTATTATTGGATCAAGAAAGAAGAAGTAACTAGCTAGGTTAGTAATCAATCAACAAAGAAATCATTATTACAGAATTCTATGATAACACTATATTACTCCACTACTGTTGCAACTTTTCCTTTTTATATTTTTAACTCCATTATTCTCTTTTTCTATCCTTTGCCTCCAAAAAAGCTGATAAAGCCCCCTCTCTCCATTCCCTTTCATCAACATAATTTATTCATGCAAACTTACACTAAAATATCACTAGAT
This sequence comes from Salvia hispanica, assembly GCF_023119035.1. Lineage (NCBI taxonomy): Eukaryota > Viridiplantae > Streptophyta > Magnoliopsida > Lamiales > Lamiaceae > Salvia > Salvia hispanica. The sequence goes on along the minus strand of NC_062965.1, from coordinate 31,596,617 downwards.
TTACATCTGGATTATAGAGCTAGAAAGAAGGTAGTACAATTAATAAAAAATAATAGTTAAGCGTAAGACAAAAAACGATAGGGATGTACAGTGAAAAGGAAAGCAGAGAGCGCAGCAGTCCGCTTTACTCATCTGCTCCTTCTGCATCATTGCTGCAACTGTTGTATACTCTCTCTCTCTCTCTTAGATCGCAACGCCCCATACACAAATTTTTCACTAAAAATAAAAATTATAATTTTGAATATAAGAGTAACACAATGCATAAAGGTTGGGAGTCTCTTTATCTGATTTAGGTAAGAAGATGGAATCTAATGTCGTTTTCTTTTTGGTCTCTATCTCAGGTACCCAAGCGATGCAGATAAGCATCTGTTGGCCCGACAGACTGGTCTATCAAGAAACCAGGTATTTCCTCGTCTTCATTTTTTAAATAATTCTCTTCATATTTTTTAAAATTTTTATTTCCCAGTAAAAAAAATGTGGGAACTAGTATAGTAAATAGAGGAAGAAAAGCCAAGGTTATTTTTTTTGGCACCTTTTAGTGTTTTTCTTTGGATGCTTTTCCCCAAAGACATAAATTCTGATTCAGAGAAAAAAACCGCTGCCAATAGTAAGTGCAGTGTCATGGTACAGATGAGTGAGACATGAAAGTTTGCAGCTTTCACTCTCTCTCTTACGTTGAAAACATTTATTGTCTTTCAACCTTTCATGCTCATCAGAACTGTACTCAGGATTTAAGGCAAGATGTTATCTAGCCTTTTCTTCTTCCACTTAATCACAAACATAAAAATGCAAAACAATCATCCCAGATCATCAATGTTATATGGAAATAGATTCTCATACAAAATATATGTTTGATTTAAGTGATTTTTGCAGTTTTAGTTCCATAAACCCTAGAAATGTTGGGTGGATTAGTAATTTAGTATCTTCATTTCATGTCATGAAATAGTAATTTTGGACTAACAATGCATGTATATAGGGAGTAATTGATTTGAAGAGGACAAGAGGATGATTTTGTAGTATCATATTTTATGTAGAATAGCAACAAGTTGCAAATTTTCAAGTGGCTAGCTAGTGTTACTTATTTAAGAATTTAGGTATTTAATAAGTCTAGTTCAATTTGTCTTTTCCACAGCTGAATGAATATAGAGGATGTAGCTGGCTGCGTAATAATAACAAACATTTAATTCCTAGTCGTGGATCATTATTGAAATTTTTATCTAGATTCTGTCTGTACTATGATTCATTATAATTGATTGTACATAAAAAATACTCCATAATACTACTACTAATTAAATGCAACTATATATAGTGTTATGTGCATTATTGCATCCTATTCTCAGGATAGAGGTTTTAACGAGGCTCGGCCCTTTGCAGGTGTCGAACTGGTTCATTAACGCGAGGGTCCGGTTATGGAAGCCAATGGTGGAGGAGATGTACCAGCAAGAGGCCAAAGACGAGCCCGAGGGCAACGAGCAAGACCGGGATCAAAGCAGTGGCAGCCAACGCCCACCACCACTACTCCGCCACCCATCAGCGCTGCACCGGAAAACGACCCTTCATTCATTGCAATCAATAGGCAGTGCTACACGGATAACAACGGCGCATCCGCTTACCTCGGCTGCGGCCGATGATTGCCGCGACATGCAAGTGGCGGGAGTGCTGATAATATCGGATCCACGGTCATACGGTTTGGGGCGAACGCGGGAGACGTTTCGCTCACGCTAGGGCTTCGTCACGCCGGAAACTTGCCGGAGAAGAGTCCCTTCTCTATTAGGGATTTTGGGGGCTGTTAATTAATTTTCATTTTAAAAATACTGGTGCTTTTAATAAGAAAATTAAACCCTTGTCGTTTTTTTTCATATTTCTTTCTTTTTATTTTGTCTCAAGTTAGTTTTTCTTTTTTTGTTTTTTTCTCTCTAGAGAAACTTATAATGAGAATGGTAGAAACTGATGATAGCAAGGTTTACAACGTTTATTATAATTGTATAGTTGAAAGTTTTGGATCTTTATTTTTTATTTTCTGGTATTTGAATTGAACGTACGTGTAAACCTTGTATTTCATTTTATTGAAAATTATATCATATTAATTAAGTATGTCATATGGAGTTGCTTGGGATCTTTTAATTGCTATTTACACGATGGATTATTCATAATTTAAATATATATAGTAGTCTAACCACCCTTCGGCCTTCACTACATGCATGGGTATTATATTATCTAAATTTTGCAAACAAATTAAAATTATTTAATTATGTTTCTTCAAGAACAAACAAATATTCCATAGAGGTTAGAGAACATACATTCTAAGGAACAATTACATTTCACCCAATTAATTATTTGTTGCTGTGTAACTTACATTTCTGCCAGAAAATGTTGGTGCTATTCATTATAAAGTGCTGCCGGAATTTATTTCTAAATGGCTGCTGTACTTCATCATGTCTGAGACAAAGGCAGTTTCTTATTTTCAAATAATTATTTTAATAAAATAAATTGAATCGATGACCGATCGATATATGTATAAATTTAATTATATATCTGTGTTGATGCTTTGTTGTAAATGTTTTGTCACTTTCCTTATGCGTAGTTTAATAGTAAATGCAGTAACTATTTTACCTATATTTTACTGTTTAACACGAAACGGTCGACGACTGTAACTCAATTAATTTAACGCGGTCACTCCTCAGTAATTATGCTCCTATGTGTTGTTGAATTTATTATTTGCAAATTATGAGTTGCACTAGTACATTTAATTATTACCGTTGTTGACAAAAATATAAAAATTGTCAGCATTCAGTATAAATAATTAATACTAGTAATTATTCATTGTTGTTATGCATGTAGTGTAGGTAGTGTGAAACCTGAGACCTTACATTTTTACAATTATGATTATGATAAAAATGAAATGTTTGTAATTTGTTTGGTGGGAACAGCATCTAGGGATTGGCAGCACTTGATATTGTCCTTCTATTACTCCTATTATTGCTAGCTCATTTAATATACTAATTAAATAATTCCAAAAAGAATGTCCCAATTTTATATTTTTTGTGATGCTTTGTGTAATAATGGTAGATTTTAAAAAGCAGCTATTAATAAGAACACAACCAACTGGAAACACTGTTTCCCGAGGAGTTGTGGACCACTTATGGTCTCAAATAGTATATGATCAACTATTCTATTTTGAGGTTATTTTTATTATATTCTCATATTATTATTTTAATAAAGTACTACTACTACTATTCATTGTCATTTACTACTACGACGTGCGTGGGCCTTCAACATTAACATAATTCAGGTATTAGTAATTTGCAATTATTGAGTCTCGTTAAGTTAGGGTTTCAATTGAATCACAGTGATTCTAAAAATAAAATTATTTACTGATGAACATAAATGGGGAAGAATCGTAGGGTCTTTGTTACATAATATACGAAGATTTAAAAAATTTAGGGCATCCAATATTAGGTCCGTGTATCACACCGAACTCACACTCCTAATTGTCCCGTTACGGAATGGGATGCATTGGAGGAGTCGGATCTGGCATGACGGCTCGCAAAAGTGTGATACACACGGCAGGAGTAGTGTGACACACATGCGACTATCTATCTTGACCAATCGTCTGACACGTGGCTAGGTACGTCGCCATGTGTATCCATTTTTTCCAATATTTTAAAATAGGAGTATTATTTTGTTAGTTTTTACTGCTTTTAAATGGAAAATCCGGGAAAAATTATCACTTCATTCAAAATTCATGTTCCTAAACTTTTTCTAGTTTCTTCTCATTTTTCTTCAAAACTCTACCCCAATATTTGTCATTTTTAAAAAAAAATCTCATTGTCCTCTACTTTTTCCTAAATTTATCACAATTATGGATGTCAATAAACAATTCGAAGAGTGACTTATAGCGAATCGTTACGCTCAAACAACCGTAATCCATTCAATTAATAATTCACTCTCTTTCATGTACCTACCAACACAACACACCCATTGTCTAACGATTCTAGTCTATCTCCTTCATAGCTCCCTTGCACCCGCCTCCGGCTACAGTTTTAGCGCGACTTCATCGTGCACGTAGAATATGTCTAACTTCTATGTTTTATGTTATGTATTGAACATATTAAATATCACAGGTATGCACACACTTTTAAGACAGTGCCCCTACCAATTTTTTTTAAAAAACAGAACTATCTAGCATAAAATGCTTCAAAATTGAACACTCTCTTCATCCCATTCAATCACCATTTTGAGATAGAGAAATGGTTAATATTTGATTCACCGTAGAAAGAGGATGCAAGATAGAGTAAAAAAGTTGGTGGGGCCTTGATGAAATAGATATAGGCCGTGAATGTGGGCCCTGATGTTGGGCTGGCAGACATCACAACTAATGCTCTTTGGGCTCAAGGCCTTCTTCTCGCCTTGTTTTACTATTCTACTTATCCATTCCATCAAAGTAAAAAATTTGATTTGAATAGGAGAAATTGAATCTGCATTTTCATTACCTTATGAGGAATGATATCAAATTGTCAATGGCGGATCCAAATGAAGTCGAAGGATCGATCAATTTCACCATCGGCTCATGAGAACCAAATTAAAAAAACTCCATTAAAGTCGGCATGTCGTGCTTTGGTCTATTGAAAGTTGAAATTGAAATATGCTTTTTCACTTATAAATTCTTTAAAAACTCAAAGTAAACTCTGATCAGAAATTAAGTTATCAAATAAACTATATACTGCTGAGCTCCAAGACAGAAATGTGAATTACAAAATTCAAATAACAAAAAACAAAAACTCCATATCTCGAAAAAGAAAATGATGTTCTGCAATTCAATTCCTGCCAGAGGCAAAAGAGGACCACATTACCATTAACAGCGAAATGAAATTAAAAGCTGTGAAGATTGGATTTTCAGTTCTTTCATTTAATTTTATTTTTTATTTTATAACACAAAATCAAGGACCATATTCTGACAGATCTTTCTTTCAGCAGTATCAGAACATTAAATATATCAACTCTATGGCATCTTTAATGATGTGTAGTAAGGTCTAATAATTTGTAATAAAGCTAACTACATCAATTTATTTCTTTAGTTCAAATTTATAAGTCGATAGAGCCTTATAGATACTTTTCTAAAAAATAATTGTTTTAGTTAAGATTATATGAATGATGCACGGTGCATTTACTTAATTATAAATATATAAATCTTAATTAAATTTAACTATGAATATGATGGATTCACTCCACATCTAAATGGACACAAATTATGGCCTTGTTTAACAAGACTTGAAGAATGAAGATGCATATGAATCAAGGCTAAATTAGAGGAAATAAAAGCATCTGCATTATGCAAAAATCAAACTGAAATAATACATTGAATTCATGGCACTAACTGTAAGCTACGTTAGATTGCATAAGCTTAATCCATCACTGAACCATCTTCTTACCCTCTTAACACATTAATAAAGCCTTCCCCTGCAATTCAAGCCCCACATTCACAACGGATCCTTCTCCAGGTAACAGCTTGTATGGGAAATCATAAGTCAATTCCTCACCCAAAGCAATCTGCTCTCAAAATACAAGGAAAATCAATCGGTAACATTACGCATTAAATACGGAGGATATGAGCGTTTTGGGAGAGTACTTACATCACGGCTGGCATAGAGACCGATAGTGCCAGCTTACTGTCCATACTTTCTATCAGAACTTGATGATTCAGAGATTGGCGAACAGCTATCAACAATACACAATAATGAACACATTAGCAAGCAAGCCACTTGTGGAACTAAACATCATCTACTTTGCAAATACTTTGCATTTCAATGAATAGTAATTGCTCTGTGTAGTAAAGCATGTACAAAGTGATTTAAGTTGATACACGCTTCGAAAAAATCGCAAGATTCAGCATTTAGCCTTTTCTTTGAGACATTGTAGTTCAATATTTTATGCAGTCCTCATTCACGAATCAAGCAGTAAACTAGAAAAGGTCTATACAGAATATGAGGACTCCTACAAAAATTATTAAGCACATCTTCTTTCCCTCACCTGTGGTTAATGTATCGAGAAACATTTCCATAATTTGTGGCATCAATCACATAAGAGACCTGCCCTTCCATTAGTCGGCTCATGTCATTGATGCGAGCATCAATCTCATAAAAATATCCGAACCTTCTGTACTATACCTGTTTTCCAATGACAAGGGAAAATGGAACATATATAAATCATTTCAATCATAAATAAGAAAATAAAAATGTTATAATGACAAACAATCCCAAAAAGATCAATGGGACAGAATTTCACACCTGCTCGTCTTCATTTCTTCCCTTTTTATCTATAACCTCACCAATGTACTCGCAGACAAATGAACCACAAGGAATTGCTTGCCTAGCCCTTATTTCCCAACCCTGCAGTGCAAAACACAATTTATGTTAAATATAGGGGCCTTTTTGACTGATAGCTTCACAGAATCAAATTATATAGATACATTATAATATCAGGAACGGGTTGAAAGATGATTTATAATAACTTTCATGATGAGGTGTATTACACTATTTATTCTTACAGAAAACAAAAAACATTTCATGGTGTTTACCTTTTCTCTCGGTTTTAAATATTTCCAACCTCACTTGCACTCCATTTTGCAAACCCTATTCTGGCAAGCTCTGCTGCAACTGCACCTCTGATTACACTCGTAAACAAGATAACCCTCCTGATAATATGAAGAGAAAAATTTACATGCTATCTGAAATGTCAGTTAAGCTAACCAGTTCCATTAGCAGGCACATTAGATTCTCATTCGCCAAAGTACAACTGACTGGCATTATATCGAAAGGATATAATGTGTTGATCCATAACGATTTGATACTTACCTGTGAATCTACAACTGGATGCCATTATGATTAGGGAAAGAAAAAAACTTTAGAGAAAATGGGGGGCCACAATGATTGTTTTATTAGGTGACTATTATAATATCACACAGAATATAGAACCATGAACTCCATTTGATATATATGGGTGAGCGACTGAGCGAAAAAAAGTTTAGACTAGAGTGTTTGTTAGATCTAGTCACAGCAGTTTAAACGGGTGAATTTGGGTCTGCTTGTTAGGCAAATATTGTAGCTAAGAAAAATTATGATTCTGGACCAAGTAGTCTGATGCAAACCTTATAACAACAGTAAATGCTTCACCAAAGTCCAAACCTCCAGAATAATTATATTTGATAGGCAAGTTTGCTAGTATTATACTAAATTCATAATTAACATTGTTCCCAAAACAATTACCCTTCTGCAAGTATGAAGAAAAATGCCAGAATATCTAAGATCAATTTATGCATGAAAGTTTAAGAGTTCTAGGAAGAAAATGCTATGTACCTCCAATATGATGCGACCCCCTCATCATATGGAAACCTTCCGTGCATAGGCTTTCCGTAGATATCTTTTGCATCTTCATAATCATTGTCAAAAAGATACACGTGATCGCATGTTTCAGAAGAACATGTTGAATGAGCACAAGCACACCCCAATTGCAAACTCTGTGCATCAAGAAATATGAGAAGTTATATAATTGTTAGATTCAGTTAAGCCATTATTATGCTTCATTGGCCACAATCAAAATGCTAAATGAAATACTCCAATCTAGACAGCTTCTCATGTGAAGTATAATCAGAAATCATGGCAACAAGTAGGGTAAGAATATTGAAATTTGGATACTAGACAATCTCTGAGCTGTTATCAACATTGTGTTTCCCACAATCAAGTATTTGTAATTATGAACCATCCCCCTATTTGGTCCAAAACAAACAAGTGACCAATGTTTATAGAACAACAAATGCATATCATAAATAGAAGATAAATAATTAAGAATTTCTGAATTGTCTTTCAGAGGATGCGACCATATGTAACTTTCAGGACTACTGAAAAACGGAAGAAAATTTTCTTTTACTTGGAAGACGAGAACTAATATGCTAGCAAGTCATACAACGACATCAAATTTAACAAGAATAATACATCAGGAAATTTAAGTAAGATACCTCTGATTCAAGAACAAGGGATTCATCAAGCAATGGCTTTCTAACGTAAGTAAAGCTTTCCCAAGGAAAGGAGTACTCTGTACTTTGCCCATCAGGTCCCTCGGCATTCAAAATATTTTCGTCCACCACACAAGCTATCGGCATGGGTTCTTGTCCAAAACTTATGTCATCACATAAAATAACATTTTTCTCAGAAAGATCCATGGAAAAGTGCTGGGAATCAATAACACAATGGCATTCATCCAATGTCCATTCTGAACTCAAAAGGTTAGGTACGGGAGAACATCTAGTCTTGAAAGAATTGTCTGATGATGGCACCAGCGGAGACAAAAACAGAAACTTAACACTTTGCAAGCACCCTTTAGAACAAATAAAATCATCTCGGTGCCATTCAACTATAATGTTATGATCGCTGCATAGTTTGGCAGCTTTAAGGTACAGCCTTTCAGGCAGGACTCCATACTTTTCCTCTAATGAAGCTTGCAAACTAACCTTACAACAAGCTGAGCTGGCAATTGACAGAATTTCTGAATTATTGGGCCGCAGTTTTGTCTTTTTATTTCAGAAATTAGTAACTTAGCAACAGCTGAGCACTGAGAATCTGCCAATCTACCAAGAGTAGCAGCATCCGGTACAGAAGGTTGCACCATGATCTCAGTTGGGACAATAGAACTCGATGCCTGGATACGCTTCTTCAAATTTTGCACACTCCTATTCCTAATTTTATATGATGCTGAAGTCAAAGCCTTTTTAAATCCAGGACAGTCAGTCTGCCTGATTTCAGCTTCTGGGCATAAAATTGAATACCCTTCTTTTCAAACGGGGACCGCTGGAGGTTTGCTCTCCCATATGAGCAGCTTGATGATGGCGACCAAGATCAGGTAACAAATCAAATTTCAAGCCACAAAACCTGCAAATGAATCTCCGGTTAACCGACTGATTGTCAAACTTTGCATGTTCTACGGAACCCAACATGTTTCCCTCTATTTTGTGCAATGAACTGGTATCTTGCTGTTGAGCAGTACTAGACAAACGTAAATTGGAGGAATGAACTGAGAGCACATGCGACCATAACTCATCTGGATTCCCAAAATGACTGCCACATGGAATACACTGCAAAAACATGCACTGCTCCACAAACTGCACATGATGCCTCTCTTGCACATGAGTTTCCAAAATCTTTCTGTTAGTAAAAGAATCCAGGCAAATTGCACACACGTAGCCCCTAAATAGCCATTGAGCTTCTTTCTTGTGGCTCTCGATCCAGTGCTTTCCAAGTGCTTGGTCATCAGAAAGAGTCTCTGAGCATATTTTGCACTTAATCACAGTTTCTTCACAACTATCTTTAAGCATCTGCACCTGAACCGGCACCAAATCTTCAACGGTTGATGAAACTTGCAAGCTTTGACCATCTCCAAAATCCCATAGCTTCTTTAACCTCTCCTTTTCACTGAAGACCAATTTCATTAAAAATTCCCCTACTCTGGTATCTTTCGAAGCTTCAGCAATAGCCCACTGAAACTGTACTTCCTTAGGTACTGGATTTCTCAAAGATAATATGCTTTTTAAAAGCCTGTAGAAAAGTTCACATGCATGGTGTAATTGCAATTTTCGCTCCCTTGACTGACAATTTTTCAGAAGCTCCATGAACACCTCCTTGGAAACTATCCTACTCTTTCCATTTCTTGCCCGTTTAAGCCAGCTTGGTATATGTTGATCGCAGTAGAGGGAGTGCCTTTTGGGACTCTCGAGACAGGGTTCACCAACCTGGGGCCATGAACCTATGCATTGCAATGTTTCATCACTAGGCGAGTTTTGTTGAGGCTGCTCGGTCTTCTCACTGACACTGCTTTCTTGAGGGTGGTCTTTTCCCCTATCCAACAACAGTGGGTCTAGATGGGCAGGATTTGCATCTTCTCTGGAAAGAACCAATTTAGTAGGACCTGTACCCTCTGGATACATAAGATTTTCTTCAAATTTTCTTTTAAGTTTATTAACAGGAGATGAAATGTTTTTTCCATCATGCGGCCTGTGTTTCTTGCAGAATGAAGAACCAATTAGAGCTCTGTGCTTGCATTTAGTTCCGAGCACCGTGGTACCTCCACACATTGGTGAGTCGGTGGGAGGTGTTGCTTCGGTTTTAGCAGAACTGCCAATGAAACGAGAGGAAAGATGCACACAACAGTATACATCTCCCTCACTGGCATACCTCACACATTGTCTTCCTTTAGCTTCAATGAATGCCATGCATTGTCGATTATGATTTCCTGATTCTGAGAACTTAGTAACAACACTGGAAGGAGTCAGGTCCACCTCTGTAGTAGTCTTAGTAACAGCCACATTTCCAGCCTCAACTACTATATCGTTCCAACTATTAGCTGCACAACTAGTAGATCCTGCTAGGTCAGCAACCTCAACGGGACTGTTTCTTTTAAAGCTTCAGCTTCCAGCAATGCCGAATTCATGTACCCATTAAAAAAGGAGGCATCAGTCTCAACAGGAACAGGTTGATGTGTACCAGACGTACCAGACACATGCGTATCAGCACGACGAACCTCAAGCTTGGGCCTTTTCTTAGGCGTCTGAAGTTCCATGGTCAATGGGCTATCACTAACAGGTTCCAAAGCCACGTCTGTAGATATAGGATGTGAAACTGAAAACCATTTCATAACCTCGGATTTCCAGCTCTTCCAGTCAGATCCCCCATCCAACTGTGCTGCTTCACTTGATAGTAAATTTACTTCATTCCATAAGATGGAGTCGGACAATTCCTGACAAACATCGAGATATAAAAAAATATATATTTGAAATTGCAGAAAAGGATTGCATCCTCGGGCATTAATAAATAAATCCATATGAAATGTCAGCTTAGTTATCTAAATTCAAAGTAATCCTAATATTAGGTAGCAAACCATGACTTAATTCTCCAACTGTGACATATTGAAACAATTTTTACAGAAAAGGAGAACTTCCTAAGAAAATACTAGCAAAATATGTGCAGCATATGAGCTCTCAAGTAGCCAATTCTATTACACCTAAACTTCTAGATCTTAAGAAAGCTCAGTACATTACCATCCCAAGTCTGAAAGTATCGATATTGAGTAAAATATAGAAATTTCACAAGATCAAGTGGAAAACAATGCAAGCAAGCAGCTGTTTCTGATGGGAAGTATACCATCATGGCAGAAAGGAAACGACCTAATCCAAGTAGGAAATTAGAAACTTACAGTTTGGAAATATTGGGTTAGTTTCAAAAAATTTACCACAACACCGTAAATAAATTGCTTTCTCATATCAAACAAGCATACTTCAGTCCAAAAGAAGTCAGAACCAAAGGATTATTAAAGCTTTATAAGCACCTCTTTTAGCATTTCTATGCATTCTGCACTATTTGCATCATGACATCGTTGTTTCCAAGACTCCAAAGACTTGAGTAGCCAATCTGAAGTTATGCAACGCTCAGTATCATCTGAAAATTTAAAAACTAGTGTTAAATATTGACAAAAAGAACCAGGTAAACTTGCTTGGAATAAATTACAGCATCTCAGATTCTCAAAAATATTAATCAGCATTCCAGATCAAGCTTTGGTTCATTTGACTATCAAGTCAAACTATGGTTAACAGGAAAGTACTAGAAGAGATAAAAGAGAGACTACTGAGAGCGTAAGAACTAATAAAAGGAAGGGATGAGGAAGAGAGAGGAAGACCCCAAAGACAATAGCAGCAGAGCAACAACAACAACTACCCTCAAGGTAGGGTTTGTAATAGAAAATTCAAATTTTCATAGATTTTAAAAGCACCACCCTTCAAATCAAATGATCCAGAAACAGCAAACAAAAGATAAACTAGCTCCTCAGACGCTAGATATGGACTTCGATACAGAGATAGCGTTGATAGATCAATTCATATGGAAAATACAATTCCCCTAACACACTAAAAAATAGTGAGATGTGTCATAGACCTGAACTTAGATCATAGCCAATGGAAGATAAATATGTAGATCAAGACGCAGGAAGGTAAAATTATATTATTATTATAATTATAATTATAATAATAATTATAATAATAATAATAATAATAATAATAATAATAAATGAGAATGACGAATGGTTGTTCAAAAGATCGTATACTAAAACATCAAAAATGGAGGGAAATTTTACATTCTGAAGTTTCAAAAGCTTCTTTCCAAGGTCTGAATAATCTTTACAGTGTGAGGCCTCCATGGCAAAATCCTTCAAGACCATCACATTACGAGCACTCTCTATCAAAGCCTATATTGCCATGAGAACATATTAGTAATACGTAAACAAAAGTCAACAGTGGAACTGACGTCAGTTCATAGTTATAAGATACGCTTGCATCTAAATGGCAATGTATGTCATGGAAATATAAAAACCACGAATACATGACAGTGTTGGCTCAAAACTTAAAACCAAACCTCGCGATTTAATTGGTCAAGAATATTTAGCATCCCCACAGCCAACTTCTGCATGATAAAACGACGCAAGTGTCAAATCTTTAACCATTTTTATACCAACTTGGTGCGTCTTGTAAGCAATGGGATGGGGAAATTGCGATAGGACAACTAGTTGTACATCTGCCCAAGAATAATTTCTGGTGTGAGGAAAGAATATCACAAGATATTGTTTCCTGTCGTGAGTTGGCTTTGCTTTTAAAGTTGATAATGGCCAGTCAGCCCTTGCACATCTAATCCCTGACTGCCACTGTCCTCTCCACTATAAGAGGATATAAACAGAATAATCAGTATTCATGAGTTGAAAAGATTATCTCTCTAGTCACTCCCACTCACATAATTATCTTATCAGTCAAACAATACTGGCACCAAAAAAAACCAAGAATTTAAAAAAGAATAAGAAGAAACATTTACCTTTACCCAAACTGCTTGGGGCTCATCTAGGCCTTTGATTTCCAAATGAGGTGAACCCTCCTGGTGGTTACTTGACACTCCGCCTCCAATTGTATTCGAGATTTGGTGAGAGTTTTCTAATATATGGCAAGGTTCAGCAAAATCATCTGTTTTTTCAAAGTTGTTGTCTTCAGAATCATGGGAGTAACATGAGAGAGTTTGACCATCAAGATCATAATCAAAGTATGTATCATCGTTAGAGCCACCATTTAAAGTAGGGAAACCCCCGACTGTAAACTGACCTCCATCTTCTCTTACTTCATGAGATTCTCCAACAGTAAGAGTTAAGTCATCAAATTTGAGATCTGTTCTAACATAATCTGAACCTTGATGGCAGCCAGATTTTCCATCATCCTTAAAAGCTGTTTCTTGTTCAGGTTTAGGGCAATCTGACTCTCCAACGTGAGGAGCACAAGGAAGCACTTCCATAATTGAACACTAAAATAAAGTCCTGCCGCTATTGTGCATCATAATCTTCAAAATGAGCCTGCCCCTCCACAACACAGAGTAAAATTGGAAGTGGCAATAAGCAGTAGGTTAGCTTAACATAAGACACAGCACCTGAGAAAATGAAATATGTAATCAGCCAAAAGAATGCAATTTTAGTAGTTCTATGCTGATGTTAGACTATTTATACCAGGTTTGACTACATAGCATCTAATAATGCTATTTCAATAGTTTTAAAGCATCACTTTCACCATAGCTGAATGGAGTCTAAAACTTTTACAGCACTCATATACATTTAACCAATAAAGCAGACCCCATGATGAAAGTTATAACCTGAAAATCTATACAGCTCCTGCTGGCTTTCAAAACTCAATCCATTCTTATAGCATTAATTAATTATCATTCAGAATTCTAGTTTCTAAGAGCATTCCTGATACTACTTTTGCCATCAATATGTTTTTGCTTAATTTTTTTTCAGAACACAAATTTGTGGTTGATTTGTAATGAGGGTTGAGTTGGTAATCCAGAACAGCCTGCCCAATGCCCACACAGAAGGAAAATCTAGGATTATCAGGAATGTTTACAATGATTAGTTCAGATTGAATTTAATTGTTATTTGCGAAGAGGGATTAGCACAAAAAATATGTTTTGGCTAAATTTTTCTTTCATAGCACAAAATGTTAAGTTTTTTACTTGATCAAATCACCAATCACTAACTTATAACTACAGAACTCTATCCTCATAATATTTATAACAAAACCTCAGGACAATTTCTCAAAACTCATCTTCTAGAATAACATTAAACAGCATCTTTTTAGTCTGCCTTGTTCTCTGAGTAATTTGAAGCTCTTTAAGGGTGAAACACAGAATTCCTATGAAGTCAGACCAAAATCCAATGAAAAATAAAATAAATTAGTTTTTAAAAATCAAAAAGTTATATTCCAGATCCATGATCAACAATTTTTTTCGTAGTTATATATAAAGCTGCCTCATTCGTTAGGAAGTAATAAAACAAATATCATAATTATCAGAAAGATCTTCAATCGTGAGAAAACTTGTGTAGCAACACTTATTGTCAATATGCCTAGATAACTGAAACCAGAACTAACTCCATTCAGAAATAGCTTAAAACTAGATTGAAATTCAATGTGGAGATACACTTGCCAAAGATGTCACTGAGCCATTACTAGCGCTACTGCATCTCATTACAATCAAAGATAAACCAACACATCCACATATATGCCGCGCATGTAGCTCGCTTATTCCCGTTGCACCCTTTGAAGCCGGATGCAGACGTAGAAACAGAGAATAAAAAAACAAAATTAATTAATTTTACAACCTGAATCTGTAAAATTGATAGCAAGATAATTCCTCAATATGTTGCCTGCTAAACTTAAAATAATCGTTCTTTTATAAGTTCAATTTGGAGAAATGCATGCAAAGTTGCAAACTGTAGAATGAATGACGACAATTCCTGGTAAAATAAAATAATTATCAATTCATAGTTTCATACCCAATTAGTACTCCCCAGTTCCCCAAAACTGGAAACCAGCCCACAAATTTAAAACCCTAAATCACTCATGAGTCAAAGCAATAGTGAAACTCTCAAAACTGTCCAACTTCAAATTCAGAAAAAAGGAGTAAACTTTATATAATAAAATTGGGTAAATTAAATAAAGGGAGAGAGAGAGTATCGACAACCCAAAAATACGAGACACTGAATTTACAATCAATGGCACACGAAATCTCTACAAGAAAACAATTCAATTAAGCAAGAAACTAACACAATTAACAAGCCACAAATTTTAATTAACCAATCAACAAAGTAATACGACTGATATTTTCCTAAATTGGGTAATTAAAAAGAGAACAGTATAGCTAGGTCATGGCTGGTGCTATGCCAATATTGCCATGAAACATGTTACACATAATAGATAGATAGATACACATCTATGTATGTATACCAATATAAACAAATTACAGAGGGCAGCAGAAAAAAAGAATTGTAGGTAATGTACCTCTAAGAACTGTGGATCACCAAATAATCGAAATTGGGGTAAAAATTTTCAATTGTTTGTGTCAATTTGACTATGAATTGGAATTGTTTTAATAAAAACTGCTAAAGATGTAGATGGCATGAGTGACCAGATTTTTATTTGGCTGGGGAATATGAAACGGGGTGTATGTATAGGTATATGTATGTGTGTAACAGGTCCAATTGAGAAAAAAAGAACTAGATATATTAAAAGATTGAAGTGAGTGTGGGGATGAAGATTAGAGACGAGAAATTTGGTTTGGTAGGGCAAAATTGAAATTAAATGCAGAGAAAGGGGGAGCTATTCCACCTATTTTTTATTTTATTTTTTCTAGGAAAAGCACACTGGGACTTGTAACGTGGTGTGGGGTATTTTTGGTATTCTGTTCTTCTTCTCGGGGTGCTTTCGCCAATTTCGAGTATCAACTTGCATGTTGACCTCAATGATTAAAATTGTTTTTTATTCCAAAATTGATAACGCTTTAAATACTTTCTCCGCTCTAAAAGAATAAATAATTAAAATATTATTTTGTTCAGAAGAATTTTGATCTTATAAAATTGATAAAAGTAAAAAAGTAGAAAGAATAAATAATTAAAATATTATTAGCGGATAATATGTGACACTTTGTTAGAGATAAAGAAGTTTTAAAATTAGAATATGCATAATTTTGTGAGACTCGACTAAAAAATATAAGATATTCTAATGGATTAGTGAATACTATTCATTTGATAAATAATTAACTTATAAATTGTCTAAATTTAAGAGAAATCACCTAGATCTTAATTTATACTCCCTGGTCCATAATTAATTAGCATAAATTCGACTTGGATTTTGAAAAATACGTATCAATTATAAGTTTGTGAAACAAGTGATATAATCATTGTCGCTTATTTGGAGAATGACGAGGAATTTGCAAGGACAAGTTGAAATATTTTATTTGATTTGATGCATAAATGGTTTTTAAGTTGTTGTTTTTTTTTTTTTTTTTTGCTTTTTTAATTAATTAGAATAAGTAGATGGAAAGTTATTAACCATATTAATCGGCTTTGATATTCTTTCCTTCCACTAATTAGAATTTCCTTTTAGTTCATTTTCCTTGTTTAATTACTTTAAGTTTAATGTTTCGTTTTATGTTTAGGATTTTATTTGTTTATATAATGATATCATTTGTATATTAAAAATTATACTACTCCCTTTGAAGATTAAAAATATTTGACTTTTATATCTCTTAGATTTTTAATTCACTGAGACTTTTTATCGAACTTATTAAACAACTTATACAATCGGTTGTGGCATCATTCATTTTATCCCATGACATATTAGACAGCTTCTTCCACCCCGTTTTGGTGTCATTCATCCATCCACTACATTTTTCCACCGTGTTTTTCGCAAAATCATCATTCTTCAGTCCAACGATGAGGATTATGTCATTTGGTGTTTTTTTCTTTTGGCAAATTTTTTATATCAGGTGATATACTCCGTCTCATCGTTTGATTGAAGAATAACAAAGATTCTTCAAGAACATGGTGGAAAATGAAATGGGTGGAAATGTATATTTTTGTTCAACCATGAACAAAACTATAATTGACAGAAGTAAAAAAATAAAAATGTCAATAACTTTGCATCTACTTGTTCTAATTAATTAGAAAAACACCTAAATATTAAATTAACTTGAGTAATATCGATATCAAATGTCTCCTTAAATTTTTAAAACATTTTACTCATTCCATTTCTTTCAACTTGTTTCAATTTTAATCGGAATTTCACTATAAATATTAAGTAGAGACATGATTAAGGTGTATGTTGATCTGGATTCTGGAATAGTATTTTGCTCTAGAAAACAAATTCCAAACAAAATTGAAAATATATTCATAAAATTGATAACTTGAAAGTTCAAAGATCGACGGTCGATAAAATTGTCAAAGGCTGTGATTTACTAATTGATAAATTTTAGAAATAAAACTAACTTCAAATTGGAAATTTGAGAGGTAAAATTTGTTGCTTAAAAAGTGGTGGCCATATTTAATTTTGTTAATAAACACATAATTCAATCAAAATAAAATACAACATCATTTCAAATTTTACACAATATCATTCTTATTGCAAAAGCAATACTCCCTCTGTCCAATACAAACGAGACACTTATTTTACACACTCGCTTTTAAAAAATATATAGAAATTATTTAAAGTGAAAAAAGGAAAAACAAGAAAAAATAATATAAAAAATACTATTTTATTCCAAAACGAGTGAAAAATAAACGCTTCTTATTTTGGGACGAGAGAATATCATTTTCCTTCTTCAAAGTATCATTATCATTAAAGAACAACAACATTTACCTTTCATTATAGTATCATTTTTCTATAAAACATTATTTCATCTAAAGCAAAATAAATTATTTAATTTGGACACAATATCATTATTGTTGAATATCAACGCCATTTTCCCTCTATTTTGCTACAAATTATACAAGAGCAAAACATAATTCATTTTAAATTTGATTTATTTTTCTCAAAATACTCGTATCATTTTATTAAAAAACATAGTGGAGTAAATATTTTCAGCAAAAATCATTGGGGGCCCAAAAATGTTAAAATACGAAGCCGTGTGATATTTTAATTTTGAAAAATTTGAAACGGAAAATAGTTAAACCGCGCGACGTCACCGGCGACCCCACTCCCAATCCGCCCAGTGTTGCCTCCCGCCTCCAGGTTTTTTCAGTTTTGACAGCTTATTGTTAAATTTATTCTGGATTCGAGATAGTTGGGGTGGTTCGGTGGGGTTTGCATCCAGATTTTACTTTCGTTGAGCAATCACTATCTCAATTATTGTATATATACATGTGAACCGAAGCTATTTCTCTTTGCAAATCGGCTATTCGGTACGGGTCCAAATGCTGTTTGGTGATGATTTGGTTTAGCCGAAACCAAACCGATGACCATGTTTATTATCATCTGTTCTATTTTCTTCCATGTAATATTTCCGATCTCAATTGATGATGCACTTTCTTTATGGAAGTTCAATTCTATATATCATGTTCACACTGCAATTTTCTTAAGCACATAGGACCATTTGTAGTGTTCAGACTGCAATTTAGCGACAAATATGCCAGAATAAATCCAGAGTTCTGACTGGAGTTTAGGGCTTTTGAGGACCCCTTTTAGCCATTCTTCTTGTGTTTTACATTATAAAAAGGACTATCTTTAATTTGGAACAGAATATGTGTGTCGTAATGTTCTGATGGATATTCTCGGTCTCCATTTTGCATTTGTTTCTTGGTTAGGGTACTTGTATGGATGTAACAATGTTGGGTATGTTTGATTTTTTGCAGAGATGGGTATTGAAGGGTTTAGCACTAGTAAATGGCCCGGCTGCTTAGACAACAGAATACCAAGAGGTAGTCTGTTTATTTAGTGCCATAATTTGTTTGCTTTAATGTCCTTTTCCTCCAGTGCATAGTAGTAGTATATAACAATGATCAATAGTAACTGGTATAAGAATGGCCATATTATTGTTTGATTGTAATTTCTTGTGTATGTTTATTGAAAAAGTTTAGGATCAAAGTACAAGATCTGTGTGAAAATTTGCATAAAGATCCAAGTGTCTACTATCCCATGTTCAAATTTGTAACCCATTGTCGGTGTACTGGGAAAATTTAGTTTTTCTGTTTCTACTTTGATATTGTCCTTTTTAGTTTTTGAAGAAAAATGCTGTTTAGTTTCTTTTACAAGGGCAAGATGTACCGAGCAAGTGAATTTGTCATTTTACATGTAAAATTATAAGCTCTTCTTTTTACCTTTCATACAGAGGCAGCTTCTCAGATAACAAGCGATGTGGCGAAGGAAAGCTGGTTCAATCCGCAGAAGCAGCTTCCAGACGAAATTCGGTAAGACACCTCATCATGGCCATATACTCTTGTGGTTGATGTAGTAGTTCTTATGTTTAATCTGGTCAGATCAGGGATCTACTCGGTGCTTGTTCTTTGAGTACGTATTCCCACTTGTGAGGATTTAGTAAGGAAAGAGGGAAACCCAAATTGAATTTTGAATACAGTAGCCAATGCCCACAGGTAATGTTATTTGGTGTTAGTTATGCACTAAAATATGATGAGTGTTTGTATCAAATTCTCTTGTTGTTGACTCTAAAAGAATCTACTGCATATACACTTCTTTCATTTAAACTAAGGGCCTAAGGGGATCTTTATTTGATTGTGTTTTTTTGTAGATGACTAATTTTCCATGCTGGTCTCAGTCTTGAAGATTTTTAACTGCTCACTCATATTACCGTGTGATCATCTCACAGGTATTATTGCAAGATTGGTGGCTGATCAAAGCAGGGCCAGATACCCATGGCAAACGATTAGGCATTGGAGGTTCCACTTTGGAAGGGTAAAGCTCAGTTTCTTGCTAGTTCATTGTACACAATTTACTTGATAAAGAAATCTGAGAATATTTAGATATATAAAGAGTTCAAATTAACTCTTAAGAGATTCTCAGGGCATGCCTCTCACTGTAAGAATGAAATTGTGGTGTGTGAATGTTGATCATTGATTGTATTTTGAATTAGCTTTTTAACTTCTAGGGAACTAAGGTCATCTTTCTTTGGGCTGAAGAATTTTGTATCCTGCTCTTAAAATTAATCAAGTTTCTAATTCTATAATCAGATCTGTTGTTGTTCTGGGCTGAAAAGTGTCGCCTTTTCTTGCTTTGGGATGAAGCATTGGTCATCATAATTATAAAAAAACTAATCAAGTTTCTCTGTTTGAAGTAAGTTCTGTCTCCATTGGGAATTGAATTTCTGGAATGTATTTGAGTTTTTATTTTCAAGTTATTGTAAGTGGTTCCAAAATCCAGCTAGAGGATTGATGAATAGCTTGAACAAATTATATAGATATATCCAAATTAATCTAATGCAGTTGATACTGAGTTTTGAATGCCTGACATTTTAATATAAACCTACCATATGTGGCTATTATTTAATCATGGTATGATGGAGCTGGAAGCCTAATGTTGTATGGGTAATGCAAAAGGCTCTGAAAGGCTATTTACCACTTTGTGTAAGGATGTGAAACCATTTCAGCAGGGGTTGCTAACCAACATCTAAATTATTTATGAAACCTTAATATGGAAATCATCTAAGAATGCCAATCTGGAGGATTTATTATTCGTGAAGTAATTACAAAGATAAATGCGGATATATCTTGAGCCTTCCTCCTTGCCTCTTCAGTAAGTATTGCATTAATTCACATACATTTTGGTTTGTTGGTCTCAATAATGCAGAAACAGAATACGGTGTTTCTCCTCTGCACCTATAGTCAAGAGACATGATGCTGTTACTCTTGAGACGGATGATGGCATAGCCCTAATGGTCCATGGATGTCTCAATAGGTCTCGCACACTTGAAAATGGCTTCTCTCAGGGTATTTAATATAAGCCCTGCGAATCCTTTTATTTCGCAGACTATGGCATCCTCACGCACCTCTCCACTGATAATTTTCGTATTTTCTATGTTATCCTACTTTTTCAGATTTGTGATCATTTTCTGATTGGGTTTCCTTATTACTGGGAAGAGTTTGCTGCCCTGTCTGATAGTGAAGACTCAGTCTATTCTTGTGCTTCACCCTCTGATGCAAACAAGACTCCAGACCGAGTTGTCCGTGGAAGCAATTTGATGAGTGAGAATACTAATGATGCTATATTGACTGAAGCATCAAGTGCAAAGCAGCAAAAACTGGTGTGCAGATACAGAGCATGGATTCTGCTGGTGGTCCGTTAACAAGAAGTAAAGCTCGATTAATGGCAACTAAGAAGAGCAGGAACAAGTGACTCGAACAACAAGTGGGTTTTGGGAATGAGTGCATAGTGATAGTAAACAGGTCAGACTTCCAAGCTGAATCCACACAAAGTAACTAGGAATGTTCAAATATATGACCGAAGCATGCTAGGTCTTCTAACAGTTGTCCACTTATGCGTCTGGCCTTGAGATTGCAGCAGCTCCTTACAGCGTTATGGCTGCTAATTCAGTAATTTGTAAAGAAATGTAGTTCACGGTGTTTATATATGAGATGCTAAAAACGGTGTTCTCTCATCGAAGAAGTTGTACAAACTTAAATCCTTGTTGTTTTCCTGCTGATGAAATGAAATCTGATCAATATTCTCACAACCTTCACCTGCAGAAATAGTAAAAATGTACTAATGTTTTATACTACTAGTATATGTTATCTGTTTTGACTGATTTGTGGGTGTTAATGATATAGACAGAAATTCTTGTTAATGCTAGTCCAGTGAAGTTGTGTTGGAAGAAAGAGATGCCTTTATGCATCCTCATATGATTGTCGAAATCCCTTTGGAAACTTGCACTTTTTCTTGTCTTCTTCCTTGGGATTCTACACCTTTTCCATTCCTCATCTCTCCATCCCACCTTTACAGTTTTAACATTACCTATATATTACTAATATATTTCTATTATTGAAAAATATTCAACAGAATCACATTAAGGAGTTGGATTTGTATGGCCAATATTTCCCTGTCACTCATTTCATCAGATTTATAAACTAAAGCATGCGCCCTTCTGCAAAGCTGATAATAGTTACATCACAATCGCTTTCTACTTTACCAACAAAATCACAACAAAACACACACACAAACACAACATTAACATATCACACTGGAAATACAAGCACAAATCAATGAGCTTTCTTCTGTGTTGTCATGAAAAAGCATCTTATTAGCAACACATTAGATTTGTGTTTTGGATTTTGATACTTCTGCTAAATGCACTTGATTCATTGTTCTTGTTGCTGGGAATCAAATCCTGACCCCCCATTTCCAATTACTCATTTAAACAACTCTGGAAATGTTTATTTAATCACACATTTATGATAAAAAACATGGAGGTTTATCTATCTCATGAAGGATTCCTGAGTTGCAGATTTGTTTAATAATATTACAGCTCAACTATTGATGTAAAGCATGTCTGTCAGTTTAATGAGAAAAAAGGGCCTCACTTACTCCCAAATCACACATTTTATGGTAAAACTATTTAACTTATTTGGTCATGTTTGACATTGTAACCCAATTATAGTATTAAAAAAAGCCATTTCCAATTTGTGTAAAGTTTCATGTAAAGATAAAACAGAAGTTTCTTGGTAATGTGTGACAGGTTCTGTTTTAGTTTTATTTTTTTGTGAGTGAAATTTAAGCTTACCTATATGCCAAAACGGCCATTCTATTTTCTACATTGATATCTATAATTTGTATTGTCACATGGCAAAGACAAGTTGAAATTAATAATCTACTTTATTTTTTGTTAGTATTGGGTTGTTAAATTGTTGGGGTCTGATTTGAAAGTTCATTATATTGCATCTCATTTCTCAATTTAGCTAAATAATCTCAACCTAACAAGACCCTATATATATATATATATATATTTAATTCCTGTAATTTTCTAAAAATTATATGTGACCTTGTTTTATAACTTATATCGATTTAGACTAGTTACGCTCTTTTTTTCCATAATGTGGCTTTTGAATAACCCTCTCCCTGTCTCTTTCACTATATATATTAAAATTAGACATAGTATTAATCTACATGCAATAAAATTTACTTTATATTTAATAGATCGCAAAAGTATATTACCCAATTAACTATTTGGATGTTGTTATATGATCCATGCTATCACCATATCTTTCGTTATAAGTGTAAAAAAATTTCCTTATACTTTATTTTAATCAATATAAGGCTTAATATATTTATCTCCTTGCTTTAACAACTAATCGTACTATTATAACACTTAATCAAACGATTGATCTTCACTATGTATGATATCAACTATGCTACATTCACTATATGTATAAACTTTCAATACATATTTTAAGTGGGGAACTTCTAAAATAGACCTGAGAATTGCTATACAATCTGTTCACCTTTATGATATGCAATAACAAATTATTTTCTACAGTGATGTTAGATATTTCAACTATATATATTCTTTTTTTTGCACTTTAGTTTTCATTTGTTACGACTTTTAAACTCTCATCGATATATATAATATATATCTCTTGACGGTTCTCTTTCTGTATAATTTCTAGTTCTTCCTTTTAAGTATCATTTATATAGTTAATTCTTTTTTTTTTTTTTTGGTTCAAAGATTATCTTAAACTCTTACCTGTTGGATTTAACTTCAATATTTTACTGGTTCCTCGTGAGCTTTATGGAATTATTATTCCATTAAGATAGTTAAAACGTATCCTAGCTAGTTATATATATTTACTCAAGCCTTTACCAGAAAAATACATTATCATCTTTTGGCTATTTGATATGCTCAAGGAACACATGCTCTTTTAATCAACTTCATCAATAAATTACAAGTTTACAAGTTCTCTTCTTTTTTTTAAGATAAATTTCCATTGTCTTGTCAACTTTTATTTTCCTTTTAATCACAACATACTCTATTAAATCACAACATACTCACTATTTTTTACAAAATTAAATCACAACCTGTTAAATAGAGTCATGGTTCAAGGTGGGTCCAACCCATTTGGAGCATCTGGAATTATCAAATTAGCTAATTAGTTTCAGTTAGTTTTATTTTTCTTTGTTTTTGTTAAGAGCCGTTGGAGCTCAAGAGGTTAGGGTTGTTGAGAGCAGTTTCTCATTCTCTTGTATTGTATAAATACTCTTCAATTCTCAGCTTGAGAAGGATGATGAATAATACGGTTTTACTTTTCCTACTTTGATTTTGTGTCTTGAGTTTACAGTCGAGGGCTAAGGGAAAGAAAGGGTATTCTTCTAGTTGTTCAATCCTTATTTCTTCTTCTTGATTCTTAACAAGTGGCGCCGTCCGGTGGGAATCGTAGAAGAGAGCTTGGGCGATTGCAATTGTTTCTTCTGGTTTTGGGGCTATTTCTGCTACTGCACGCCATATGTTTGAAGAATGGCTACATCAAGATTGGAGGCTGAAAAATTCACTGGTTCGAACGATTTTGGGCTTTGGCGAATGAAAATTCGTGCAATGCTAATTCAGTAAGGGTTGTCAGTTGCGCTCGAAAAGGAAAAGGAAAAGGAAGGGGAAGAAAAGAAGGCCGATTTGGATGAGAAAGTTGCAGCGAAATTGGCAGAAATTCAAGCAAAGGCTCATAGTGTTGTGATCTTGTGTTTAGGCAACAAAGTCCTTCGAGAAGTGGCTAAAGAGACCACTACAGCAGGCGTTATAGCCAAGTTGGAGAGTCTTTATTTGACTCGATCTTTGGCGAATAGGTTGTGCATGAAGCAGAGGTTGTACGCTTATAGGTTCCGGGCAGATAAAGGCGTTTGTGAACAGATGGAGGAGTTTTCTAAAATGGTTGATGATCTGGAAAATATTGACGTTACAATAGGAGATGAAGATCAAGCCATTTTGCTTTTTAATGCTCAACCGAAGAGTTTTGATCACCTTCGTGATGCCATGGTGTATGGGAGGGAGAAAACCATCACCTTATCTGAAGTGAAGGCTGCATTAAGAGCCAAAGAGCTTCAGAAGGGATCATCAAAGCCACAAGAAGTTCCAGCTGAGAGCCTGCATATCAAGAAGTTCAAGAAGCCTAAGTTCAAGAAGAAATCTGATGATGCTAGGGCCTCAAGTTCTGAAACAAAGGAAACGAGATCATGTCACTGGTGCAAGAAACCAGGACACTTAAAGTAGGATTGTTTTGCTTGGAAAAGGAAGCAAGCATCTTATGGCAAAAATCAGAACAATGCAGATTGTGTTGAGGGAGTAGAACTTCCAGAAATCATGAATGTAATGGATGGTGGAGTAAGTGGATCTTGGATTATGGATTCGGGGTGGAGTTTCCATATGTGCCCGTACAAGCACTGGTTCCAAGAATTAAATCCTGCCACTGGAACTGTGCTCTTAGGAAACAACCAAATCTGCAATATTAAAGGAGTTGGGATTGTGAAGTTCAAGATGGCAGATGGATCTGTGAAAGTGCTCAGTGTTGTGATACACATTCCTGAAATCAAAAGGAATTTGATCTCACTAGGCTTGCTGGAAGTAAAGGGTTTTTCATTTTCTTCTCTTGAGGGAAGAATGGTAATCAAGAAAGGTCAACAAATAGTTATGATGGCTGAAAGGAGAAACAACTTGTACTATTTGCTAGGTGAAGTTGTGATTGGTGATTCAAATTCAGTGGCTGCTGAGAATTTGAAGTTGTGGCACTTGCGGCTAGGACATCCGGCTGAAGGAAGTCTAAAAGAATTAGCCAAGAAGGGTCTTATCTCTGGAGATACATCAAGTGGCCTCGGTTCCTGTGAGCAGTGCATCTTGACCAAGGCAAAGAAGAAGCCATTTCCATCAGGTATTCACTCTTCTACCTCTCCTTTGGAATATATCCATAGTAACTTATGGGGGCCAGCTCCAGTAACAACACTTGGTGGGGGAAAGTACTATTTGTCTATAATAGATGATTATTCAAGGAAACTATGGGTTATATTCTGAAAGAAAAATCAGAAACATTTGCTAAGTTCAAAAATTGGTGCATAGAAGTGGAACTTGAGAAAGGCAGTAGAGTAAAATGTCTGAGAACAGACAATGGATTGGAGTTTCTTTCAAGAGATTTTGATGAGTTTTGCAAGGAGAAAGGCATGAAGCGCCATAAAACAGTTCCTTCTAACCCTCAACAAAATGGGGTTGTAGAAAGGATGAATCGAACAATCTTGGAAAGAGTTAGGAGTCTACTTTTTGCATCTGGATTGAACAGTAAATTTTGGGGAGAAGCAGTTTATACAGCTGCTCATCTCATCAATAAGTGTCCCTCTACCAGTTTGAAGTCAGAAACACCAGATTATAGGTGGTATGGAACTCATGGTAACTATTCAAAGTTCAAGGTTTTCGAATGTGCAGCATATGCTCATATCAGGAAGAGTAAGCTTAACCCCGTGCACTTAAATGTGTGATGCTGGGATATCAGAGGGGGGTAAAAGGGTACAGGCTATGGTTCATTGAGCCTGGTAATCAAAAGGTTGCGATAAGTAGGGACATGGTTTTCATCGAAGATCAAATGCCTTACTTGAGTAAAGAAAAACAGAAAGAAAAAGTTCCCTATGATATGTTTGAGGTGGAGTTAGGGAAATGAATCTGGAATCATGTGGAGATGTTAGTGATTCAGAGAATGGTGAGCAACAAGAAGACCCAATTTCTGATCAAGGTGGAGCAGATACTCATTCTGATAATAGTCTCAGCAACTACCAACTTGCAAGAGATAGAGTGAGGAGGGAAAACATAAAGCGTCCAACTAGGTATTCTGAAGCAGATGTGGTCTATTATGCACTATGTGCAGCTGAAAATCTTGAGTGTGCAGATCCTTTGTCCTTCAAAGAAGCTATGATGAGCAGAGATAGAGAAAGATGGATAGAGGCAATGAATGAGGAGATGGACTCTTTGCTCAAGAATAAAACTTGGATTCTTGTTGATAAAAGCAATCTGAAGCAGGAATCTAAGGATAAGAAGCTCATAAGTTGTAAGTGGATCTTCAAGAAAAATATAGAAACAACAGACAAGGATGGAATCAAGTTCAAAGCTCGGTTGGTGGCTAGAGGCTTTACATAGGAGGAAGGGGTTGATTTTAATGATGTATTTGCTCCAGTTGTAAGGCATACTTCCATTAGGATTCTACTTGCTGTAGCAAATCATAGAAACTGGGAACTGCAGCAGCTCGATGTGAAAACTGTGTTCCTTAATGGGGATCTTTAAGAGACTATTTTTATGGGCCAACCTGAGGGCTATGTAAAAGAAGGAGAGGAAAACAAAATCTGTTTACTAAAGAAGTGGAATAAGAAGTTCAATGAACAGATGATTGCACATGGTTTTCTCATATCTGAGTATGATGATTGCATCTATATTAAGAAGAAGGAGAATACTCCAGTGGCCTACCTCTTGCTTTATGTAGATGATATGTTACTAGCTGGACCTTCATTGGTTAAGATACAAAAAATTAAAGTTGATTTAAAAGAAGTTTTGAAATGAAAGACTTGGGTGAAGCTAGAAAGATTATGGGAATGAATATCTTGAGAGATAGGAGCAAGAAGCTACTGTGGCTATCTCAGTCAGATTACATTGAGAAAGTCTTGAAGAAATTCAATATGGCAAATGCTAAAGCAGCTGCTACCCCTCTCTCACAAAGTTTTAAACTGTCAAAGGAGCAGGCTCCAAGAACTGAGCAGGAAGCATTGGAGATGGAGTCAGTTCCTTACTCGAGCATTGTTGGGAGTATAATGTACATCATGATTTGTACGAGGCCAGACCTAGCCCATGCTATCTCAGTCACTAGTAGATACATGTCTGTCCCGAGTAAGGAGCACTGGAATGCGCTCAAGTGGATTCTCAGATATTTGAGAAACTCCAGCAATTGTGGTATCTTGTTTAAGGGTGATAAGGAGTGTGAAGAAGCTGTTTTGGGGTATTGTGATGCTGATTATGCTACTAATCTGGACAATAGAAAATCTCAGTCTAGTTTCTTGTTCACTTTGTATGGTTCTGTCATAAGCTGGAAATCCAGCTTGCAAAGCGTTGTTGCTTTATCAATAACATAAGCCGAATACATGGCACTCACATCTGCTGTGCAAGAAAGCTTCTGGATCCAAGGGGTGATCTCTGACTTTGGGATCAATCAAAGAACTATGGTTGTGTTCTGTGATAGTAGTTCTGCTATATGTTTGGCTCGGCATCAGTTCTTTCATGAACGGAGTAAGCATATTGATGTTCGCTTGCATTTTATCAGAGATGAAACTGAGAGGGGTAGAGTAAAAGTGGTCAAGGTTGATACTCTTCATAACCCAGCTGATATGTTGACCAAGTGTCTTTTGGAAGAGACAAGTTCGAGCACTGCAAAGGTCTGATTAATGTATGCAACAAACCTGAACCATGAACTCTGGTGGAGATTTGTTAAATAGAGTCATGGTTCAAGGTGGGTCCAAGCCAGCTGGAGCAGCTGGAATTATCAAATTAGCTGATTAGTTTCAGTTAGTTTTATTTTTCTTTGTTTTTGTTAAAAGCTGTTGGAGCTCAAGAGGTTAGGGTTGTTGACAACAGTTTCTCATTCTCTTGTATCGCATAAATACTCTTCAATTCTCAGCTTGAGAAGGATGATGAATAATACGGTTTTACTTTCCTACTTTGATTTTGTGTCTTGAGTTTACAGTCGAGGGCTAAGGGAAAGAAAGGGTATTCTTCTAGTTGTTCAATCTTTATTTCTTCTTCTTGATTCTTAACACAACCACAACCACAACTACGTATAAGTTAAGATCTCTCATTAATTAATATCCTTCTACTATTACTATATTCAAGCATATATGAATATCTCATCTTTATATATTTAAATATTAATTCTACTTAATTCTCGTGTTTCACACTGCTCACACATTTATGAGTTCAAATAATTCATTCAATTTCTTTTTCTTTTTTTTTCCTAAATTCCCTTGTTTAAGCAAAGAAACCTTTTTTTGCCAATATTTACTTTAATCGAGTTTTCTTAGAATATTATAACTGCTGACAGTCCTAGAAAAATATTTCAGCACCATTACTATCATTTATTTTCTTTTCATATAAAGTACATTGTATATAATTTTATACTAACTCGGTGTATTGTAGTACTTATAAATGTTGTTCAAGTAATGATAGCATATCTTACTTAGTATGTAATCTCTAACAAATTTATTGGTTAAACCTTCAAATACTCATATCATATGTCTCTTTACTAAAAGATGGTTATTACGCATGTAAACTAATAGCTCGGTAATAAAATAAAAAAATTCTTTTTCTTCTTTATTTTTTTTATTTTTTTATGCACTCGAAGGTGATATGTATCCATTTTTTTTAATTGACACATGTGGTTTCTTACAGTCGATACTATACGTAACTTCCCGATCCAACTAGTTACAACTTCTTTCTTGTTCCTATCACTTATTTAGGTTATCATAAATTTCTAAAATACAAATATTATAACATCTTTTGATCTTGACCATTTTCTTTCACTTGACAGTATACATATGTGATCTAGGTAATACTTATGATGAATATACTCATTTGATCTTTTTCCCAAAGTAATTTGTTTGACAAGAGCATCTTAAATTATGATATTTATATAGTAAGATGACGCTTAACATATTCATTTATTTGCATTCTACGTGCAAGTCTTCACTTTAATTACTTGTACTTTTCTTAGTATTGAGAAAGTATTATAAGTTCTCTTTTTCTAGAAAATTAGTATAGACTCTTCTTATCAAAAAGAGTAATGGTGCACTTCCAATTATTCCAACTATTTAGAAGCTCATGTTACTATGTAAAGGCATAGGTTCTTGTAACGCTTTAAGAAGTTCATACATCATTTAGTATCACTATCTTTTAGTGCTCAAAAGTACTTTTACCTATTTAGAAACTACAAGTAATATCTCAAGTTATGATAATATACTAGTCTTTTGTCAATACTCTAAGAATTTCAAATATCATTATATATTACTTACCTTATAGAGATCGGAAATACTTTTTCACTATATTTATACGAAAGTTTCCTACAGGTCTCTCCCTCTTAAGACAAACAAAGTGTCCAGATAAATTGGATCATCAATCCATAAGCATCAATTATTTTCTGTTTAGACACTACAATTTTTTTTCCAATATTTCTTCAATATATATACTTAATAGTACTCACGGGACATCATAAACTTCACGCTCAACTTATATCACTAATTGCTTATCTTTAAATAACATTGATATATTTTAATAACACACCAAAAAGTCAACTAAAACTATCAAACATTTACTTTGCACCTTATATTTCAATCCACTTCATCATTCTAATTTCTCATCTCTCTTGTTGCAAAATTATTCTCACCATTTTGCAATAATGCAAAATAATTATCATAGAGACCATAATCATTTTTAAAATAAAACTGATTTCAAACCCTATTTAAAAAGAGAAATATAGAGAATTAAAAATAACGCAAGAAAGTTCATTACACAAATCTGACATTACAAAATATTTCTTGGTCTTTATAAATAAATTTGACTATAAAACCAAAGTTGTAACTTTGACGCAGTATTTAAACAAACAGGCTTCCAATATTTAAATGCCCTTAGAGAAAAATTTATTTGAATTTTGGTTTATTAATGACGCTACAAAGATTTGGATTATGTGGAGTGGTCAGTCCTACAAAATCACCTTCTTTGTCACTCGGGAACTCTGTCCCATACTTCGGCAATCTTTTGACTTTATAAAACACAAACTTCTTGTGATTCAATACACTTTGACTCTAACACGAGATCTCTCAAGACATCACATTTTCAAAAGAATAACTTTCTCAACTTAAAGGATTCACACAAATACACTCATTATACAAAAGTTCAAATATTGCACATTTTAATCAACACCTTAGGACTAATCACAAAACTATGAATTTAAACTAAATGGTCTAAGAAAGTCAATACTTATACTTTATGAATTTATACTTATACTTATAATCGAATATACCTTTCGAGTTCCTTTAATCCTATGGCGTGTATAGATTTTAACTCATCATGATATATTTTGTCAATTGTTTACTTTACAAAAAGGTCTACACTTATCATTTGATGACTATTGTTATGGTAACAACATTCCCTTTGGATCTCCTATAAGTGTGGGTCTGATTGATAAGTTCAACTGATACAATTAATAGTTTGACTTTTCTCTATTTATTTGATAAAACTTTCCACTCAAAAAAAGAGAAAGTAATAAAATCTTATTATGGTTATGTTTGCTCATGGAAGCATTAAATTATAACTATGTTGGCTCAGGGGATGATTAGTCAGTTAGATACTATAACACACATCTCATATTTATGTTCACAAAATCTATTGACAAATGTACACTATCATCAATACATGTACCTTTTGTTCTACCAATCATGATCTTTACTAATAATTTCCATGTGATACCACATATATATAAAATATTCATATAATTAAACAACGATGCAGGGCGGCTAACTCTTCTCTCCTCAGTGACACATGCTCAGAAATGTCCATATTCCTGACATGTCAAATAAAAATGCAACTTATGACGTTTCATATGATACGCACAAATGCAGATTATCCCAATGAGATCCTATCTCTGCTCTGATACCACCTAAACTATCACACCCAACTCTTATGACTTATGCACTTACTATAAATAAATTCAAAATTTTAAAAGAAATAATCACACGTCAAGTACAAAAACACACATATTACATAATTTAAGAAACCAACATTTATCGAGTACATATTTCAAAACATTCTAAATAGTAGTGGGACCCTCTCGACATTCTTTATACTATATATTTATCTATATGGCAAAAAAATGACGAGGAGGAGAAGGTTGCCAAAAATGGGTAAGCCGCCGAACCTGATTACACGTGCATTTCCTACGACCTACGACCCACGTCAACGAATAATTTCACTGTTGTCTTATTCCTGAAAAATATTAGTGGTTTATATGAGCCACAACTCAGTGTATATAAATCATACCTTTAATTCCACGACCCAAAAATCAAACAAATTATTTAACCAATATATGTAGCAATAACCAACAAATATTAAAAACAAATTCATATACATATGCACATGCCACTTTGTTCAGTTTATTATTCTGTGACAAATCAAGTCTGGTATCTGCCTTCCATTGTATATATGACCCGTAGGTCCCATTGTCTTTGTATATATATATATATATATATAGGGATGTATTAAGATGACAACACTCTTTATTGTAACACCATACCACCATTTTAGGCCATTGGATCTGAAAATCGTGTGCTTGTCATGTTGCCACGTGTAAAAACACGGAGGGGTAAAATTGAAAATTTCTAATTTTACGTTACCAGATTGCGGTGTTGTTCATTGAATATTGCAGTCTTACTACAACAATATTGCAGTTTACCACGACTGCAATATCTAATACATGTAGACTGCAAACCCATGTTTTTTCACGAAACTTAATTCTAGGCGTCCATAGATGAGATCTAATGGACTATATTGGTGGTATGGTGTTATCCTATCTATGGTGGCATCATAGTGCACCCCTATATATATATATAGAGAGAGAGAGAGAGTTGTGATCAATGTCGAACCCTTCTTAACGACCGAACTAGAGACTAAATTTGGGCCACTCATTTTTCTTAATCTTATGGTTATGATTAATTTAGAATTCATTTAATATTTTATTAAATAAAAACTTTTTTAAAATTTTTTTAAATTTTTTTTTTAAAATTTAAAAAAAATTAATTTTTTTTCAATTTTTTTTTTAAAAAAAAATTTTAAAATTTTTTTTAAAATTCTTTTTTAATTTTTTTTTTTAGAATTTTTTTTTATTCGATAAAAACTTGCTGGATTAAATAATGAACTATATTCACTACATAATGAACTAAATGAATGTATGATATGAAGTAATTTTTCGCATTCATTATATACTGAATTTACTTCAACTGAAAGATAATTATGTTATAACACATTATGAAGTAATAAAATAATAAAATGAAGTAATAAACTAATGAAATGAAGTAGTAAACTAATGAAATGAAGTAATAACATAACTGAATGAAGTAATAGCATGACTGAATGAAGTAATAAACTAACGGAATGAAGTACTAAACTAATAGAATGAAGTAATAACATGATTGAATGAAGTGATAAACTAACGGAATGAAGTAATATCCCTAAACCCAACTGAAAGATAATTATGTCATAACACATTATGAAGTAATAAACTAATGGAATGAAGTAATAACATGACTGAATGAAGTAATAAACTAACGGAATGAAGTAATAAGTAACAGAATGAAGTAATAACATGAATAAATGAAGTAATAAACTAATGGAATGAAGTAATAGCACGACTGAATAAAGTAATAAGCTCATAACAATAACATGATTGAATGAAGTAATAAACTAACGGAATGAAGTAATAACCCTAAACCCAACTGGAAGATAATTATGTCATAACACATTATGAAGTAATAAACTAATGGAATGAAGTAATAGCATGACTGAATGAAGTAATAAACTAACGGAATGAAGTAATAAACTAATAGAATGAAGTAATAGCATTAATAAATGAAGTAATACACTAATTGAATGAAGTAATAGCATGACTGAATGAAGTAATAAGTTCATAACATACATTCATTTAGTTCATTATGTAGTGAATATAGTTCATTATTTACTCCATCAAGTTTTATCGAATAAAAAAAGTTATAAAAAATTATAAAAAAAAATTATAAAAAAAATTTAAAAAAATAAAATAAAAAATATAAAAAAAAAATTAAAAATTTTAAAAATAAAAAAAATAAAACGTTTTTATTTAATAAAATATTAAATTAATTATAAATTAATCATAACCATAAGATTAAGAAAAATGAGTGGCCCTAATTTGGCCTCTAGTTCGGTCTTTAAGGGTGGATTTGTGGTTAATATGACCCGAAGTTCCATTGCCATTGTATTTATGACCTGTAGGTCCCATTGCCATTGTATACATATATATGACCCGTAGGTCCATTGTCATTGTATATATGACCCGTAGGTCCATTGCCATTTTATATGACCCGTAGGTCCATTAATTGCCATTGATATCAGATCCAGGGCATGACTGTCACAGATCCTCTTTAATCTAATGATTCAAATAATTCCAAAACCATACGTCAAACATATTCATTGCACCAATTACATATCCATATATACCATCAATTAACTCCAATACTATAGATAAACATATCCATTGCACAGATCACATATCCACATCATATTAACATCAATATCAAATAACACATAATCATTTTAGGCTCACATCATATAATTCAAATATTCACTCTAATTTAACACATAGCAATTTAACCGAGCACTTGGTTCCTTCTTCTTGATCTTCAACACTTGACTCTATGCAATAAATACATATTCAAATTAATTTCATATTTTTCAACATGATTTTGCGTGTTATAATTAGCTATAATACAACTACTCTATAACTATTTTCTCTACGTATATGTAATTAATTATACTTTCCACCTGTGTATATATAGTTCTAATCGTA
This sequence comes from Salvia hispanica, assembly GCF_023119035.1. Lineage (NCBI taxonomy): Eukaryota > Viridiplantae > Streptophyta > Magnoliopsida > Lamiales > Lamiaceae > Salvia > Salvia hispanica. Next base: position 31,562,117 of record NC_062965.1, on the reverse strand, counting down.
TACATCATATTATAAACAAATAAATATAGGAAGTAATAGTTTGTAAAACAAACATATACATATGTATAACGCCGGAATCAAAATACTATACTAGTACTTATATGTCTATTATATCTACGTAGTTGCAAAAACACTCATATACATCAAAATACTAATTAGGTGTATAATTATTCTAAAATAATGTAATTAAATGCATTAGCATCTAAATTAATAATTATTGAAAGTATTCATTAAAAAGGGGCGTATATAATATGTATTGATTCTACTAATCTCATCAGTATGATTTTAAATAATTCAATATGTATATGACTAAATAACATATACTTAAATAAGTATTCCAACCTTACCTTCATAATCTATTTTCCTTGAGAGTGAGTTCTTCTCCTTTCTTTTTTTTTCTTTTCAAACAAAAATATAGCTTACAATAGAGAGTATTGCTATTGGAAAAATAGTTCTTTTTACCTCATTATTTTATTGTACAGACCGACTTAATATATTTATCACCTTCTTTAAAAAGCATTAGTCATACTACAATAAATATAAATGAGACACGTCCCTTTACAAATAATATAAAAAAAAAAACATTTCCTCCCCTCACATATTTTACAAGTTTAAAACTCCATGGATGATTGCATGCACTATATTTATATATTAGTATATATTTACAGCGTAGGGACATCGGACATACTCACATGTTTATTATGCATGTACACACGTATATACATCTATTACTTTAACTAATCCCTTGTAATAAATTTCTTTTTTCTATTACCTCACTTGATATTTTTATTCCAATGACAACAAAATATGTCATTGCAAAGAAATAGTAGATATGTAAAAGTATGCATATTTTGGTTCTGGGATATCACACTACCGGCACCGGACTACCTCCGAACAGCAGTGGAGGTCCGGCGGGCAGCATCACGCCACCGGTCTCAACTCCATCGGTGACGACGATCGGAAATCACAAAGGGGATGGAGCATATCAGGCAGAAATCGGACGAGGGCTATCTGTGGCGGCTAGGGTTTCAGGAGGTAAAGAGGGGTTTTATGATATAAAGCCCTCAAATTTTCTACTCCCTCAAAATACACCCCATATGTTCCCTTTATGTGAAACTAAACCCCCAACCTTCTTCCAAATATAATTTCCGACCCTCAATGTCTTTTATGTGTAAATCAATACCCCAAAAGTCTGTGAATTTACAAAAAGGGCCCCCTGAGAAATTGAGATCATGTTTAGAGACTAAAAATGCTGAAATTGTTGACATTGAGCCCAATATAGAGTGTAGAAATGCCTTTCAAGCACTGGCCGACTTGCCAACTATCCCCGAAAATCAAGAAAAAATTGACCACTGGATATTTGACTGTGGAGCCACCGATACCATGTCTTATGATGCCTCTGATTTTGCCAATATTTCCACCACACAAAAATCTTATATACAAACTGCGAGTGGAGATTTAGCACATGTTCAAGGAGCTGGCCCATTACTATTTTGCCTGAATTGAAGCTGTCTAACTGTCCATATGTTCCTTCGTTGGCTCACAAACTGATATTTGTTAGTCAAGTAACGAGAGAACTTAACTGCAACTTACTAATGCAGCCTCAATTGGGCGTGGTGATGTGTAATTTTCGAGTTCAAATATTAAGTGCAAGTTCACACAAGTTTAATTAAAATAACTCTAATATTACAACGATACTGCAAGAATACAGCGTCGAATGTAGTACTTCGAGTGTCGATCCACAGGGAAGGCAAAGATTATTAAATTCTAAAGCAAACAAAACACATAATAAAAAGTAATTTGGTCTGATGATTTTGATTTCAAGATGAGCAACAACAATTAAAAGAAATAAACGATCAAGACAAAACAAGAGATGAGATTGTTACTCCTAACATTCACGGATAAAACAGTGATTTATTCTAATATTCAATTCTATCTTATGAATTACGGGACTACAAAAATCAATTCACGATGCTAGAATTGAACATGCTTGACATACAATAGTTTAAGAATAGCTGAACACATATTCTATAAACTAGCTTTCATTAATCTAAGAATCCTACGGATGCGCGAGACTCAAAGATTAATTACTATTAGCACTTGAAATCCATTATCAAATTATCATCTAAACAATTCTAATTGATAATTCATTACCACAAAAATCCATCTTATTCAAAGTTGAAGAGACATTTAAATAAGACTATGGAACTACTACTAATGATGCACCAAGAGTAGTAGATTCAAGCAATTAAAATGTGATAACGACGATCATAAGATAAAGAAGAACATAGAATAAATCACAAGAACAAATTATCCGATTACATGTTTGGAGCAACACTAGATTTTTAGCCAAGCATTATTGAACTAGGAAGTATGAAAAAGAGATCTAAAACCATAGAAACCATGGAGAAATTGATGATGAATTGTTTGAATAATCTCCCAAGCACCTACGGCACTTGTTCCTCCAAATTGTTTTCTTCCAAAGTAAAACTCCTCTTTTCCCCTTCTTTCCAGATTCGCCGCCCACCAATCACTCCAATTGAATTCTCAAGTCTTTTGAATGAAATTGTTGCAGAATCCGTCTCCTCCCTCTTCGTTTTTCTCCCATTTCCTTCCCCCCCTTTTCTTTCCAGCCAAAACTACCCAAATAAAACTGCTGATTTCAGTTAATTGCTCTACGCGGCCGGGTGAATTTCGAAGCTAAAAAATCACCCGGCCGGGTGTCATAAAATCTGCCCTCTCTGGACTCCTTACACCTTGAAGAAGCGGCCCAGGCGGGTGTAGTTGTTGGTGTAAAACTCACCCGGGCGGGTGGTTTCTGCTGCGCGAAACGGAAGCTGTTCGGAGCATTGGCGTGCACTTCCGGCGGGTCTCCGGCAGACATTCTGTCCTCCACGATGCTGTTGTGCTGAGTTTTGGAGGTTCTTGCGAACTCCGGCAGGTGGCCGGTTAAGCTTAGCCTCCGATCTGACGAGGCCAACCTAGTGGGGTCGCCTAACATTTACGGGATTTAAGGCCGAGCTGCTCCAAATCAGCCTCTAGCTGGTTCAGTTCATGGTTGAGCCGTGAGGCTCGTTTCTGGAGAGGTGACTCAGCTGCTGTTATTCTTTGTCTTTTGCACAGCACACCAAATGTTTGGTGGAATGTTTGAGTGAGCTCTAATAAGCTTTTTACAATCTAAATTTCGATGAAAACAAAGATTTGATGAGTCATAAATTACATAAAAATGTGTAGCAAGGCGATAATAAAGAAAATATGTTTCGCATCAAATACCCCCAAACTTGAGCTCTTGCTTGCCCTCGAGCAAGATTGACTTTAAGCACAATAACTCATCAAAGTTAAACTCACAAAATTTGTTTCAAAAGTTTTCATCACAAAGAATCAAGTAGGGACGTGAATGACAAAATCTAAACCCCCAACATTTCCAATCAAGATTTCCCACTATCAAGAACAATCACTCATCAACCTAGAACTTCAAGTCTAGGTGCACGTCAAAGTAAGTCCAAGCATAAGATCTTACAACTCAAACCATCGTCGTTGACTCGTCAATCATTACTTATCACATAGACTCGCGGATTTCAAATCAAACTTCTTTACTCTACCAAGCTATTTACAAAACATCCACAATGTATCAACAATAAGGTCCAAGGTCTTAAATTATAGGTGTAATGGGGCTAGGGATGAGGTAGGATGAATATGGATAGTGAGCTCAAAAGCTACACATTTGAGGGCCAAATTCTTCCCTCCTACAACTTCCTTCCAAAAAATCAAACAACAAGACTTTACAACCAAAATTCACTCCCCCAAACTTGAGATCATTCAAGACAAGATTACATCTTAAAGAAAAAATAGAAGCTCTATCTTTATTTTATCTAACTTTTTTTTCTTTTCTTTTTCTCTTTTGATTTTCTTTTTTTAAAAAAAAAACCTCGACTTTTGTAATTTTGGAGGCCGTCTTTTTCATTTCTACTACGAACTTCATTGTCAACAATTATACATTTCATCAAGTCTCAAAATCTCTATCTTTTATAGAACACCACCCAACACTCTTAAACTCAAACAACAAAGCTCAAATTTTTATTTAGCACTCAAATAGTAGCAAGGGTTATCGATGAGACTAAAATGAGGTTTTTTAGTAGCTAAGTGATTGGCTAAGTGTTTACACAAAACAATAGGGATTAAGCTCAAAGTGGCTTCTAGGGGATCATTTGTTGGACTAGACATGTGAATATTTGGCCATGGAGTTCATTCTAGTGCCTTATTGTCCCTTATAAATAACACATATGAATGCAAGCACGCAACTCAATAAAGCAAAGCGATCCAAGATAATTTCCACAAGACATATGACTTTCATACTCTCCTCAACTCAAGAAATCGGTTGTAGTCACAAAAGCTCTTTCAAATAAATCAATGCACAAATTCCATCCATCCTAAGCCTCAAAGATCAAGTAAAATCAAACAAGATTTCCCAACTAGAAAGCCGAATATAAAGCATGCACCCGTCAATTACATTAATTCAAAAACACATTTGACAAAGAATACACCCCACAAACATGCTTCATGCATAGAAACTCATTCAAACTCATTCAACCCCCCTAAACTTGAATGCTTCATTGTCCTCAATGCAAGTAAAAAGAACATAAAAAGTAAAGGGAAAAGAAGACTCCCCCAAACGTGGCATGATGTCCATAGTGCATTCGGGAGGGAGGATGGGTGTATTTTCCTTTAGAGGTGTGCTTCCTAACAAGCTCCAATGTGAGTCCTATCTCCATGTTGCTCTACACACAAGAAACAAAAAAGTAAAACACACATAAAGAAACACTCAATTCAAAATAAATGTTAGAGTAAAGAATTGAGCAAATAAAACCTCCAACATATGAAAATAAAAATAAAAGAAAAATAAAAAACTTGGGTTGCCTCCCAATCAGCACCTTTGTTTATAGTCGTTGGCTCGACTTTCTTCATCCTTGATCTACACTTTTTGTTCCACTAGTGCAGCCACTTCTTTTGCTTCCATACCACTTTCATCTCCAACATACTCTTTCAAGCGTTGGCCATTCACCTTCCATAAATTGGCATTTTTCTGATCTCGAATATCAACAGCACCATAGGGGTACACCTTGTGCACCACATAAGGACCCCACCATCTTGATTTAAGCTTGTTCGGAAAGAGTTTCAGCCGAGAGTTGTACAATAGGACCAACTGTCCTTCATGGAAATGATGAGGCTTAACGGCTGCATCATGTATCTTTTTAGCGCGCTCCTTGTAGAGATCAACACTCTCATATGCACGAAGCCTAAACTCATCCATTTCATTCATGTCAAACATTCTCTTCTCGGCTGCAACATTATAGTCCAAATTAAGCTTTTGCAAAGCCCAATAAGCTTTATGCTCAAGTTCCACCGGCAAATGACAAGCTTTTCCGAACACCAACTTGTATGGCGAAGTTCCAACCGGGGTCTTATATGCCGTTCGATATGCCCACAACGCATCATCTAGCTTTTGAGCCCAATCCTTTCGAGACGGCTTTACAACTTTCTCAAGCACCCGCTTTATCTCTCGATTGGAGACTTCAACTTGGCCACTAGTTTGGGGATGATAAGGGGTAGAAACCTTGTGTTGGACACCATATTTTCCTAGGAGGTTTTCGAACAGCTTGTTGCAAAAATGAGTTCCTCCATCACTGATTATTGCTCGTGGTGTCCCAAAGCGGTTAAAGATATGATTCTTGACGAACTTCAACACAACTTTGGCATCATTGGTTGCAGAGGCCACTGCCTCTACCCACTTAGAGACATAATCAACAGCTACAAGTATGTATTGCTGCCCATTAGACTTGGGAAACGGTCCCATGAAGTCTATTCCCCAAACATCAAAGAGTTCTACCTCGTGAATATTATTCATTAGCATTTCATTTCTCCACGAGATATTGCCGGTTCTTTGGCAACTGTCACATCTCTCTACATTGGCTTTTGCATCCTTGAAGATAGATGGCCAAAAGAATCCGGACTGAAGCACTTTAAATGCAGTTCGACGTGCTCCAAAATGGCCGCCATACTCAGAATCATGGCAAGCAGACAAAATCTGAAGGTGCTCATGCTCTCCAACACACCTTCGAATGACTCCATCACTACAAATACGGAAGAGAAATGGATCTTCCCAAACATACATGCGGGTGTCACTAAAAAATTTCTTCTCTTGGTAAGAAGATAACCCTTCGGGTATAATGCCCGAGACAAGGTAGTTTTCCAAGTTAGAAAACCACGGCAGATATGTTTCCCGTGCTTCCACTTGCAACACTTGCTCATCGGGAAATTTTTCATTGATCCTTTTCTTTTTCTCATCTTCCGTCTCTTCCACGCCTTCTAATCTAGAAAGATGATCAGCTACCAAATTCTCGGTCCCCTTTTTATCTTTGCTTTCCACATCAAATTCTTGTAATAATAGGACCCATCTCACCAAACGAGGTTTTGCATCTTTCTTGTGTATCAAATATTTGATAGTTGAATGGTCCGTGAACACTACCACCTTCGTGCCAAGTAAATATGCACGAAACTTCTCAAAAGCATACACAACTGCTAGCATTTCCTTCTCCGTCGTGGTGTAGTTCAATTGGGCATCATTGAGTATTTTGCTAGCATAGTAGATGGCATGTAGGACTTTCTCTCTTCTTTGGCCTAAAACGGCTCCCACGGCGTAGTCTGAAGCATCACACATCAACTAAAATGGTTTCGACCAATCAGGTCTTCGACTAGCTTTTTCTTGAGCAAATCAAATGCCTTAAGGCATTTATCATCAAAGACGAACTTGGCATCCTTCTCAAGTATATTGCAAAGAGGTTTTGCAATTTTTGAAAAATATTTTATGAATCTTCGGTAGAATCCCGCATGACCAAGGAAACTACGGATGCCCTTCACATTTGTTGGAGGATGTAACTTAGATATCACTTCAATCTTAGCTTTATCCATCTCCAATCTCAACTCCGACACCTCATGTCCCAAAACAATACGTTCCTTCACCATAAATTGGCATTTCTCTCAATGAAGCACTAGGTTCGACTCTTCACATCTTTGTAGCACACGACCCAAGTTGTGTAAACAACAGTCAAAAGATGAGCCAAACACGGAGAAATCATCCATGAAGATCTCCATAATGTCCCCATTCATGTCGGAGAATATTGCCATCATACAACGTTGAAATGTAGCCGGGGCATTGCACAAACCAAATGGCATCCGGCGGAAGGCATAAGTACCAATAGAGCAAGTGAATGTCGTCTTTTCTTGATCTTCCGGGGCAATTGCAATCTGATTCTACCATGAATATCCATCCAAGAAATAGTAATGAGAATAACCCGCAATCCTATCAAGCAACTGATCCAAAAATGGCAACGAAAAATGATCTTTTCTTGTCGCCTTATTCAATCTTCTGTAGTCCATACAAACTCTCCATGCGTTCACCAATCGAGTTGCTAAGACTTCATTCTTTTCATTGACTGTCACGGTTATTCCTCCTTTCTTGGGTACACATTGCACCGGGCTAACCCACTCACTATCGGATATGGGATAAATCATCCCAAATTTCAACAATTTCTTCACTTCTTTTTTCACCACTTGCATAAGTGGGTTCAACCTTCTTTGTCTCTCTCTTACCGGCTTAGCTCCATCTTCCATCAAAATTTTATGCATGCATATTGTCGGGCTAATTCCTTTGATATCGGCTATAGACCATCCTAGAGCTTGCTTGTGCAACTTAAGTAGCTCTATTAACTTGGATTCCTCTTCAATATTTAAGTCAGCCGATACCACAACCGGTAAAGTTTCATCATCACCAAGGAAGACATATTTTAGATTTTTTAGGAGGGGCTTCAATTCTAGCTTTGGTGGTACTTCAATTGAAGGTTTCACATCTGCCACAAAAGTATCCACCAAACATTCATTTTCCAGTTTTGGTTGATCAACTTGATAATCTTCTGTTTCATCAAAATTTACTTTGATTGTCGAACCAAAATCTCTCTCCAAGATCCCTTTCTCATATACACTTCCTTCAATTCTTGATGAGCAACACATCTTGTCAAATATGCATTTATCGAGGACATCAACTCTAAAACACGCATTGGCATCACTAGGGTGCTTCATTGTCTTCTCTACATTAATGGTCACTTGTTCACCATTAATTCTGAATGTGACAGAGTTGTCTTTTGCTCCAAGAAACACATCTCTCGTGGCAAGAAATGGTCTACCAAATAGAATTGGTACCTCTTTGTCCTCGGGCATATCCAAAACTATGAAGTCAACAGGGATGATGAATTTGTCGACTTTGACCAAGACATCCTCTACTATTCCAGTGGGCTTACTATCGAGTGATCAGCCAACTGTAGAGCAATGTCTATAGGCTCCATCATATCCTCTAATCCAATGGCACGTGCAGTTTTCAATGCCATAAGTGAGATCCCCGATCCTTGATCCAATAAGCATTTTGTGAAGATTGTATTGCCGATCTCACAAGGAATCACACAACTTCCGGGGTCCCTCTTCTTCATTGGCATCATTCCTGAAATCAATTGTGAGCAATTCATGCTCAAAGCAACTATCCCCTCATCTTGTAGTTTCTCCTTGTTTGTCATCATATCCTTGAAAAACTTGGAGAACTTGGGAAAATTAGTGAAGAGGTCCACTAATGACACATCCACATTCACTTTTCAGATTACATTCATCATTCACTCAAAATTTCTCTCTTTTGGGACTCTTTTCTTCCTCTTAGATGGGTATGGTGGAGGAGGAATATGATCTGGGAAGTTAAACTTGCTCTTAGGATCTTGTGTCGGACTTGTCATCATATTTCTTTTTTATTCCATCTCTACTATCTTCTTTCCTTTCTGTCGGATTCTTCACCATGTTCCTTGCTGTCGGATACAGCATGTTCTTGACCATGTTGGGCCCCATGCACCAACTCGGGACTTCCCTTACATGCCTCGTCCGCCCCTGCGTGCGAGGAATGCAAGCCATTCGCCCCTGCGTGTAAGATGCCGGAAGTACCTTGGCCGTCCATTAATGGTGTCGAACCCAACTCACGACCACTTCTCAATGTAACTACCTTGCATTGTTCGTTGCCTTTGGGATTGGGCACAGTATCACTCGGAATGGTTGCAGGAATTCTTGTATGAGATGATGTAGCAAGCTGCCCAATTTGAGTGTCAAGAGTCCTCATAGTAGCCTCGAGCTGTCCAAACTTCTCCACAGTTTTATCTTTGAAATTCTCATTCTCCTTTTGACTCTTAGTCATAAAAGAGAAAATTTGTCCCAATTGATCTTCATGTGATAACTTCTTCTCAAAACCCGGAGGTTGGGTATTGCTTCTTGAAGCTCGGCTAGGTGTTGTTTAGACTGTGTGCACAGAAAGGAATAGCAAGCTTCCTAGGTCCAGCGAATCCACTAGATCACAGGGTCTAGGAACTCACGGATCGTTAGAAGATCTCGGTCGTCGGACACACAGAATACCTCTTCAAAAACCCTCAACGACGTATACTAAAATTAGCACAGGGAAGTAGGGATCGATCCCACAGAGATGAATGTGCAATTAAACATGTTCAAGGATTCGGGACTATTTTTGGGTTGGCTGCTTCCACGCAATTTGGGTTGAGGAAATTAAACTAAACTTGGAGTTGAAATCTGCTACGCTAACAGCTAGATCTAGGCAGAAACAGAAATCATGCATATAACTGAAAAAATGAGACAATTACTAGATCTAAGAAAACCATACCCTAAATTACCTAGACCTGGGAAATAAACTGACGGTGGGGACCATTTGCTGAAAAGGTAAAGTACGGATGAAAAGCTGAAAAACAACTAACTAAAGTACTAACTAACAGCGATATCATCTTCTCCAACAATTTGCATAAAAATTTCAGTAGAAACAGAGATGGAACGTAGATCGACACGAAGCAGACTGAAATTTAAAGCAATTAAACGAAGAACATTTAAACTAAACAGATCTGCGACTACTAGATGAAGTAAAATTAAAAGAGAGCAGAAAGTTCGAAATCCATGCACAACTTGATTCCCCTGTTCAGATCCAACCTCGGATGCTAAATCCACTCCGGATCCAAGCATCCGAAACAAACTCCGACCAAAAGTATATCCATAGCTACAGATTCGCCAAACAACCACCGATCAACAACAACAACACAGATCCACAACCTATTTCCCAGATCAAGCACAGAAACATCCAAAACAGAGAATAACATTCAACTGCCGAAATAAAACCTCAAAAAAAAACTCAGAATCAACATAAATCAACACAAAATAAACACCATCATGACATAAACTAAATGCATAGATAATCGGTAAGTAGCATCCAAATCGACTTCCAAACGTTGAAGTTCGATGAAATAAAAGTGCAAAAACTGAATGTAAACTGATTGTATCTTCGCCCTCCGTGAGGACGGTGTTACCACTAACTCTCTCCGAAGATGAACCCCTAGAAACCCTTAACTACCCCAGAATTCCCATTTTTCCCAAGTGTGTGTGAGTGTGTGAGCTGAGAGCAAAATCATGTATGTGGCGTGTGCTGCATGCTCCTCTATATATAGGCGTGGAAGTGGGTCCAGCGAGGTATGAATAGTCTTTGTTACCCTCAGCTATTGACTCCCTTCGTCCAGCCATTTTTCTCTTCAACTTTGCTCACTTTCCTTCGCTTTCCTTCGCTAGTCCCTTGCCTCCAGCTCTTCCTGGATCTAGCGATTCCTTCACACACCTGGCTTAAAAATTGCGTTAGACCCAGTAAAATAAAGTGTTTTTCACCACATAACCGATGCATGAAATTAACCTTATCAAACTGCTCACACTTAAACCATACTTGTCCTCAAGTATAAAGACAAGAAAAAGAATAAGGCGAATTTCAAAGCACGGTTATCCCCTGACCGACTCTTTAGACTCTAAACAGACTCCTAGACCTAGACACAACTAATGCACATATAACAAACACTTAAAGAAAAAACACATAGACACATATGCATGAACTAGCTTCAACTTTAGGCAACCGTCCCCACAAGATTAAGGTCAATCCAATAGGCTGCACTTCTCCAAATTGGCCCCTTCCCTTCTTCTACCTAATCAATCTGTCAGTTCGTCAAGATAGCCCTTTACTTCCCCAATTGTTGGATTCACTCGATCACTCATTCCTCACCAGGGATGTTAGGACCGATTCTCTCATAAGTTATTGTCATACCACTGAAGCGTCGGGTTATGAGAGTTTTCTCTTTTTTACACTTCGTTTCCCCTTTTTTACTGGGTCAGGTTACTATTGCTTCCTGCCCTTAACATATTCCCTCTGGACTTCGTCCAGCTTATACCTCCTTTTTTTTCATCATCTATTTTTTTTTTTTTTTTTTTTCTCTGGACTTTGTCCAGCTTATTCCTCCATTTTCTTCTTTTTTCTCACTTTTTTCCCTCTAGACTTCGTCCAGCTTATAACTCCTTTACCTGGACTTCGTCCAGCTTATACCTTCATAACCTAATTCCCCTATTTTTTCTCCGTCATGACTCTTCTCCCTAAGCATTCAGTGGCGGCCCCATTACATGTGTTAGCTCAAAATTATTTTAGGCTTATAACTCGCTCTTATAGTGGGGCTTCACAACTAAGTCAGCTAAGGCATCCTCTATCGTTCTTACTTCGTCCAGATTGACTTGGCTTATTAAAGGAAAAGGCTTCTAAGTTGAAATACATCCTATCTTCGATTACTCTCACTAAGGAGATCATGCCGTATTATATTCACCAGCTCATGCGACACAGACAAACCTAGACTTAACGACTCATAACATGCTGACAAATACACGCATTGACTCCCCTCCCCCTCCCACTTCACTCAAGCTTGTCCCCAAGCCATCGTCGTGAAGGGGGGAAACAGGGTAATCAATGCAACACACAACAAACAATTTAACCAAATAAAACTTCTCACACTTAGACCGAGCATCGGGCTAAGTGGGAGAAGACACAATAAACAGAAAACATAAACTTCTCACACTTAGACCAAGCATTGGGCTAAGTGGGAGAAGGGAAACACATATAGCAAATATTCACAGAGACACATAATAACAAAGACATAAAAAAAACAAATATAACGGAATGCAGAAAATAAAAGTTACTTGGTCATGGGGGTGATTCACTTCTGGGTCTGGCTCCCTCGAGAGCCAGATTGGGGTGGGATTCCGGGTCGGGTCATCTTCACTTTCTTTTTCGCCGGCAGCTCCGGCTCCTCTTCTTCCTTTTCTTGCTCTGGTTGATCAGACACTGGTTTCTTTAACATCATGGACTTTGACCTGGATGGGATTAACACTGGCTTGGACGCGGATGGGGTGACCATTTGCTTGAGCGGGTGCGGTGGTCGCTGGACGGAGGGACTGCCCTGGCCTGGTTGCATGACCTCGCTGCTGGACCCAGGAGTCACCTTCGACTGGGTCAAGGGGAGTGTCTTTTCCAACCATTTTAACATCTTCATTATAAGCTCCACAGCCTCCGTCATCCGCTCGTTCTGCTTGGCTGACTTCACCGCCAAGTCCGCAATATTTCCCCGCAGGGTCTTCACCTCTTCATGATTCCCGCTCAATTCTTTCCTTATCCCTCCAAACTCTCTCACCATCTCCTTTTCGCATCACTTGCATTTCCTTCCTCATACTTTGCACGTCTTTCCTCAGCTCCTCGACCTCTTCACTCGGCATAGCCTCCGCAGTCTCCCCAGCCTCCGCTTTCACCTTGTCTCCTACCTCGTAGAAGAAAGTTTGTTTGCCGTGAGCTTGGAGTAACCCCTTGTTGAAAAAGTATTCAACACTGAAAGTCTCCGGGGGTTCGCACATCACGACCAAGGGAGCGGTTTTGACTATCTTCATGTCAATATTCCGCTGGAGGTAGGCGCCTAGGAGATGGTAGGTATACATATGTCGAGCAGGGTTGCTTGTCATTTGATGACATGCTTGAGCCAGTAGCCTAGATGCACCTTTACGTCTTTTGCCATGCACCAAGTGAAATAAAGGTCGGTTGTTGTCAGAGCTGAATTTGCAGTTCCCATTAGGTTGTAGCTGATAAACGTCTGAGCAAAATGGAGGATTCGGTCCTCGATGTGAGAGGCCTTAGAGTAGCTGGACTTAAATGCTCCTACCTTGGAGTGGGTAACTAGTTCCCAAGCTGCTTGTACTTTGAATCCTGGCGTGTTCTTCGATACGCCAACCATCCTCTCATTCCATATGCCTTCATCGTCCTCAGCCTTGGTAAACAACCCCATCCTCAAGGACCACTCTCGGATGCTCATTTCATGTTCTTCGTTAAAAAGCCTGAATGTGATGGAGTCCGCGTTGAGGTCAGAAGTGTTCTTTAATCGGAATGTTGAGAAAAACTCCCGTGCTAAGTCCACCGGCACCTTCTCCTGGCTGTGCCTCAATAACCACTCAAAACCGATTGAATAGATACATGCGCGGAAGTCTTCATCACATGCAATCGTCATAAGTTCCTCGGAGCTGTACTGCTTGCCAGACATAGCCATCTTTCCAGCACTGCATCTCTCTTTGTACACTGTGGCCCGTTTCTGATCGTCGAAATGCCTCATCGACTCCAGCAGTTCCTTAGCCAGCCAAACCTCCGGACGCCCATGGATTAACTCTTCTTCAGATTCTTCAAGTTGAGAATTGGACCCAGGAGTAGGCTTAGCTTGTTCCTCGGTAGAGGGAACTTCGGTCACTGGGGAAAGGGTCTCCTCAACCTCCTCGACGGAGGGAGCTTTCCTTGACCATTTTGACTGGGTCGCAGCTTCCTTCCCTTTCCTTGGCCAGGCGACGATCCTCTGCCTCTTCAGCTTCTGTCCCTCGGGCAGGGAACTTCTCCTTCTCGGAATAGACCAAGTCATCCACTTCGTCAAGCAGACTCCTCCTGGCCCTTCTCCTCTCTGCTCTCTCATCCACCTGGGGTTCGTCTTCTTCCTGGTCGTCCACCAGGTCCACAATCAGATCTAGCCCTTCCTCAAAGGGCTCCGGTACTCCAGTAGTATCTAGGTTTGTTTCTTCCAAAAGCTTTTCCGGGGTTTCCCCCTCATCATCCACCATCGGGGTCGCCCCCTCAATATAAACAGGGGTTTCCCCCCTGACATCACTCGGGGTTGCCCCCTCCTCCATGGGTTCAGGGGTCGCTCTCCTAAAATCCTTTGGGGTTTCATCCCCAGTCTCCATAGGGGTTTCTCCCTCAGCAATCCTTTCCACAATAGGGATTTCCCCCTCCACAATTTCTTCCATAACAGGGGTTTCCCCCTCAGTAACCTCCTCTCGAACAGGGGTTTCCCCTTTTTTCTCACCCTCAGCGTTAGGGTTTTCACTGCCTTGTCTCTCGGCCTCCATCTCCGTTTCACCGTCGTTCCGCCCACCATCCGCCGCCAATTCACTTGTCCGCCTCCTCCTTGTCCGCCTCCAGTGCACTTGTGCTTGGAGCGGTTTCTATCAGTTGAAAACCAGAGTCCGATACCCTGGTTAGATCTTGAGGCCTCTCTTCATGAGGAACTGCGGTTTGTGCCGTCGAATCCACTGGGATCATCGGTGGTGGTATGGCCGCCGCAGATGTCATAAGGCTGGCGGAGAACAGAGCGTAAACTTCTTTCGCCTTCTCGACGCTTCCTAATTTTTGCGTCAATTCTGCCAACAGAACCGCGTCATACGCCGCCGGCTGCGAACTACTGGTGGCCTGAGTTGGATCCATCGCTGTATATCTGAAATCAAAAAGAAAACTTAGTCGAAATTGGTTAGGGTTTGTGTTTCTTGAGAGAGAAACAAAGTAGAAAGAAGAGAGAGAAACTGCAGGTTAGCCTTTTTTGGTGAAAAGATGGTGCGGTTGCAGGCGTGATGTAAGCAACCGTACACCTCCCATAAATATCGGCTAATTTGAAATTCAAATTATCTCCATCCCTTCTTGACTTCCCTCTCCAGACTCTCCTTCCCTAGCTGATTTCCCTGACCATGACTTTACACTTAAAAAGAAATTGAAGACGCCAAACTCCTAGGTCAAGGATAGAATATAAGACAACGGTTTTCCCACGGAGTGTGGTGCTTTGAAAATATTTTTGGAAGATTTAAATTTTATATACATGTTTTTGGATTTTTCTATATTTAGAACGCAATTAAATTATTTACACACTCCGTTTGAGTATACCGGAGATCCCCTAGTTCAGTGTATATATTTAAAATGTCAATCAAGTTACCTGACCCAGGAATTCATCGAGAATGCCTCCCTGTTTGCTAGATGATAATAGGGAGTGCGTGTAGTGGCACTTCCTCCACTACACACAACTCAGAATTATCCCTATAAACTTTCACTCTATGACCATTAACAAGAAAAGGGACAG
This sequence comes from Salvia hispanica, assembly GCF_023119035.1. Lineage (NCBI taxonomy): Eukaryota > Viridiplantae > Streptophyta > Magnoliopsida > Lamiales > Lamiaceae > Salvia > Salvia hispanica. The sequence goes on along the minus strand of NC_062965.1, from coordinate 31,546,740 downwards.
AGTTAGAGGCACTTCCCTGGATCTCTACTACTCTGTTTGCGCGGAGGCCAACGATGGTATATGGACCGATCCACTTAGACTTCAACTTCCCTGGCATCAGCTTGAGCCGGGATTGGAAAAGGAGCACCTTCTGTCCCACATGGAGTTCCTTGACCCGGAGATTCTTGTCATGCCATAACTTTGTCCTTTCCTTATACCACATAGCAGACTCATAAGACTCCAGCCTCAGTTCCTCCAGTTCTTGTAACTGTAACTTCCTTTCTTCTTCACAAGCCGAAGGCTTCATACTCATCTCCTTGACTGCCCAGTACGCCTTGTGCTCTATACCCACGGGCAAGTGGCACATTTTGCCAAACACCAGCCTATAAGGCGACATTCCGATAGGAGTCTTGAAAGCAGTTCTATAGGCCCATAATGCATCACCGAGCCTCTTACTCCAGTCTTTCCTTGACGGATTAACTGTCTTTTCCAATATTGCCTTGATCTCGCGATTAGAAATTTCCGCTTGGCCGTTAGACTGAGGGTGGTACGGGGTAGATACCCTATGGTGAACACTATATTTCTTCATCAGAGCCTCGATGGTGAAATTACAGAAATGTGTTCCTTGGTCTGAGACGATGGCTCGAGGAACTCCGTATCTGTTGAAGATATTGGCCTTCAGAAATTTTGCCACCTCCTTCGATTCACATGTCGTGGTGGCCTTAGCTTCTATCCATTTAGACACATAGTCTACTGCAACCAATATATATGTGTTCCCACAGGATGATGGAAACGGTTCCATGAAGTCCATCCCCCACACGTCGAAGATTTCGCAGACAATCACCGGGACCTGGGGCATCTCGTCTCTCCTTGAAATTTCCCCTGTCTGTTGGCATCTCTCGCAACACTGACAAAACTCAAAAGCATCTTTATTAAGTGTCGGCCAGTAGAACCCACTATCCAATACTTTCCTTGCTGTCTTCCTTGGTCCAAAGTGACCTCCACATGCCAAAGTGTGGCAATGATTCAGCACATCTCTTTGTTCCCATTCGGGAATGCAGTGTCTAATCACTTGATCCGAACACATCTTCCATAAGTAAGGGTCATCCCAAAAGTAATATTTGGCTTCACTTTTAATTTTCATCTTCTGGGCCCGGGAAACTTCGTCTGAGCTTGGCACCTCTCCCGTGACTAAGTAGTTCGCTAAGTCAGCAAACCATGGTTCTGCGTTAAGCGTTCACTTCCCCTTGTCGGATTCTCCTAGACCGGTTAATGCCAAAACTGCCTCCCAACTGATCCGTCTAGGAAAATCCCTTAGATAATACAAATGCTCTTCAGGAAAAGCATCGGGTATGGCCTCTTCCGTTTCCCCTTGATGAATTCTGCTCAAGTGATCGGCTACTCTATTCTCCGTTCCTCTTTTGTCTCTTACTTCCCAATCAAACTCCTGCAAAAGCAATACCCAACGGATTAACCTCGGCTTAGACTCTTTCTTAGCCAGTAAGTACTTTATTGCTGCGTGATCTGTGAAGACTATAACCCTCAACCCAAGAAGATAAGGTCGGAATTTTTCGAATGAGTAAACGACAGCCAACATTTCCTTCTCCGTGGTATCATAGTTCTTCTGAGCTTGATTTAGTGTCTTGGATGCATAGAAGATCACATAACTTCTTCCGTCTATCTTCTGCCCTAGGACAACTCCCACAGCGAAATCACTCGCGTCGCACATTATCTCAAAAGGGTGATTCCAGTCTGGCGCCCTGATTATTGGTGCTGACACGAGTCTGTCCTTAAGCAACTGAGATGCCTTCTTGCATCCTTCGTCAAAGACGAATTCCACATCATTGTGCAACAAATGAGTGAGTGGTTGCGCGATTTTCGCGAAATCCTTGATAAACCTCCTATAAAATCCCGCGTGACCCAGGAAGCCTCTAACTTCTTTTTGGTTCGTGGGGTAGGGTAACTTTGATATCACATCTACCTTTTCCTTATCCACCTGTATTCCTCTAACAGAAACCACGTGACCCAGGACAATTCCTTCAGTCACCATGAAGTGGCTTTTTTCAAAATTCAAAACTAGGTGCTTCTCCTGGCATCTTTTCAATACTAGGTCAAGGCTGGCCAAACAGGTGTCGAACGAATTCCCATATACGGTAAAATCATCCATGAATATCTCAATGCATACTTCCAGCAAATCCGAAAAAATACTCATCATACACCTCTGGAACGTTCCTGGTGTGTTACACAATCCAAACGGCATTCTTCGGTATGCATACGTACCAAAAGGGCACGTGAACGTAGTTTTCCCTTGGTCCTCTGGGTTGGCGTAGATCTGGAAATAGCCACTGTATCCATCAAGGAAACAAAAATACTGTTTGCCAGCCAATCTTTCTAACATCTGATCAATGAAAGGTAGGGGGAAATGATCCTTCTTCGTGGCCTCATTCAGCTTCCTGTAGTCGATGCACATCCTCCACCCCGTCACCAGCCTAGTGGGCACCAACTCGTTCTTGTCATTCTTGACAACCTGTATTCCAGACTTTTTGGGCACCATATGGACAGGACTGACCCACTCACCGTCCGGAATGGAGTAGATGATCCCTAGAGAGAGAAATTTCAACACCTCCTTCAGAACTTCCTCTCGCATGTTCGGATTCAGTTTCCGTTGTGCGTCTCGGTGAGCCTTCACACCTTCTTCTAAACGGATGTGGTGCATGCAGAGATCAGGACTGATTCCTACTAAATCAGAAAGGGTCCACCCTATTGCTTTCTTGTTCCATCTAATCACTTCCAACAATTCCTTCTCATGCTCCTTAGTCAAGTTACTGTTGACTATCACTGGGAATGTCTCATTCTCTTCCAAGTAAGCATACTTGAGGCATGGTGGAAGTGTCTTCAGTTCCTTTCTCGTGTCATTCGTCTCCTGGGGCAAGGGATTTTTTTCTGCAATGTCAGGTAATGATTCCTTCCCATACCCAGGAGAATTCTCCAGACTAGCCACATGAGCTGATCCCCTTGATCTAGCTGACTCGGGATTTCTGAAAAACTCCATGATGGCCTCTGTTAGTTCCTCATCTGTCAATTCCGTTGTGTTCATTGCTGCACACCACCCTACAACTTCCTCGGTCGATTAAATGGCTCAACTCCGAGTTGTCAATTTGTTCCTGTATCAATTCTGTCTCAAGATATTCTTGGACCAAAGGGTTAATAACATCTATAGCATACAAATTCTCAACATCCAATGGCCTTTTCATTCCCTCATCTATGCTAAATGTATATTTTTCCCCATTATAATCCAAGCAAATTGTTCCATCGAAGACATCGATAATGGTCTTAGCAGTACGCAAGAATGGTCTCCCTAAAAGCACGCCACTCGACTCAGCAGACTCATTATCATTCATTTTGATAACATAGAAATTAGCAGGATACAGAAAATCATGCACCTTGACTATGACATTTTCTAACACACCTTCAGGACAGATGCAAGTTCTATCTGCTAACTGGATTACCACCTTGGTGGCGACCATCCTAACCCCTGTCAGTTTCTTGTAGATCGAAAGCGGTAAAACATTTATAGACGCCCCTAGATCACACATAGCATGCTCGACTCTGATATCTCCTAGAGAAATGGGTAATGTGAACATACCTGGGTCTGTACATTTTGAGGGCATCCTCCTCTTTTGTATCACAGCAGACACATTCTCCCCGATCACAATTTTTCCGTCTGGCTTGGTCTTCCCTGCTATGAATTCCTTGATGAACTTGCTAAAGGAAGGAATCTTCAGGGCTTGCAAGAAAGGCAGGTTGATTTCCAACTTGCTAAAAATCTCCATGAGGTCCTCTGTATCATCCTTCTTTTTCTTTGCTTCCCCTCGGTATGAAAATGGCTTTGCTCGCTTCACCGCATTTGTAGAACTCCCAGCTGGGGTTTCGAGCTTCCCTGCTTCCTTCCTTACTTATTAACTCAGGCTCTGGATCTAGGAAAAATGGATCAGCTGCTCGAGGTAAAGATCCCCCTAAATCTCCTTTCTCGGGAGGTCATCCCTGACCAGGAACTTCTTCTGGGTCTAGGGCTATCTCCTCAAAACACCTGACTCTCCTTCCCTTTACTTGCACAAAGTGTGGGTATTTCTTCGGGCCGATCTCCAATGTCGGCCCTTCATAACCCCTTCCGGATCTCAAGGTGATGTGACTAATGTTTGCTCGGTCGGGTGGCTTGACCGTGGCAGGAAGTTTTCCTTCATTTCCCCGCATCTCATTCAAAGAAACCGCGATCCTGGGACAGCTGTTTTGCCATCATGTCCATGGCGGCTTTGTGTTCCGACTGAGCGTCTTGCAGCTTTGTGCACCACGTCGTTGTTGGAATGCAAGTTATTCTGCATGAACTG
>NC_062965.1:31463718-31542273 GCF_023119035.1 Salvia hispanica | reverse complement strand
TGTCGATAGTTCCCCTGATTTCCTTGGTGGTTATTGTACTGGTTGCTAGACCCTTGATTCCCTTGGTGATTTGGTTGGGAATTCTAATAGTTCCCTTGGTTATTCCTCTGGTGAGGTGGCACATAGGAGCTCCCTGGATTGTTCTGATTCCTGTTTCCCCAATTAGTATGGTCATGATTCCTGTACCCTAGTTGCAATTGCCCCTCTTGATTTCTCCCTAACCAGTTGGACTGCCTCTTTGGAGGGTGTGCATAATTTGTGAGCTGCAGTGGGGGTGGCTGACTTTGATCATTGTCAGTCCATCTAAAATTGGGGTGAGTCCTCCATGGGGCCTCCTTTTGTCTTTCTTGGTTCCAACTTCCATCCGGATTCCAGCTTCTCATTGAATTTGTCTGGGCTTGGCATTCCCCTTCACAAGGTTGACCATAATAAGGTTGAAGTTGCCTTTCCTCCGGACCAGGGGTTTCTCATTTTCCGATGGAGCATGAGGGTTGTACTTCTCAATAGCATTCAACAGTGCTTTCTCCAATTTATCTATCTTGTCCTCCACTTTCTTGTCATCTTGCTCTGTTTACTGCATTGGCCGATCCCCTCCTCAAAATGCTCCACGGGTTATCATAGGCCTTTTTCGCCTCGATCAATCTTCCCAAAGTTTCTCTGGCTTCACTTGCTTTATTCTTGGTAAAATTTCCCCCGCTCGAGGAATTCATCAAGTCTTTTGCTTCAGGGTTTGCACCTTCGTAAAACAGATAGTAAGTCTCCGCTTCAATCATCCTATGGTTCGGACAAGCATCCAACGGTCCCTTAAACCGGGACCAATAAGAGCTCAGAGACTCATCATATTCTTGCTTGCACTCCTGGATCTCCTTCTTCAAGGCATTCGTCTTGTTGGACGGGAAAAAATAATCCACGAACTCCAGATTGAAGTCCTTCCATGTGTTGATCGAGTCCGGTGGGAGCCTCAGCAGCCAAGTATTAGCCTCCCCTTTAAGGGCAAACGGGATCGCACGCAAACGGTAGTCCTCCTCGTCGCCTCGTTTGGTCGCTTTTGAATCTGCACAGCTTACTAAACTCGTTTAGGAATTCGTAAGGACATTCGTTCCTTCGTCCAGAGAATGTGGGAAAAACACCGAGCACATTTGTCTTGATATCGATAGACCTTTAAGACTATGGCATGGGCGGGCTCACCGTCCAGATGCGCGGTGAGTGAACCTATCTCCGGATTGGGATCCACTAAATGTGCCATATTTGAATCTTCCTCCTCCTCAGTCTCGGAATACTCTGTTTCTGTGGACGACTTCGGGTCCTCTTCTCCTGGCGAGTTCCACTCCTTCTCACTTTCGATTCGAACGGAAACGGGTCTACTGTCCTTAACCATGATCGGTGGTGATAGTGGGACGTAGACTCCTTGACCCGCCACTTGTATCGACCGCTTCCTGACCCGGATGAACTAGCCCAACTTCCAGAATGGAAGCCCGTGTTCATAAACTGTCAAGAAAAACAAAATAACAGAAATTAAACTATTTACACCAAATCCTCAAACGCATAAACAATTAACGCCATCCATCCCCGGCAACGGCGCCATTTGAAGCTCGGCTAGGTGTTGTTTAGACTGTGTGCACTGAAAGGAATAACAAGCTTCCTAGGTCCAGCGAATCCACTAGATCACGGGGTCTAGGAACTCACGGATCGTTAGAAGATCTCGGTCGTCGGACACACAGAATACCTCTTCAAAAACCCTCAACGACGTATACTAAAATTAGCACGGAGAAGTAGGGATCGATCCCACAGAGATGAATGCGCAATAAAACATGTTCAAGGATTCGGGACTATTTTTGGGTTGGCTGCGGCCACGCAATTTGGGTTGAGGAAATTAAACTAAACTTGGAGTTGATATCTGCTACGCTAACAGCTAGATCTAGGCAGAAACAGAAATCATGCATATAACTGAAAAAATGAGACAATTACTAGATCTAAGAAAACCATACCCTAAATTACCTAGACCTGGGAAATAAAGCTGACGGTGGGGACCATTTGCTGAAAAGGTAAAGTACGGATGAAAAGTTGAAAAACAACTAACTAAAGTACTAACTAACAGCGACATCATCTTCTCCAACAATTTGCATAAAAATTTCAGTAGAAACAGAGATGGAACGTAGATCGACACGAAGCAGACTGAAATTTAAAGCAATTAAACGAAGAACATTTAAAACTAAACAGATCTGCGACTACTAGACGAAGTAAAATTAAAAGAGAGCAGAAAGTTCGAAATCCATGCACAACTTGATTCCCCTGTTCAGATCCAACCTCGGATGCTAAATCCACTCCGGATCCAAGCATCCGAAACAAACTCCGACCAAAAGTATATCCATAGCTACAGATTCGCCAAACAACCACCAATCAACAACAACACAGATCCACAACCTATTTCCCAGATCAAGCACAGAAATATCCAAAACGAGAGAATAACATTCAAGCTGCCGAAATAAAACCTCAAACAAAAAACTCAGAATCAACATAAATCAACACAAAATAAACACCATCATGACATAAACTAAATGCATAGATAATCGGTAGCCAGCATCCAAATCGACTTTCAAACGTTGAAGTTCGACGAAATAAAAGTGCAAAAACTGAATGTAAACTGATTGTATCTTCGCCCTCCGTGAGGATGGTGTTACCACTAACTCTCACCGAAGATGAACCCCTAGAAACCCTTAACTCCCCCAGAATTCCCATTTTTTCCCAAGTGTGTGTGAGTGTGTGAGCTGAGAGCAAATCATGTATGTAGCGTGTGTTGCATGCTCCTCTATATATAGGCGTGGAAGTGGGTCCAGCGAGGTATGAATAGTCTTTGTTGCCCTCAGCTATTGACTCCCTTCGTCCAGCCATTTTTCTCTTCAACTTTGCTCACTTTCCTTCGCTTTCCTTCGCTAGTCCCTTGCCTCCTGCTCTTCCTGGATCTAGCGATTCCTTCACACACCTGGCTTAAAAATTACGTTAGACCCAGTAAAATAAAGTGTTTTTCACCATATAACCGATGCATGAAATTAGCCTTATCACTTCTCCATTGATTTCCTGCAGTGTTGCTAGACCTGACTTGATTCCAGTTTCCTTGTTGAGGCCTCCAGTTTTGTTGATTCCCATACTGATTACCTTGGTTGAAACCTTGACGGTTACCAATATAATTTACATCCTCCACTGGTGCTCCTTGCAAACTAGGACATTGATCTGTATAATGGCCTCCTTGGCACACTCCACACTTCATCACAGGCGCAGCTTTAGGTTGGGGAGTCAATAGCAAGGATTTGACATCTTTCGTCATTGAAGATATTTGAGTACTAAAATCAGCCATTTGAGCCTCTATAGTTGATACTCTCTCCGACTCCTTAGTAGCACCAAATGTATCTCCTGCGCCCCACTTTCTTGGATTATGCCAGTTCCTTTGATTGTTTGCCGATCTCTGAAATACTGCCCTCACCTCATCATGGGTCAAATCGTCCAAGTTCACACTTGAACCTGAAGTAACCAAGTCTGTGAATCTCTTCCAAGCTTCGGCAAATGACTCATCATACTTTTGTCAGAATGAAGTGATCTCCTCTCTCAACATCTCTATCTTCATTGGAGAATTGTACTCTAAGAGAAACTTCGACTTCAACTCCTCAAATGTTGCTATGTTGTAGCCCGGTAGTGAGTCGTACCGTTCTCTTGCTTTCTCTCTCAATGAGAAAGGAAATAAGGCCCTCTTAGTCCGATGATGCTCTACATTTGGAGGTCTATGAGAGTTCGTCAATTAATAAAAAGCATTCAAATGAATCATCGGATCTTCTTCATCTCGACCATGGAAAAGATTTCCACCATTCACCAAACTAATGTAGTGAGGTGGGATGTTGACATTGTCACGTGCATAGGCAAACTCCCCCGGGTGATCAACTCTCGATCTAAGGATGTCGCCAAACCTTCCCATGGGTGGTGGATTGTTATTGTTGTCAGCCATTGATTCGGCGTCTGACTCTGTCCCACAACTACTTTCTGAACTTGACCCAAAGAGTGGGTTATTTCTAACTGGACTCTGATAGTCCGGATAAATCTCAATCTCTGAACCTCTCGGCCCTCTCTTTCTTTGATAACAGAGTAATCCAAACGGTGGTGTACCCTGTGATCTTGTGTGCATTCAAAACTTTCTCTTTTTTTTTACATAAACCTGCATAACAGAAAAGAAACCAAGCACATACACAAAATATATTTCACTACTACCGAAAGCGAGACCTCTCGACAACTTCGGGGTAAGTTCCTATAATACGTGTGTTCTTTAGTGAAAACTAAAAAAAATCATAATCACTAAACTAAGAATTAAAAAGATATCACCTAATATAAACACTCCTTCGTCTTCAAGTCCAGATGTGGTAGATGGCTATCACCCCCAAGAATACGAAGTAACTACCTACAAAAATAAATAAAAAAAGATCAAATTATATAAAACACAAATAAACAAACTAGAAGTTAAACAACCTATTGCCTTCCCCGGCAATGGCGCCAAAACTTGATGTGTAATTTTCGAGTTCAAATATCAAGTGCAAGTTCACACAAGTTTAATTAAAATAACTCTAATATTACAACGATACTGCAAGAATACAACATCGAATGTAGTACTTCGAGTGCCGATCCACAGGGAAGGCAAAGATTATTTAATTCTAAAGCAAACAAAACACATAATAAAAAGTAATTTGGTCTGATAATTTTGATTTCAAGATAAGAAGCAACAATTAAAAGAAATAAACGAACAAGACGAAACAAGAGATGAGATTGTTACTCCAAACATTCACGGATAAAACAGTGATTTATTCTAATATTCAATTCTATCTTATGAATTACGGGACTACAAAAATCAATTCACGATGCTAGCATTGAACATGCTTGACATACAATAGTTTAAGAATAGCTGAGCACATATTCTATAAACTAGCTTTCATTAATCTAAGAATCCTATGGATGCGCGAGACTCAAAGATCAATTACTATTAGCACATGAAATCCATTATCAAATTATCATCTAAACAATTCTAATTGATAACTCATTACCACAAAAATCCATCTTATTCAAAGTTGAAGAGACATTTAAATAAGACTATGGAACTACTACTACTGATGCACCAAGAGTAGTAGATTCAAGCAATTAAAATGTGATAACGACGATCATAAGATAAAGAAGAACATAGAATAAATCACACGAACAAATTATCCGATTACATGTTTGGAGCAACACTAGATTTTTAGCCAAGCATTATTGAACTAGGAAGTATGAAAAAGAGATCTAAAACTATAGAAACCATGGAGAAATTGATGATGAATTGTTTGAATAATCTCCCAAGCACCTACGGCACTTATTCCTCCAAATTGTTTTCTTCCAAAGTCAAACTCCTCTTTTCCCCTTCTTTCCAGATTCGTCGCCTACCAATCACTCTAATTGATTTCTCAATTCTTGTGAATGAAATTGCTGCAGAATCCGTCTCCTCCCTCTTCGTTTTTCTCCCAATTCCTTCTCCCCATTTTCTTTCATGCCAAAACTACCCAAATAAAACTGCTGATTTCAAATCACCCGGCCGGGTGTCATAAAATCTGCCCTCTCGGGACTCCTTACGCCTTGAAGAAGCGGCCCGGGCGGGTGGTTGCTGCTGCGCGAAACGGAAGTTGTTCGGAGCATTGGCGTAAACTTCCGGCGGGTCTCCGGCAGAGTTCTGTCCTCCACGATGCTGTTGTGCTGAGTTTTGGAGGTTCTTGCGAACTCCGGCAGGTGGCCGGTTAAGCTTAGCCTCCGATCTGACGAGGCCAACCTAGTGGGGTCGCCTAACATTTACGGGATTTAAGGCCGAGCTGCTCCAAATCAGCCTCTAGCTGGTTCAGTTCATGGTTGAGCCGTGAGGCTCGTTTCTGGAGAGGTGACTCAGCTGCCGTAATTCTTTGTCTTTTTCACAGCACACCAAATGTTTGATGGAATGTTTTGAGTGAGCTCTAATAAGCTTTTACAACCTAAATTTCGATGAAAACAAAGATTTGATGAGTCATAAATTACATAAAAATGTGTAGCAAGGCCCAAATAAAACTGCTGATTTCGGTTAATTGCTCTACGCGGCCGGGTGAATTTCGAAGCTAAAAAATCACCCGGCCGGGTGTCATAAAATCTGCCCTCTCGGGACTCCTTACGCCTTGAAGAAGCGGCCCGGGCGGGTGGTTGCTGCTGCGCGAAACGGAAGTTGTTCGGAGCATTGGCGTAAACTTCCGGCGGGTCTCCGGCAGAGTTCTGTCCTCCATGCTGCTGCTGTACTGAGTTTTGGAGGTTCTTGCGAACTCCGGCAGGTGGCCGGTTAAGCTTAGCCTCCGATCTGACGAGGCCAACCTGGTGGGGTCGCCTAACATTTACGGGATTCAAGGCCGAGCTGCTCCAAATCAGCCTCTAGTTGGTTCAGTTCATGGTTGAGCCGTGAGGCTCGTTTCTGGAGAGGTGACTCAGCTGCCGTAATTCTTTGTCTTTTTCACAGCACACCAAATGTTTGATGGAATGTTTTGAGTGAGCTCTAATAAGCTTTTACAACCTAAATTTCGATGAAAACAAAGATTTGATGAGTCATAAATTACATAAAAATGTGTAGCAAGGGGAATAATAAAGAAAATATGCTTCGCATCACGTGGCACTGAGCACCGAGGACTATACTATGTAGACAGGATGGCTCAACCTGGGACTGCGTTGCTGACTCACGGACTGACTGACAAGCAAACCTGGCTTTGGCATCGTCGGTTAGGGCACCCATCCCTAGGATATTTACGCCTACTATTTCCTAAAATTTCTGCTTCAGATAGTTTAAATTGTGAAACTTGTTTTTTAGCCAAAAGCCATCGACACTCTTTTAAATTGTACAATACTCGTGTGAGTATCCCCTTTACTTTGATACACTCTGATATTTGGGGTCCCACACCCGTTACTGGTAGGAATGGATTTAGATATTTTTTGCTATTTGTGGATGGTTTCACTAGAATGTCTTGGGCTTATTTCTTAAAATTAAAGTCTGAAGTTTTTGAGAAATTCGTAATTTTTTACAACCTTGTCCAAACACAATATAAGCAACGTATCCAAATCCTTCGATCCGACAATGGTGGCGAGTATATATTAACACAAAAATGCAACATTTTTTCTCTGATAATGGCCTTGTCCATCAAACCACCTGTGCCTACACACCTGAACAGAATGGGGTAGCAGAACGGAAAAATAGGACTCTCCTAGAAATGACTAGGGCCCTCCTCATTGAATCTCATACACCAAAAACTTTATGGCCTGAAGCAATAGTCACCTCTGTCTACCAACAAAATTGGCTCCCCACATACTTCCTAAATTTCAAAACACCTCTCGATATCTTGTCCACCTTCACAGATATACCATCCTCCCTGTCACTAGAACCCAAAATCTTTAGATGTACAGTATTCGTCCATATTCCAAAACACAACCGATCAAAACTCTCACCATGCGCGGTCAAATGCGCATTTGTTGGCTATGGAGTCAATCAAAAGGGCTACAGGTGCTATGATCCAAAAACCCACCACCTCCACACGACCATGAACTGTGACTTTGTCGAAACTGAATACTATCCTCTAACCGATCTGGTGTCAAGTCAGGAGCCCGATGCCGGTCCCACAGAGGAGGTTAGCAGTACCACCGAGCCGTCCGCAACGTCTCATATTCAGCCCCCCAATTTATCTTCTCCGTCTTCTACTCCTGAGGTAATTCCTAGTAATGTTTCTCTTGTTAATGAGACTAACAATGTGAGACAGGAGGATGATGGAACTAGAAGTGCGGGGAGACCAGTGGAAGGGATGAAGATGAGGATCGAGGGGTGGACCCAGACACTAAGTTATACAAATTGCCCTACAGATGTACTAGGGGTGTCTCACCCAAACGGTACTCTCCGGAATGGCAGGGACGAAAGCCAAAGTATCATGCAGCCTATACTGTGATCGGACAACTGACTTAGATGGCCAGAGCTTTTGAAGCAGTTCTATATGAAGATGAAGAGATACCACGATCTGTTGAGGAAGCCATGAGACACAAGCACTGGAGGGCAGCAATGGAGAAGGAAATGGAAGCCTTGATCAAAAATAAAACATGGAAGAAACATATCTTGCCTAAAGGGAAGAAGCCAGTAGGATGTCGATGGGTGTTCACCATCAAGCGCAGAGCAGATGGATCAATCGAGAGATACAAAGCCAGATTGGTAGCAAAGGGATACACTCAGACCTATGGGATAGACTGATGAGGCCTTCTCCTCGGTCGCCAAGATGAGCATTGTGAGGGTGCTACTTTTCGTGGCTGCATGCAAGGACTGGCCGCTACACCAATTTGATGTGACCAATGTTTTCCTACATGGAGAACTAAAAAAAATGAGGAAGTATACATGGAAGCTCCTCCTGGCTACTCTGGAGAGTTCAAAATTGGAGAATTCTGCAAATTGAAAAAAACTCTCTACGGACTCAAGCAATCCCTTAAAGTATGGTTTTGAAGGTTATGTCAGGCTATGACTTCCGCTGGAATCAAACAAAGCAACTCTTATCACACACTATTCTTGAAGAAAAGAGGCGACAAGATCACGTGTTTGATCATCTATGTAGACGATATGATTATCACTGGAGACGATGAAGAAGAAATCGAAAATTTGAAGAGAAGCTTGTTTCAAGAATTTGAGATGAAAGATCTAGGAGCAATGAAATACTTCCTAGGAATCGAGATCTTAAGATCAAAGTATGGCATATTCCTCCGACAGAGAAAGTACGTCCTAGATCTGTTGGCAGAGACTGGTCTACTTGAGTGTAAACTGGAAAGTATCACAATTAGCATATAATTGATATGTAATTGCTCCAATTAAGAATAGATTTATTCTCTACCTTAGTTATACATATTTCTACCTATAAAAAAGTGTAAAGATTGTATAGAAAATACACAGAAATAAAAATGATCTCTTCTCTCCCAAATATTTTCCTCTCGGTTAACACCCTCTTTTGAGAGAAGTAGTAGCACCAGAATCTACCCACTAAATATCATCAGGGTCTAAAGCCAAATTAACTTCAGAACAGGCCAAAAGAAGAATTGTAACTTTCTTTGCACGCCATGCGTGATATTTGTTACTGTTAGGTTTCGTATACTGAATAGCATGTTTGTGCAAGTTCGCGCGAATAGAATCTTGCTTGTATATGAAAAACTCTACAATCCACTTTTAACCCGATTCAGTATTATTGAGCAGTTTCGCACGAATAGAATCACTATTATTATTATATTGTGTTTGCTTATGCATTTATAAGATGTTTTACAAATATTTAAATGCATAAGAAGTAAACAAAGTCTAAGTCTTTTGCTTAGTAGACCTATTGTGGGCGACGTCCACTTTAAGGTAACACGGTTAGTTCTATGCAATGCTTCGCAAAAGAAAAAGATGAATTTCACAACCTAGATAGGCTTTGGCTACCTATCGTGAAATGTTGCAATGTCAGTCCGATTATTTCTAAGCCTTTCTGAAATAAGATGATGTTGGTGTGGTATATCACTAAATGGATCTAACAGCAAGACGTGTCTTTATGCTATCTATTGACGTTAGCATTGAGCATACGGTATTGATTATGCACTACTTTGACTTATCAAATGGTGCGGGTTTTTCGCAACCCAATAATCCTGATATATTGGGTAGTGGTGATTAATATCTAGCGGTGCTAGGATTGCTATTATGTTGAATCGTGCGCGAGGTGAGTCTCGATTGATAATGTCCTCAAGAGGAGCTCGAACAAGGTTTTATTATTCAGAAAACTGGCCAGTTGGAGTTTTATCACTCTATGAATAATAAATAAGTGTTTCTTGCTAAGTTCACTCTTGGAATTAATAAGATGCTAATTAATAGCATACTTCAATTAATTAATGGGCATTTATATCTTAAGCGCGGGAAATAAATAATATAAATAACGAAAACCCGAATTACTTGTAATTCCATATTTGTATGGGGAGTGCAATATTACTTCTGTAGTGGCTGCTCGTAATATTCCAATATAAGCTTGTATTAAATTGTGGGTTCAATTTAATTAGTAAAAAGCTAATTGTGGGGGCCTATATCCAAAACCTTCCATAGATCCCTGACTGGGCCCAATATGAACTTAATATAAATAGGAGAATAAAGGAGAGACAGAATTAATTAATCAGTAGTAGAAATTTTCGTCCCCCTTTGGTTTTAGAGGAGCTCGAAAATTCTCTCAGCTCTCCTCCTTCGGGAACCAGTCAGAAGATTTGTGGTCTAGTATTGAAGATCGTCACGTGGAGAAGGCGCGAGCAATCGACGATTCTTTGGAGAATCAAATCGGTAACTCTAAACCGTAGAATTCATGTTTTAGGATTTACTTTCTTTGAGCATGAATTATTTGCGTTCTAGCATGCAATTATCTGTTTAACATGTGAATTGATTAATCGGAAATCGGTCAAATAGATCTGTGTCTGATTTATTTGTTTTGTACAAGTCTTCCGCTGTGCAAGGGGCACCAAACCCCTGCAGTTACAATTATTTTTTTTATATCCATATCTACCACAAAGAAACAACTATCATTATCCTTATGTTGTTACCTTTGTGATGAACCCTTTTCCATAACAGCATTCTCAATACACTTTTTCTTAATGCACTTTACTTTATTTCTTGAGATACTGACCAGATGTGCAACACCAAATGCACAAACAAGTCTTTAGAATTCAAGCTTAAGTAAAGCAACGTGAGACATTTTCATAATGTGCTCACTTATGTTGCCCTTGCCCTTATATACTTTAAATGAGATCAAGCACGTTTGTCTCAACCTTTTCGTTTTTCACAAAACGTTCCTTAATTTTAGCAAGGTATTCACTGGGCTTAGTGATATACTCAGATCTAGTGCCTCGAAAGGCTTCTGGGATGCAAAACCCAATGATCAGTAGACTTACACGATTTGAGTATTCCTACTTCTCATAGTTTCTCCTTTGATAAGGAGTACTACAATCCGTAGGAGAAGTAGGTTGCTCAATCCTTAGCGCATAATCCAGATCCATGCCACCCAGAGCAATCAAAATATAATCTTCACAATCCTTAAAATTTGACCCATTCAACATTAACATACTGTTCATGTTGGAAGAGACTGCAGAAGCAGACATCATAATTGAATAGAGAACTAAACCAAATTAATTGCCATGCTCACATCATGAAATTCAAATAATAAATGGTAACATCTCGAGGTACCGGCGCAACATTCAAATCAAGTCTGTGGACAGTAATATGAACTTGCAAGTGGTAACCTTTTGCAGTAATCAAACACTGACAATAAGATCATGTCAAGCAATGTCCACCTGTGGGCATCACATTTACTCACACGAAAACTGGATAATCATCACGTATTTATCACCACAGGTATGTTTGTATCTTGTGCCAAATATTAATCTTCCTGTGGGCAGACTAATATCCGCATTAAAATACACACACACTTACCGTCCTAACATTCGCAGTAAAGAAGTCTAAACAAGAGAGGTTACTGTTGCAACTTCTTATTTCGACTAATCTATTTTGAACATTAGTAAAACATATCGAGGTACCGAGCACAACATTCGCAATAAGTTCTTTGACAGTAATGTGAATTTGTAAGTGGTAGCCTCTTTACAGTGATCAAACACTGACAATAAGTTCATGATAAGCAGTGTCCACTTGTGGGCATCACACATTACTTAAACGAAAACTGAATAATTGTCACATATTTATCACCAAAGGTATGTGTGTATCTCGTGCCAAATATTAATCTTCTTGTGGGCCGACTAATATTCACATTAAAATACACACATCAATAAGGGAACATGAGATGCACCAAAAAAAATTTGAATTTATAATTTTAAAACTGAATATAAACGCTCGCAAGCGAGTCGTTAATAACTTTTCGAAATATAGTGGCTAGCCGACGAGCCACTGGGTTCGCATACCTTGGGAACTCAGCAAGTCGTTAAATCCCGACTGTCAGTCCAATAGCTCCCCAACAAATCGCAAATTGCAGACTCCTAATGGAATTCCGTATAATTTTTCTAAATCCAATTTTTCCACAAAATCGACAAAAACCCAAATTTTAATATTCCCAAGATCGTAACCAATGAACATATAAATATCCAAAAACAACATCAAAACAACCAAACGAATCAACAAAACATGAACCTTAAACTTTATGGATTCACGTGACAAGCAACAACAAAACTTAATCGCCTAAAAAATATATAGTTATATTCTCAATGTAGGCAGAATTAACAACATACACATGTAAGCATAAATCTCAATTCATCAAAAGAATTACAATTGACCAAACCTGAACTGTACGTGTTCATAATCTGAATTGAATTATCTATTTGTTAGTAGTGAATGAGGCTCACCTCATTATAGAGAAAAGAGATTTAAAATGACTAAAAAAGCAAAGTGTGTATATTTTTGTGTGACGGGAGGAATATTTAAAAGTCCATCCGTCAAGTTTCAGAGAATAATATTGGTGATGCTTTTGAAGTCCTACCATAAAAACATTATTTCAAATTCCAAGAGATGATACTCATAATATCTGTAGTATATTATACTTAAATGAAATAAAATGTAGCTTCTCTAGTCTCCAAACTTTAAATTATATTTAATTAGTATGTTGAATATATTATTTGAAGTATACTTAATTTGATTATTTTAATTAGTTATCTTAATATATACACATAGAGGTGTTTAGTTTCCAAGATTGTATCCGGGATTAAATTTGTGGTTTGTTTAGTTCATGAGATTTAACCCCACAACTCAATCCTAGATGGATATTCATGAGATAATTAGTCATAGTTAACACCCTATGACTAAAATAATTGCACAACTCAATTTTAAATTGTATCTTGGTATTATTGTATCTAGGAAACCAATACTACAATATTTTATATAATATGATTATAAAAATAACAAATCATAGTATAAATTACGATGTTATTGTCGAATTTGGTCATGTTATGCAATTGTTATACACTTTAGATGGTGAGTTAAATACAAGTTGTGACTTGAGAGTCCATGCGTCGACTTCTTGACCGGGTTACTTGACTCCATTGAGTTCCATCACTTTTCCTCGACTTTTTGTTTTCCAAAATCAATAAATAAATATAGTGGACAATAAGACGACCATAATCTATAGATTTGGACATTACAAGTCTCTTTTTAGTCTCTTCACATTGTATTTGTTTTAATACTAAAATTGTCAGCAATCATACCACGGAGAAAAGGCTTATAATTGCAAAGTAAACGATCATTTTAAAAAAGGTTAATTTTGTATGTGGCCAACGCGTGGGGCGAGCTGGTTTGCCAGCCTCCTCTTTGCGGAGGGACACGGGACGAGACGGAGTACCCGCATCGCCGTCTCGATACTGTCTTGTCTCACCGAGACGAGACTGAGTTCGCATCGAGACCGATGCGGATGCTCTAAAAAATATACTTGCATTTTCCAAATAAAACTTTCCATTGCAAATTGTATTTGTATCTCACCTAATATATCTTATTATCTAAAAAGCACTTAATTCGCCTTATTAAACATGTCTTATTTTTTTTTAGTGTATCCCACTAAAAATTTTATATTTTTATTTTTAGAAAAAATTTATTTCTCACTTTAATATAAAAATTATACTTAGTATTTTTTTAATATTTAACGCATAAAACAAATTAAACCTTCTCAAAATCTCGTGGCATTCTACAAGTATGACATATTTTATAGGGAGAAAAGAGGAGTATAATTTTTAGATAATTATACATATAAAACATGAAGACATATAATAACTAGGAAAAAATATATACTTGCCCTTCAAGACTTGGTGATTGTTTTTTCTTTTCATTGACTTTCCTATTTTCCGTTCCTAAGAGCATCTTTAATGGACGGACTTTCCCGACGCCCTTCCCGTCGCCCTTTCCAAATACACTTCCTGCCATGTCATAAGGGCTTCCCACCCTCCTGCCACGTCATAAGGACTTCCCACTGCACAATCCGCCCTTCTCATCGCCCTTCCCGCGCAGACTCCCCGCAATTAAACAAATTCACAAATTCACAAATATTCAATTTATGTTACGGAATTAAAATTTCAACGTGCCGTATATATAGAGTTCTTTAAAAAAAATTAAAATATCGGACGCTCGAGCGTCGCCACAATGGCGGACGTCCGCCCGCCCTTCCCGTGTCCTCGCGGGACGTCCACGTCCTCCTCTCCGTGCCACAATGGCGCCCTTCCCCAACAGACTTCCGGGAAGCCTCTCCGAAGGACGACGAGAAGTCCGCCATTGGAGATGCTCTTAATAAGATTAATTTTACCATTCATTGACATCTCTATTTCCTTTCCTCGTGCTCATAATTAAAGATTAGAATATGATACTACAATAAATGAGTAATTTGTTGAAAAATCACAAGGTTTACACTAATTATCAATTTTAATATTGTTGGCATACTTTTAAAAATATTTCTTCTATAGTATCATTTGTATAAATTCGTTCTTGATACTTCACAGACAGTGCACCATTTATTTTCCAGTCAAACCCACGAATCATACACCTTATAAAATATCATTTGTCATAAAAGACTAGTATCACTCTTCATTCACACAGTTACACACTTCTTAATTGACTTTAAAATAAATTCAAAAAAATGGTTCATGCACGCAGCTGACTTGCGTAATTTGTGCCTTGACAGTATTCTGACTTAGAATATGTACGTGGCGGTGATGGAGCCTTAGAATGATAATCGATAATGATCGATGCCTAAATTAAATAAGTAAAACTAAAACGTGGCCTTTATTTTAACTAGTGTCACACGAAATAACAATAATTATATAAGACATAACATCAATACATAAGGAACAAAATGAACTATTAAACTTAACATCAATACATCAAAATAGAAAAATACAATGATTAAATCAATACATTAATGGAGTATAGTATAATACAAATAAACCAAATAATCAATCATCCATTCGTTCCCATATAAATCCTAAAGAAGAATCTTGCGCCTCCATCAAAATTGCCAAAAAAAAATCAGCAACGACGAATGACAAGCAGAAATACAAAACTTCGCACCACCAACCCTACTCATCTTCCCTTCATCATTTTACAATTTACATAAATCAAATTTAACTGAAAACATCAAAATGATTCTCTACAATAGACTACCCTACAGTCTCCAACATCATACATCATACATCATATTTAATCAAAATAGACTACATCTGTCGTCTATAAAACCTACATCTATGTATTCACAAAATTTACTCATGACATTTCTACGATATAGAGAAGTAAATCCTAGTAAAATTGTCCACTAAAAGATAATTAAACATAGAAATAATAAGACTGATATACCATGGATGCTCATTGACAAAATAATGTATTACTAGCATTTTTTGTGTAGATAATGAAAGAAAAGTCATACATTCTATAACCAAAAAAAAATTGTGTTGGATATAGCATGGATACTTCCCCTTTTATAACGTTCATCCACAAAGATGAATATTCAATTTATCATCATTAAATAAAAAAACGGTAAAGCATTTATTAGTATTTATTTAATCTATTACCAATAATATTGGACTCAAAGAGTCATGAGAAAAATGTTAAGCACTACCTATTCCATCAATATTTTCCTTGAAAACGGATAAAAAACTGTAATGCATTTATTACTATTAATTTTATTCATAACCAATAATAAACGTCATGAGAAGAATGTTCTTCTAGTAAAGGTGAGAATCCAAAGCTACAATTTTCGTATATATTTTTTATCCCATGAATTTATCTCACATGCTAATGTTGGTCGAATTTACAATGCATTTCTAATTTTACACAATTACTGAACTCATTTAGATTAAACAATTGGAATGTTTACTATAACAAAACTACTCCTATAATGATTTTAATATAATATTTAAATAATTATAATAAGAATCATCATCTAGTGATACTTATTATTATATTATTTGTGCCACCAGAATAGCTAAATCCTAAACCCTCCTTTCTACCCCAACTCTCAAGCAATAATAATTCCTGAAGTAACGTATGAAGTAACGCATAATATGATAACTAATAAAGATTATCTAAAATGATTATATAAATTTAAATCAATTGTAATGGCACCCAAAACTGATAAATATTTTAAATTATGTCCAAAACTCTCCTTTTATATAGATGTATATGTATATTATATAGATGTATAGATGTATAGATTTGTATGTATTATATATAGCTAATTTTTAGAAATTCTGATAAAATTATCCATGTAGTCAACTTGACCATATTTTCATATCTATCAAAATTTACTAGAACATCTAGTATGACAAGGACTTTTTGTAAATTTTACCAATTGTAGCTTACAATGTCTGGTACACTCAATAAGAATGATATAGTCTGTATAATCATCACTAGAATGTTGTGTTCCACCACTGATACAAACAATATCCACTAGTGTTTGATGCACCAAATTAAAATTAGTTCATTTAAGTTTCATCATAACATCTTAAGTTACTCTATATACTGTCTCCGTTCATATAAAATATTTTTTTGTAGTGAACTATTTTTGATATAAAATTAATAAAATATGAGGGAGATAGCATGAGAAAAAATGGTTAGAATATATTAATTAGATTATTTTTAGTAGACAAATATATTAATTTATTACTCTAAAATTAACATGTGACATGTAGATGGTTTTCACCATTCATTTTGTTTGTATATTTTTCACCATTTACTCAAACAAATAGTACTAACTACTAACAAATAAACTATAGCGAACCCTTTTTTCCATAACCCTATTTTCCATTTCATGCAAACTTTACTCATTTTTATTTCACACATCATCAACTTGATATACATGCCAATCAGGCAAACCCATCCAAGACAAGTGAGATCAATCCTATATTGCTGATAAGTGATACGTGGCGATGTACCATATTTAACGCAAGAATGCAAGAAAAGTTAATTTCCACTAAATTTAATTAGTCTAGAGATGGCAAATAATATGGAATAAAAATAATATTCCAAATTCGAATTCTTCATTGGTTAGTTAGAGTTTATATCTGAAATTTCATAAAGTTCAAAATGTAAAATTCTAATTATTCTTGTCTCACCTGGACCACTTGATAATAATTATGTCTAATATATATATATATATTCTTGGATAACATTATCATCTTATGAAGCCTATTTATATTTACGTGGTATCAGAACAGGTCTAAGTAAATATTGATTTCTTTATCATCTCTTTGTTGGGTGAGTGAAAGTTTGATGTTTATTCTGGCCCACACATGCAGGGGCACTATAAAAAACTTATCTTTTAGTAGCGTTTGAATTTTTTTTTAAATAATCATAATTTAGGACGCAAAAGAAAGTGTTTCTCTTTACCAATAAAAAAAAGATGGCTTCTCTAAGTTGAGAGCAAATTATTTTAACCTTTTACTTTTTTAGGACGCTTTTAATTGTGTCCCCTAGTTTTAGTTGGAACACTAACAATATGGACACTTTATGAAGCGTTGGTGATATAATTAGACATACAAATTGCATCCTTAATAGCATTAAAAATGTCCTTATCCGATTTTTTTTTTAGTGGGTGGGGCTTGTTGAAACTCATTCTTATCCCACATCAGCTTAGCAATGATCATATTTCATCTATATATTTTTGGATAACTCATTATTTCTTATAATTATTTTTAAGGAGGGTGAGTGATTCAATTCTACGTAGTGTTGTACCAGTATAAATCAAGAAACAATATTTTTCTTCCATCGCAAATAAGAAAATATAAAATGAAATGACATGAGAATTGAAATGGGGACACGAGAAAATTGGTGGAAATTTCCACGCCGCGTCGTGTGTTTCCTCGTGATTGAGACTCAATTTCTCTCTTATTTACTTGAACCCCACGACTACATATCGTTTGCTAATGCTATAAATTACAATAGCATGCAAAATGGTTCAAAACTAATTACTACTCCCAACTTGTTAGAAATGGATGAGGTGCTACCAGGTTTTAGGTTCTATCCCACCGAAGAGGAACTAATATCATTCTATCTCCATCACAAGCTCAGAGGCACAAGATTGGAGGACATCGACACCCTCATCCCTCTCCTCGACATTTACCAATACAATCCATGGGATCTTCCACGTAACTTTTCAACTTAATTACTTTGTTATGATGATTAATTAAATGCTTAGATATATATGATTTGTATTTTGTATATATAGAAGTTGGTAGTGCGGAGAGTGAGCAGTGGTTCTTCTTCAGCCGGCAGCAAGAAAGGGAAGCGCGAGGGGGAAGGCCGAACCGCCTCACGGCCGAGGGCTACTGGAAGGCGACAGGCTCCCCCGGCGACGTCTACTCTTCGCAGAATTGTGTGATCGGCCGGAAAAGAACCATGGTTTACTACGTTGGGAGGGCTCCAAACGGAACTAAAACCCCTTGGAAAATGAACGAGTACAAGGCTGTTCATTCTCCTCCAAATCCACAGGTCTCCTCTCCTCATTAATTAATTATCATTCCAAAAATATATTTATTCAAATGAAAATTAATTGCAGTTGAGGGAAGAATTGAGCATTTGCCGAATATATAAAAAAGCAAGAAACATCACGGAATTCAACCGGCGGCCGCCTCTCCGTGAACAAGACACGGCCGTGCCGCTAATCAACCATCCATCACCAGCTGAGAGTTCGATGCCCAACGTTGTTAATCCGGGATTTCATCATCAATCACTGCAAAATGAAAATGAAAATGAAAATGAAAATGAAAACGAAAATGATAGGGATTGTGAATCCTATTGGTGATCAAAGTATGATATATGTATACATGTAATTTTACACATGTATATATATATATATTCAAGAGGAAGCAACAACATCACCAGCCAACAAGCAGCAACTCAGCGCAGCCACTTATCTTAGAGATTATACTATCTCAGACGGTATCTTATTTAATTTAGTAGTATATTAATGTTATTGAGTCGAGTATATTATTATAAACGCCTTCTCGGGTTATCTTTGTGGGTTCTTTCCGAGTCGAGAGTTAGTGTCTAGTATAAATATAGAGTCTTTGTTATTGAATAACATTGGAGAAATAATACATAAAATTTCTACAAATCCTATATTATCTCCTAAACTCGCATTTCTAGCTCTTACATATCCATGAGCGCTGCAACCACAAAAGTTTAAGAACAAAACACACACTTGTGCACGAAACTGTGTGATCGTATTACTAATAACTAATAAGTCCATCAAATTCCTACCAATATTAATTAACCGGAGGTAAATTGTAGTCATCGAGCAGATCACCACGTAGTCCCTAAACCTTTGTGCAATATGTATTAGTGAAAGAGATATTCTTACACCACATCTTCTTGTTTTAGCTGATGAACATCTATCTTGCCATACTTGATACTCCATCCCTCCCATAAAAATAGGGACATTTCCATTTCCATCCGTCCCATATACGTTAATTTATTTACAACTTATACCACTAAGGCCTACCATGCATTAAACACAAATAACACAAATAATAATGTGGGTTTCACTTTCCACTTACATTACTTTTAACTACCCTTCTCTTCTTTCTTACTTTACTATTATGCATTAATTCGCATGCCGTCCCAAATGTTTCGATTTTATGGGACGGAGGGAGTATATGAAGCTACTACTCACTCTGTCCTCGATATAAAGTCTTATTTCATCATTTGATTCAACGTCCACATTTAAAAATTCTACTCCCTTCGTCCACAAATATAAAAGGCACATTTGATTGGGCATGAGTTTTAAGAAGTGAAGTAGAAAGTGAAACGTTAATGGAAGGTGAATCTTAATTTTATATAATTTTATAGTGAGATAAATTGGACTTATTGACATACATGCCGATGAAAATAACAAAATAAAACATTTATTGGTGGACCGAGTGTAGTATATCCTTTTCTTGAGTATGTGTATCTCGTACTGCAATAAATCGTTATACTCACATTTCGGAAATGCTCTTTCTATCTCCCTCTCTGCCTGTCACATAGACGTTATAAAAATTGTACCTGATCAGCCGTTAGATAGGCTATTAGATCCTAATTTTGTGAACTGGCTTTGAGCAGCCCAGTGGATATGTTTAAGTGAATGCGACAGATAATAATTAGGATTTGATTATAATTTTATTGGTGAATTAGTATTAAATTCTAATTAACAGTAATTAATACTAGCAATATAGGAGTATATGTTGTGGTTGTCTGCACACAAGATTCAACAAAATTGCAAAATAGTGAATTATACTTTCTCTTAATTTTCACTTTTTTTAATGTTCTGTAGGGATGATAATTTTCATGGGCATGCATGATGGGAAAAAAAATCTGGGCAGACCATTTTTCACTCAAATTCATAATACTAGTAATTATTATGGCATAGTAGTGTCGCCGTGTAGGAGTGCTAGTTTCTCTCAGTTTTCATCTTGTTCTCATATTTTCTTATCTCTCACTTTCTTATGATAAATTTACATAACATCCCTAGAGAAAATTGGGTTGTGTGTGATTCTTGTAAATAAATTTACATTTCTATTGAATTCAACTGCGTAACATAAACACCTAATCTTCTTTTTGTTTATTAGATATATATTCTTAATCTCAAAATTTTGCTTTTATAAGGAGAATCACATAATTTGGGTTGGGGAGTTAAAATATGATTCAAAAAATGTAAAACGTCCGATTTTGAATTTGATTTGCATATGGATCATCTAATTGAATAATTATTTTATTACTCTTATATTTAGATTGGTTATTTAATCATCCAATTAATGACCAGTCTACAGTAATTATATTTCAGAACTACCCTCATATTACTACGCTAACATGTGCATTTTAATATTACTATTATACTTTCATGTTCCTGAAAATTTGTCTCATATTTCCTTTTTCATTCATCTCTAAAAGTTTGTCATTTTTCACTTTTACCATTTTTAATAGAGGACCCTACATTCCATATAGGGATGTCAATGTAGCCCGCAATCCGTGGCCCGGCCCGAATAGCCCGCCAAATTTACAGAGTTACGGCTGAAAATTTCTAGCCCGATAAAATTACAACCCAACTAGCCCGCACCCCGATTAACCCGCAACCCGTTAGGGCCAGACCCGAAAACCCGATGGGCTAAAAAAGTAACTTTCAATTTTATATATTAAATATATAAATTATATATTAAATATATAAATTATATATTAAATTTTTATTAACATAATAATAGATATATAAATTAGAAACTTCAAATTCATTGAAAAATATATTTCAATTTCTAAACCATGCTTTAAAATTTCTTGATGTTTATGTTTTATTTTGCATAAATCTCAAAATATTAATATTTGATCATGTTTATGTTTGAGTTTAAGCATATATCTCAAATTTATCATAATTAAATATTTTACATTTTATAAATATAACTAATTTTCACCATTATTTATTGGATTGAACGCGTGTTAATTTAATCGATAGCAACCCGATTAGCCCGCTGGACTAGCCTGAAACCTGAGCTTTTAGGGGTAGGGTTGAACTTTTATAACCCGAAAAAATCATAGCCCGATTAGCCCGCACCCGTTTCACCCGCAACCCGAATAGGGTTGGCCCGAAACCCGGTGGACTGGCCCGATTGACATCCCTAAATTTCCACTAACTCATTTACACTCACATTTTTTATTATAAAATTAATACTATATAAAAGTAGGACCCGCATGCCATCAACTTTTTTAACCCACTTTCTATTAAATTTCTTAAAATCCACACCGGGTCAAATGGTGATGAATTATTAGGGACGGGGGGGTACTATTTTGCACAAATCTTATAATATTTCTCTTAATGGATTTTAGACAATTTATAAAAAATCATAATCGACCTTTGGATTTACACGCGGTTCAACTTTTACTATAATTCTTTAATTATTTTTTCTTTCTACCTCTCTCTTACTTTATTAATTATGCATTAAAACTCATGCCTGACACAAAGTGCATATTTTTATGGGGTGGAGGGAGTATCACCTTATCTGAAGTTTAAAATATCGGATCCAACTTGTGCATATCATCTTTTCTGAAGATTGAAATTAATTGAGTAATGAGCATCGTCACTTCTACCTTGATGACATATCTAATATTTAAGGGTTTTTGGCTTTAAAAACTATAAACTTTCTCCGAATTCCGGCTTTCCCACTAATTTTGGGATTTGTTTTTAAAACCACGAACTTTTGATTTATTTGCTTCTTCCCACGACGGGTCAAAGGTGAAACCCGACTGATCTATGTGTCGTTTTTAATCTTATTTGGCAGTAAAATCATAAGTGAGCTCCAATATGGCAATGCTACATGTCTTATTCTATTTTGCCATATTCCCATTTTCCACCCTAAATCTTTGCTCTATTCTCATTTCTCATCCTTATCTTTTCCGTAATACCATTTTCCACATGAGGCTTCTCCAAATTCAGCTGCCACTCCCCTCATTCCTCCTCCTCAATTACTCCGACCTTGACCGCCTCACCCGCATCGTCAGCGGCGCGTCTACGAAACTAGCAACCAGATGCAAGGTGGAGATGGTTTCATCGCAGGGGAGTGAGCTAGACGAAGGTAAGGCGGCGCCGGCGAAGGGTGCAGAGTTGTCGTGAGAAGGAGGAGAGTGATGGAGAGGATAGTCAACTTCGGCTCGCACGCCGGTGACAGGGTAGACCGCGGTGGAGGCGGCAGCAGTGACGTCGACGGCGGATCATCGGGATGCGGCAGCGCTGCACACGGCTGTGAGAGAGAATGAGGAAGAGATGAGAAAGAACTAAATTTGGTGGCGGTGTGTTTTGTTGAGATCTGCGGATTGAGGAGCTCTCGGTGAAGAAGGAGCTCGAGAATTGCGGATTAAGGATCTGAATTGCAGATGCATCACTAGAAATCGTTGAAGATTGAGCTTGGGAATCACACATCTCCAGGAATTCTTCAATAATTATTTCATGTATTAAATTTGAAGTTTTAATTCAAAAAATAGTGTTATTTCAGTCACAAAACCAGTTTCCAAGTCATAATTCCGGTTGTCCACATTGGACAATTTTGCATCGGAGATTTGGTATTCGGGTCGGGTTGGAAAATAGCAAATGAATCAAAAGTTCGTGGTTTTAAAAACAAATCTCAAAGTTGGTGAGTAAAACCGGAATTCGGGTAAAGTTTAAAGCAAAAAACCAAATATTTTATCATTTTGACTTTTGAGAAGGGAAAACATGTAGTGTATTTATTTGAAACATTCAAGAGCTTTTCCAAAGGAAAAAAAGGTAAAAGAATGTTTATATTCTCAATTTACCTTATCAAAAAATAATTATATATTCTTTTTACATAATAATGAACTTCAGGAGAAAAGATAAATTTCAAACCAAATAAAATAACTAATGTAACCTTTTATATTTTGTGTGAAGAAGAAAAAGTAAAAATACATTTTCAAAATTAAACAATGTATAAGAGCATCCGCAATGGTCGGCTAGCGACCGGCTAGCCGATTCGTCGCGCTAGCCGATCGGCTAGCCGAACCATTGCAATCGGCAAACGCGATTTCGGCGAGCGGATCGGCGTGGGCTGGCCGATCGCTCGTCGCTGGCCGAAGCGCTAGCCGATCGGCTAGCCGCCATTGTGGAGGCCCGATCGACCAGCGCCGATTTTCGAATTTTTTTTTTTTTTTTTAAATCATATATAAACGCGATTTTCGTTTCATTTTCATTTACACCGCTTGGTCTCACACGTCGACCCCGGTGGAGACGCAGTTCTCTGGCGATGACCTTCTGTTATTGCATGATATGGGGATCGATCTCGGGGACGATGATACTCCCGTTCCAGAAGACGAGGGGGAAGTGGAAGGGCAAGGCGGCTCTAGCGAAGTCATCGCAGCCCGCTGCCACATCGGCCAGGAGGAAGTGGACGGGAGGATGAGTACGCCGCGGTGGCCAAGGGGTGGTTGGAGGTGTGCGACGATCCACCGGTTGCGAACAACCAGCGGGTCATCAACATGTGGGCGAAGATCGTGGCTGCCTATAAGAGCCACCGCCCGCACTGGAAGGACTCACAAGAACGAGGAGGTCCCGGAAAGGGTGGGGAGCGCACTGCAATGCCACGGTGGGCCGTTCTTTGAGCCACGGGGTTTGGTGCCCCTGCGCACAATGTGAAGACTTGTACAAACAAATAAATCAGACACGGATCTATTTGACCGATTATGCGATTAATCAATTCACATGTTAAACGGATAATTGCATGCTAGAACGCAAATAATTCTTGCTTAGAAAATATAAATCCTAAACATGAATTCTACGGTTTAGAGTTACCAATTTGATTCTCCAAAGAATCGTCGATTGCTCGCGCCTTCTCTCCACGTGATGATCTTCAATACTAGACCACCGATCTTCTCTCTGGTTCCCGAACCGTATCTCGATATCAGGGTGGGCTGATCTTATCAAAATACTAGGACTCGAATAAAGAAGACAGAAGAAATCCTTTTGGGAAAAGGAGTAGAAATCGAATTTCTCCTTCAGCTGGGGAGTTCGAAATTTTCGAAAATTTTGAGAATGAAAATTGTGATTATTCTGTCTCCTTTATTCTCCTATTTATATTAAGTTCCTTTTGGGCCCAGACAGGGATCTATGGAAGGTTTTGGATATGGGCTCCCCCGATTAGCTTTTTACTAATTAAATTGAACCCACAATTTAATACAAGCTTATATTGGAATATTACGAGCAGCCACTACGTAAGTAATATTGAACTCTCCCCATCCAAATCCGAAATTACAAGTAATCCGGGTTTCCACTTTTATTATTTATTTCCCGCGCTTAAGATATAAATGTCCATTAATTAATCAATATCCGCTATGGACTTAATTAATTAATATCTTATTAATTCCAAGAGTGGACTT
The DNA here is from genome assembly GCF_023119035.1 of Salvia hispanica. Lineage (NCBI taxonomy): Eukaryota > Viridiplantae > Streptophyta > Magnoliopsida > Lamiales > Lamiaceae > Salvia > Salvia hispanica. Next base: position 31,517,291 of record NC_062965.1, on the reverse strand, counting down.
AGCAAGAAACATTTATTTATTATTCATAGAGTAATAAAACTCCAACTGGCCAGCTTTTCGAATAATAAAACCTTGTTCGAGCTCCTCTTGAGGACATTATCAAACGAGACTCACCTCGCGTACGATTCAACATAATAACAATCCTAGCACCGCTAGATATTAATCATCACTACCCAATATATCATGATGATTGGGGTTGCGAAAAACTCGCACCATTTGATAAGTCAAAGTAGTGCATAATCAATACCGTATGCTCAATACTAACATATGTAGATTAAGAAAAATATTTTATCAAGACCTAGTCTTTCATTAGATATCATAAACCAAAAGCATAAAAGAACGAACCACTTTGTTGTATACTAAACTTCCAAAGTCCATTCTCTTCCAAAGAAAAGAGCATGACTCGTGAATTTAGCATTGGTGCATTTATTTCTTCCCTTGGATATGCTCATAAACCAAAAGCATAAAAGAACGAACCACTTTGTTGTATACTAAACTTCCAAAGTCCATTCTCTTCCAAAGAAAAGAGCATGACTCGTGAATTTAGCATTGGTGCTATACTTTGAGACTTCAAGATGCTTCTTGGAGTACCAAGAAATTAAGTTATGCTCGAGAAATACAGTACAGTAGCCGACAATGGACCGTTGTTCGTCATGATCAAAAGCTCAATCAGAATGAGAAGGTAGTTATGATATTATTAGAAACTTGTATATTAATATCGTATTCTACTACCTCGCAAGATAACTTAATTAGGATGTGATTAGCTGCCTTCTAGTGAGAGTCCAAAGGACATGCCATGAATGGCTTATTGACTAATTTCTAGTCGTGCAAGTGTGACATATTACAAAGAATTGACTATACTTTTTTGTAAAAATTGTTAAATTTATAATTATAGTATAAAATTATTTTTAAGTTATTATTGCATGATAGTACCATTTACCTTTTGTTGATGTAATAAGTTACTATTATAAAAACAAGTTGAGTGGTTTTTGAGAATGTATGTGGAGTTAATCCAAGTATACGATGATATGGATTTAATAGTTTGATTACTAAAAAATTCAAGTAGAAAGCATTGTAATCCAAAGAAAATATTAAAGCCCAATGGGCCGAAATAACATTTAAAGAATATACTCCACAGAATCCATAGAAGTTAAGCCCAATATAAGTGACCTAGAAAAACAAACTATATAAGCCACTCACCCCTCTTCCTGTCCGCCCTATAACAAATATCTTCGCTCCATCTTCAAATTTCATTCTTCGCAATTTCCATACCCATTTTTCTCAATTTTTATAAGCGCAGCCCTTAAGATCGCCTTCCAAACTATAAATGGAAGCGTTTTGAGTCATAGCTGCGCGATATCAAATAAAATGAACTCGTGCATCCGCTTGATTTATGCGCAGCAATGTGTATATATCTCAGTGTTTTGCTGTGTGTTTATTTGGCGTTTTGTTTAGGGTTTTCCTTCTCAGAATTCCACTTTCCCACCTTCTTCATCACAGAGTCGGCCGATTCTGGCTTTGGATATTTGATTTTCCTATTTTTCGTGAATTTTTGCATATTTATTATGCTTGGTCCGATTAATAGGTTTTATTTACCCAAACGCTTGGTTTATGAACGCCTCTGCGCCGTAGATGGGAGACATCTCATTTGTATTTGTTTGTGATTTTTGTGAATTTTTTTTTCTGGTGGTAGAAAAAGGTGGAGTGTATTTGGTTAGGCGGATTTAAGTACTCTACTATTGCCAAAACTTAAATTTGCTTATTGATTAGTTTTATTACTACTGTTATGCAGTACGTTTTCGTTTTACCAAAATTTAAATTTACCTGTTGATGTATTTAGTTTGATTAATACTAGTATATCGGAAAAATAGTGAATTATAACAGTGGGTCACGCTGATGATCATTCTTGCTATTTCCTACAGATAAGAGATGATGGAGTAGGTGATCTCAAGTGTGTGCGATGGGTCTTGTTCCATTCAAGCTTATTCATATTCTGATTTCTCATTCCTTTGTTTGTATTATAATTTCAATTGATTTGATCTCGAACTTTTATTTTTTTTGTCATATTTCCAATCTATTAGATGAAAATATACTAGCATTTGGTTTTTGGTTTCGTTTTTTTGCCTAAATTAAAACGAAAATTGAAAAATTGGAAACTGAACTAAATTGAAAATAATCGAAATGATAATCCCAATCCGAAATTTGTAACATACTAATATCCCTGTACAAAGAGGTGAAATTTTGATAATCAGTACAGAATTAGTTGATTAATCTATTAATAAAGGGGACGCTATTATTACCAAAGGAAAGAACATTATTGTTCATAATTGGATTTCTAACAAAACAGAAGTTACGTTCAGATTATGATAAGGAGGGTTAATATTTGGGATTCAAATTGTCACAAATTTAAATTAGTTCTTTATCTGCTCGATAAAGTAAATGAAATTATTTTTGTTAACTCAGCACACGAGGCTCACCGCTGACGTATATCCCTTCCCTCCTCCATCTAGAAATAGAACTGACTAATCTTAAGTCAAAAGGTCGAGAAACTGAACGCCACTATTCTTGAACAAGTTAGAGCTGGGTCTTCTTTTTGTACTATTACGGATAGGCCTGTCAAATTGGGTACCCGTGAATACCTGATCCGAAATTTTCGGGTACCCGATCCCGAAATTCCCAAAATCCAATACCCGACCCGAATTTTATTTCGGGTACCCGGATACCCGACTCGGGTATCCAGTCCCAATTGTGATTTTGATTTTTTTTTTTTTAAATTAACTACAAACTTTTAGAATTTATTTAATATTATTTAATTCAAATTTTATACAATGTTGAAGTACTAATATTCAAGTAAAAATAACTACAAGCTTTTAGAAATACAAAATTCTTATAGTAGCTCGAATTTAAGATAAAATAACTAATTCTTGTAGTAGTTCGAATTTAAAAGAAAATAACTACAAACTTTGAAAAATACAAAATTCATAAGTTATACATATTAACACCTTTCATCCATCCACAATAAGTCAATAACCATCAAAATTTATAAGTTCAAACATTCATCTTTTATAAATATCACAATTCAATAATTCATAAGAATCAAGATCTAACAATAATATCATCAAAAAATTCAAAATTATAAATATCACGAGTCAATGAAATTAAAATATAATTAAAAAAGTAAATTACATATCTTATATGCTAACTATTAAGTATTAATTAGATTATAGTTAAGAAATTATATTACATTTAATTATAATAAAAATATAATTTATTAATTTTAGAAAATAAATCGGATAATTCGGGTATACCCGATCGGATATCGGGTAATCCGATACCCGATAATCCAAAATTCTCACTACCCGATCCCGATCCGATACCCGAAAAATCGGGTTTCGGGTATCCAATTATCCGACTTTTTCGGGATTGGATATCGGGTATCCAATACCCGATATCCATTTTGACAGGCCTAATTACGGATATGAAAATAATGGTCAAAATCGGATGAAATTATCAACTGCCCCTATCGGAAATAGGATTTACTAGCGATTCCGAAGGGACTGGAGTTACATCCCCTTTCCATTCAAGAGTTCTTATGTGTTTCCACGCCCCTTTGAGACCCCGAAAAGTGGACAAATTCTTTTTCTTAAGTCTTAAGAACACATACAAGATTCTTCACTACAAAAAGGATAATGGTAACCCCACCATTAACTACTTCATTTATGAATTTCATAGTAATAGAAATACATGTCCTACCGAGACAGAATTTGCAATTTGCTAGCCTCTTGCCAAGCAGGCAAAGATTTACCTACGCGGAAAGGAAGATTCATTCGGATCGACATGAGAGCCCAACTGCATTGCCAGAATCCATGTTGTATATTTTCTATTTGAAAGAGGTTGACCTCCTTGCTTCTCTCGTGTACACGCCGAGCCCCTTTTCTCCTCGGCCCACGGAGACAAAATGTAGGACTGGTGCTAACAGTTCATCACGGAAGAAAGGACTCACTAAGCCAGGATCACTAACTAATCTAAATCACTAACTAATACTAATCGAATAACTAATACTAATCGAATCGAATAACTATTACTAATCGAATACTAATCTAATATAATAGAAAATACTAATATAATAGAAAAGAACTGTCCTTTCTGTATATTTTCCCCGGTTTCGTTGCTATCGCGGGCTTTACGCAATCGATCGGATTAGATAGATATCCCTTCAACACAACATAGGTCATCGAAAGGATCTCGGAGACCCACCAAAGTACGAAAGTCAGGATCTTTCAGAAAACGGATTCCTATTCGAAGAGTGCATAACTGCATGGATAAGCTTACACTAACCCGTCAATTTGGGATCCACCCAATTCGATATGTTATTTTCCTTGGGAGGTATCGGGAAGGAATTGGAATGGAATAAGATCGATTCATACAGAAGAAAAGGTTCTCTCTTGATTCTGTACCTATGGGATAGGGATAGAGGAAGAGGAAAAACCGAAGATTTCACATAGTACTTTTGATCGAAAAATCAATCAGATTTATTTCGTACCCTTCGTTCAATGGTCAAATTCTACAGGATCAAACCTATGGGACTGAGGAATGATAATTGATATAAAAAAAAGAGAGTGAAAAAGAAATTAATATTAAATAAAAATGAAGTAGAAGAACCCGAAGAACCCAGATTCCAAATGAACAAATTCAAACTTGAAAATTTCTGATTCTCGAAGAATGATGGGCAAGGGGATTGATCGAGAAAGATCTCTTGTTCTTATTATAGGATCGTGATTGGATCCGCATATGTTTGGTAAAGAGAATAATCTTCTCCTTTGAGAATAATCAAAAAATCGTCAACAAGGGCGTTCTAGTGCGTTGTAGATTCTTATCCAAGACTTGTATCATTTGATGATGCCATGTGAATGGCTAGAAACATGTAAAGTGTATGGCTAACCCAATAACGAAAGTTTCGTAAGGGGGCTGGAGCAGGCTACCATGAGATAAAAGATCTTCTTTCTAAAGAGATTCGATTCGGAACTCTTATATGTCCAAGGTTCAATATTGAAATAATTTCAGAGGTTTTCCCTGACTTTGTCCGTGTCAACAAACAATTCGAAATACCTCGACTTTTTTAGAACAGGTCCGAGTCAAATAGCAATGATTTGAAGCACTTCTTTTTACACTATTTCGGAAACCCAAGGACTCAATCGTATGGATATGTAAAATACAGGATTTCCAAATCCTAGCAGGAAAGGGAGGGAAAGGGATACTCAATTTAAAGTGAGTAAACAGAATTCCATACTCGATCTCATAGATACATGTAGAATTCTGCGGAAAGCCGTATTCGATGAAAGTCGTATGTACGGCTTGGAGCGAGATCTTTCATATCTTTCGAGATCCACCCTACAATATGGGGTAAAAAAGCCAAAATAAGTGATTTTAGCCCTTATAAAAAGAAAACTGATTCTTAAACCCCTTTCACGCTCATGTCACGTCGAGACTTTTTTTTATTCACTCTGAAAAATTCACACAGAACTCACACACAGGGAACACACGCTAATCTTGAAGAAAAGAGAGGTTTCTTGGAGAAAGAATTCTCTTTGTTCATTGACTCACTGCTAACTAGATACAAGTAAAAACGGGCTTTATAAGTAGCTAAAACGAGTAGTAACCGCTCCTAACAGAATTGGAGCCAACTAGAGCATTAATAATAAATATAATATTATTATCATTTGTAATTAATAATTTATTAAAAAAATTTCTATTAATATTTTTTTATAAATAAAAAATAATAATAAGTACTATATTTTTAGTTTGGTGTTTAAATCAAATATATAATATAAAATCTTGATATTTTCCAAACACTGGAAAGTAAAGTGTTAAATTCTCTAAAAGTCTGTTACACATCGACTTGGTGATGATCCAATCTAATCTATATAAGTGTGGATAACCCTCCCCCTTATGAGGCCTTTTAAGGGGTGAGTGGCCCATTTCTAATATAAAGTTATTAGGAATCATATTCCCGGGTTTCATTTTCCCGAGAATCATTTTCCTTTCTAACTTTACTTTTCCGTCAACCAAACATGACCTTAATTCTTCACGTTTTTAAGAGCGTGGACTCATTTCTTACAATTATTAATAGTAGTAATAATATGACCCTGAAAAATTAAGTAAATTAGTAGTAATTCAATTGGAATTGTCAAGTTGGACTCCATGTTTAACCATTTAAAATGTCTATTTCAGACACCATGCTATTACTCCTCGTAGCCAATAAATCTAAATATAAGTTGATGACGCCAGACTAAAACTAAAACTCTAGAATAGAAGTATGGAGAAATATGTAAAGAAGTGAGTTTTGAAGGGGTAAGATTCAGTTATAGATTCCTTTAAAATTCCGATAGACAAACTTACAAACCGCCCATCCCCTGTCCCCGCCGGTCTCTCTCTCTAAGATTTGGATGAGCTGCTAAATTAACATGGCTTCTTTCTATGCTCCCCTGCCTTCCACGCCCCACGCCTATAAGCGTAATTTTTCCAGCAAACCTCTCATCTTCTCCACACATCCAAAACGCCTCCTCTTCTTTGGAAACGCCTCAAGAACCAAGATCATTGCATCTTCATCTTCTCCGAACGATGCCTCCGCTAATTCCGATGCTCCTGGAGACAGCGACGCAAGGTTGATTCTAGAAAACCTCCTTAATTCTTCTTTTAATTCTTTAACTGTGATTTCTCTAATTATAATCAGTCAATTGCCACTTTGTTTTGTTTTTTTTTTCCTCTGTGGTTTTCCCGTTTGAAGATTTAATAATTGAAATTGGGAGGATTTTGGACGGGTGTATTGATTCAGTCTTATGTATTCAGTGCAACTTGAAAACATGGTTTTGTGTTTTTTTATTTTGATTTCCTTGCAATCCTTTAATTTGGGAGCATCTTAATTTATAACTGATTTCTCCTTCCTGCTGAATTTCAGTTATTTAGGATATTATTCTGGAATGCTTTGATGATATTGTATTAGTAGTAGTAAGATTATTGCTGTCAAAATCCTCATCGTTTTACTCTGCAGCACTTTCTGCATTATAGAAGGGCCAGAGACTGTTCAGGATTTTGTTCAGATGCAGCTGCAGGAGATCCAAGACAACATTAAAAGTCGACGCAATAAAATTTTTCTTCTTATGGAAGAAGTGAGCTCCCTATTCTATTTCTTTCTGTATTTCTCCCCTTAGGCCAGCACGATAATATTTGTTTGTTTCCTTCACTGAAGTTGAGGAGGCTGAGAGTGCAACAACGCATTAAAAGCATGAAATGGGAGCCTGATCGTGAAAATGAGATGCCGGATATACCGTCATCAATTCCCTTTCTTCCTCATGTGGTAACTCTCCTGTGTAATCTTGCACATGATAGTATTACTATTGAAGTTTTCGGCTTATCTTCATTCTTTAACTACCTGCTTGTTGTGGGATTTCCTTTCGCGGTGACACAAGCCATTTATGGAACAACAACTTACTCATATGTCGGGCCTTTGATCTTTTCCCAGAGCTGGTCTAATTTGAAGATAACTGATTATATTACATATCTAACGAATATTTCTGCTTTGAGAAATCTGTAGACTCAAACATTATTATTGCGTAATTTTTTGCATACTCGAAGTTTTGTGGTGCAACCCTTTTCGTTACTGATTTCATGTAGTATAATGTTTCATACATTCTTATATTTTTGGATAGGGTACTTGTCATGTGCCCGCTGTTCAGCAACCGGTTTGCGTGTGTCTGTTGAACCCATTTTGACAAGCGCTACGGATCGCGAGTTGAACGTACCAACTACTTGCAGGTGTCAAAATTGCTCTGGGTCTGGAAAGGTATGTAATTCTGTTAATTTCTATCATATGCATCACCTCGACCTACACAGTTCCGAAAGAGAACAAAGAATAAAATCAAGCAATAGAACTTTTTATTGATGGATATAATGTGATTCTTGCTCTTTCTTTTCCCATTTGCTGGAGAAGATTTACATTCTTTCCTTTTCCACGATTAGTACTAATTCATTTGTATTTACTGATTTAGCTTTTGATGCTATAGAAATGACCTTCTATAACATATTGACTTGTCTTGTTTCTTTTAACCACATATCTAATGTTGTTATCTCAACGAAATCTCGGGAAGAAACTTGATGATTAATATATGACATTGATGTAGCCCTTTCAACATTGAAACACATGTGGAAGTTGAGATTATGAAGAATTGATTGATCATAGTTTAGGTTTCTATTCACTTTTATATTGTTGTATATCTTTCTGATTTGCACTCTCCTTGATAAAAAATTTAGTATTCTTGGATAGATTGAACTGATGTGGTATATAGTTTCCTAGCTACGTAGATAAGTGCTGTACATTTGCTGAGTTTTGCCTACTGATTAGTTTTGGTTTGATTATAGGTAATGTGCCCCACCTGCCTTTGCACTGGGATGATAATGGCTAGCGAGCACGACCCTCGTATTGACCTATTCGACTAGAGGGCAGGGCAAGGGCGGTTAGATTGATTGGCTCAATTCTAGTACCTCGACCGGAAGTGTGATGTTTGCTATAATATGGAGCTAACCCCATGATTCATATGTCACCAATGTGATGTTGTATCATCGAATGCTGTATGTTTATGTTTGTTGTTATCAGACGAGTCATCTATGGAGTGAGGACATGAATGACAATTATAATTAACAAATGTAACAATGTTTGTACCGTGCGAGACGTTCCTCTTGATTTTTTTGCGAATGACATATATAGATGATTGGCTCTGTTATTATTAATTTATAATATTATTCTGCGAATGACATATATAGATGATCGGCCCTGTTATTACTATTAATTTATAATATTGTTAGTGGAATGATTTAATGGAATATCTTTAATAAAAATAGTAAAAGTAAATTGAGACAATTAATGAAGATAAGATGATAATGAAAAAAATAAGACAATTAATGTGAATTTGATGGAGTACTTTTGGTCACTTACATAATTATTTACTAGGTCTTGTTCAGGTAACAGTGAGATATAATATTAAATCAGTAATATAGATGAAATCATGAAAATGAGATGATTGATAATGAAATACTAGTACAATCTAATATTGACATTAGTCATCTTTTAATATTTTTTTTATTCATTTATTTATTGTAATAAATTTAATTTTGGCTAAAGTTTATTTGAATTGATTAATATTTTATCTCCATGTTCACATGATTATTCTTATTTAAATATTTAACCACCCTTACTTTTAGTCATTATTTATTAAGTGTCGTTCGAATATAGTGAGATCTACAATATTGGATAAGTTACAATAATATCTCTCAATAATTAAATTAATAGTAATATGAATGAAGATGAGATGGTTAATAATAAGATACAATTTAATATCTTGATATTATTGGACATGTCAAGATGTATTATCATAACTTAAGTTTTTGAGAAAAATGTAATCGAATAAAAAAATAAGATTAGCCATAACTTTTAATTATAAATATTCGTGATAATCAAATGACTCATAGTATTATTACATAGGAGTGACCTCCATCAAAATTTAATTAAAAATAAATAAATTCAGTAGCTATTATTATATAATTAATTCATTATTCATAATATGTCATTAGAACATCTACAATAGACATAGACTAGCAATAGTCCAGCCAAAAACTCCTTCTGTTATATTATCATACCTTTCCCACAGCCTGTAATAGTCTAACCAAACAATAGCCCTAACAATAGGTTAGCATTAGCCTAGCCAACGCCCTAGCCCAACAAATAAATTGACAAATATGATTAATTCATTTTAATTGTTGGTGTTTATCAAATATTAAAAAAATGAAGTGCAATTAATTGTAAATATAGAGTATAAATAAAAAAAAATTAAAAAAATCGGCTAGCCGATTGCTCGCCACGCAATAGGCGGCTAGCGATCAGCTAGCCGGTTAGTCCACACCCTAGCTCTACGGCCTTGGTTTTTCGTCCGTCCAGCTAGCCTAACGCAATAGCGGACTAGTCGAGCACCCTAGCCGCACGTCGGTGGCTAGGGCGTTGGTTAGTCCGCTATTGTGGATACTATACATTATCAAATACTCCTACAAATTTGTGGTCTAATTTTTTAAAACAATTATTGACCCGTTTCTAATATGAAAATTGATAAGTATCAACCATTTTTATTAATTATTATTATTATTATTATTATTATTATTATTATTATTCAAATTTGTGATCTGTTTTAAATGGAGAGTTTCTAAAAGTGATATCGATCCGTTTCTAAATAAAGAGTGATATCAACCACTTTTTTAAATTATTATTTTTGTTTTTTGAACTTTTTTAAATTAATTAATCGATCTTATGAAAGTTTTAATTAAACTCAAAGTAGATGGGCATTTTGGTCATATCGGTTGCACCCGTCATTCTAAACCCTAGCCCCCCGAGGTATAAAATGCTAATACTAACATTAGTTGAATTTTCTACTACCTGCAATTCTCCACTAGGTTTTTTTCCAGAGTTGTGAAGCAGCGAAAGCCAATTTCCCTTTAGCCGCAGCCATGGTAAATCCTTAGATTTATGATATTTTGTTTCTGTGTTCTGTTTTTTTCAAAATATGTCACATCTATGATTGAATTTTTGTATCTATTTGTTTCGAATGTGAAATCATATTGTTTTGTATGATTGCGATTCTGCTTATTTTTTCCTTTGGATTTGAATGCTCATTCACTGCTTTGATGCATGCCCTGTTATTCAGTTTAATCTGGATTTTTGGGTGCATTACCTGAAATTTTGAAATAAGTGTTTATGGGAGATAACTTGGGTCGCTTTTCAATAGCATGCCTCTGATTGGATCAATCTGTTGTTTTACTATTGTCATTGCCTTTGCTAATTGGGGGAAGACACTATTAATGCATGATTTCTAGATTAAAATAAATAAATAATGCGAATCTACACGTTAAACAATTTTTTGATTTAATCTGATTCTGCTGATGTTTTGTGCTCAGGAGTTTCCATTTTATTTGTTTTGTGTACACGACCTTCTACTTTTCCTGTTTCCCAGCCTTTAGTGGCCGATTGGAATTTAGGATTTTACCATCAATCCTTAATCACTCTAAATGGGCATTTGTGTTTGAGTTACTGCTTGATGAAGTCGTTCTTGTTCTGCTGTTACTATGTTGTTGATAAGAAATGTAAGTGTGCGACTAACTGTGTACTTGATCATTTATTTGAATTTTATAGTCGAAGAGAAAGACCAGGGAGCCAAAGGAAGATAATGTCACTCTTGGACCTGCCACTAGAGATGGGGAGCTTGTTTTTGGCGTGGCCCACATCTTTGCCTCTTTCAATGATACATTCATCGTGAGTGCAGAAGTGTTTTATTAGCATATATTTACAATAGGGTTACTGTAATAACTTCTAATTTTATTAATTGAAATGATATCAATTTATTCGTATTAACGTATGAAGATCTCCATGTTTACATGATTATTTTTATTAAAATATTCAGTCACTCTTACTTTTGGTCACCCTTGTTTGCAGCATGTCACTGATTTGTCTGGGAGAGAAACCATGGTTCGTATAACAGGTAGTCTTTATAGTGGCTCTTGGCTAACTGACTTTGTACTTACTTTTTGTTATATTTACTTCTTGAAAATTTAGCCATCGGTAGTCTTTATAAAAAAATTGCAAGTGAATTCAATTTTTTTAATGTTCTTTTATAACTAATGACCCATAGCAATTATTGATTCAAAATCTCCCAATAGTTCAGCACTTCAGCTACAAATGTTCAATAAGTTTCTATCAGAAGGATATAGATTGGAGCTTTGGGATGGAATGTTTGAACAATTTTTCAAATTGCACGCAATACCTTGACACCACTTTGGGGTGGAGATACATGCTTTGTACAGAAAGCAAAGTTTGATAGGTGTTGCCAGTGAAAATTGTTGAAACACTCTTTTATTTGAAGCATTGATGTGCTTATATCTTATTCCATGTCTGCTCTAAAAGCATAGTTTGATCGGTGTTTCCTTTTCAAGTAGCACCTTTCCTTAGATTGATTCTGATTTTCAAATTTCTCTTTTAAATTTAGGTGGTATGAAGGTGAAGGCTGACAGGGATGAATCATCTCCCTATGCAGCTATGCTTGCTGCACAAGATATTTCTCAGAGATGCAAGGTTCTATGATATTCCATCTAAACTTGCTATCCTTACAGAACATGCCATGAAACTATTAGTCTGCTTTCTGTATAAACTGATCCCTGGGCAACATATCAGGAACTTGGCATCAACGCCCTTCACATTAAGCTTCGTGCTACTGGTGGCAACAAAACTAAGACTCCTGGTCCTGGTGCTCAGTCTGCGCTCAGAGCTCTTGCCCGTTCTGGCATGAAGATTGGCCGTATAGGTATGGGAAATTTGTTGATGTCTGAATGTTTTAATGCCTTTTTTCAATCATGTTTCATTTCATTCAATGGAACCTTTCATAATGGGCACGTTGTTTACACTTGCAGAGGATGTGACTCCAATTCCAACTGACAGCACTCGCAGAAAGGGTGGTAGAAGGGGAAGAAGGCTGTAATTTTGTCATTTTGGTCATTGTACTCGCAGTTGTCTGTGGTTCATTTTTATGGAGTTTCTTATTTCTTCCCAGTGTTTAAAAATTTATAGTTCTACCAAAACCCATTGATGTTTTTACTCTGCGACATCGACCAATTATGAAATACTATTACTAGTATTTTTGCTCGAACTAGCTTAACGTTGCACATCATTTATACTAGTACAACGCATCTTTATTTACCTCATTGCCTTTTTTGCATTAATTTGGTTTTTAGTTATAAATTAGAATTGTTAATGGTTTCTACTCCTTTTGTTTTCATCTATATCTAGATAACAATCGATTACAATCATTAATTAGTTCATATATTGCAATTTGCATCCAAGATTTTCTAAAGATTTGATTGTTTTATATACAATATTTTTTGGTCAACAACACCATGGTGGGGATTGTTGATATATCCAAGATTAACTTTCTCGAGCTTTTGACATTTTTCTATTCAGTTTAATGTGTTCAGAAAATATGGCCCTAATTAAATATGGCCCTAATTAAATCTGAAATGCATGAAACAAATATGGCCCTAATTAAATCTTTATTGCCCCACCACATGCGAAATGATTGTAGGTGTTTGGTTGTACACATTTGAGCTCCAGGTTTTGGTAGACATGCGAGGACGTTGACGACTTTGTCCTCCATAATGTGGCGGTATACCTAATATACCCTCATGCTTTTAGCGGCTAAATCGAAATGAAAATATTGAATTTACCTCCAAATGAAATTCCATATGTGGCGGCAAATGGCTGTCTTTAAATAATGTGTGACTTTGTCGACAGATTCATGCTTGTTCAAACTTTAATCTAGTATGTGTCCCGCAAAATGTATTCGTAGCATATGTATTCCATTCTTTGCCGATTCATTCTAATGTATTCGGATTGTGTTCTGTAGATTGATATGTCCAGTTGTCCACTACAATGGAAGCTTCCGGCGCCACGACGGTCGGAGGAAGTGATCCTTCTGGTATGTGGGTTTTAGTTGTACCTTTTTTTTCGGTTCTTCAGAGGTGGTTATGGATAGCGTTGACGTGTGTGATTTGTAGGCGCGCCTCCTGAAAAACCAAGTCGAAAGTATAAAAAGGGGGATCGCACTCGACGTCTTTGGTCCCATCGCAAGGAAGAATAGCAGCTACTTTGGTCGAACTAGTTGCGCTGGGTTGGAAATCAAACAACGATTTTCGAACTGGATACCTTCAAAGATGTGAGGATAATATCAGGCAAGAATTTCCGACCTCTGACATCAAAGGTACACCGCATGTAGTCTCCAAATTCACTGCATGGAAAGCAAGCTACACAAGTCTGCGCAATATCCTCGAGCGGACCGGTGTAGGGTTCAGTTCGAACGGTGATTACAAAATCAACATCGACGACGAACAGTGGGAGCACGTTGTTAAGGTAGTAACATTGCATATATCTGAGTGCGGTCTTGTTTATGCAGATCAATTGTCTCAATTTAGTTTTATGTGAGGTTTTAAAGGTAGACCTGAAAGCGAAATTCATGCGCCATAAATCATGGCCTCTGTGGGAGACGTGGAAGACCATCTTCGGGAAAGACCGTGCCACTGGCGGTGGGGCGAGAATATTTCTGTTGCAGCAGCGCGCCTGCACGATTCTGACGGGGAGATAGTCAATGCGATGAGAGCGACTCCCAGCCCCCCTTCGTGTCAGTCCCCTTCACTGATCATGACACACCGGTAGATGAACATATTGGCGATCACATTAGTTCGGGTGCAAGCGACAAGCAAACTGGTGTTCCCAAAACAGGGGATGAAAAACGTAAGGTAGCTAGTTCGGACGAACTTCTTATGGACTTTTTGTCAAATTTACATGCTGAGAGTCTGAGACTAACTCAAGGTTGGAAGTTTTGTCATCGAAAATTGGGTACGAGTTCGATCTAGGCCAGGCTCAGCAAGTTATGTTTCAGAAGCTGGGTGAGGTTGACGGACTCACCACACGTCAAAAATACCAATTGTGCAATATATTGGTGATAAGGCTAATTTCATGCATCGGTTATGTGGTGAAAAACACTATATTTTACTGGGTCTATTATAGTTTTTAAGCCAGGTGTGTGACGGAATCGCTAGATCCAAGAAAAGCCGGAGGAAACGGACTAGCGAAGGAAATAAAGGAAAGTGAGCAGAACTGAAGGGAAAAGAATGGCTAGAAGAAGAGAGTCAATAGCTGAGGGAAACAAAGACTATCTATACCTCGCTGGGCCCACTTCAAACGCCTATAAATAAAGGAGCATGCACCACACGCATAGGGACGAATTTTGCTCTTAGCTCACACACGAAAAAAAACACACACTTGGGAAATGGGAGTTCTGGGGTAGTTTAGGGTTCTAAGGGTCTTATCTTCCGAGAAAGTCAGTCATAACACCGTCCTTGCGAAGGGCGAAGAAACAATCTACTTACATTCTGTCTTTGCACCTTATTTCATTCGAACTTCGCGTTTTGGAAGTCGATTTGGTTGTTGCTGTTACCGATTATCTATGCATTCAGTTTGTTTTTGTCATATTGGTGTTATCTTGTGTTGATCTACGTTGATTCTGTTTTGTTTGAAGTTTTATTTCGGCAGTTGCATGTTAATCTCTGTTTGGGTCAATTCTGTGCTTGATCTGGGGAATACGGCGATAGATCTGTGTTATTGTTGTTGATCGGAAGTTGTTGGGCGATTCTGTAGCTATGGGTATGTTTTTGGCCGGAGTTTATGTCGGATGCTTGGATCCGGAGTGGATTTAGCATCCGAGGTTGGATCTGAACAGGGGATTCAAGTTGTGCATGGATTTTGAGTTTTCTATTTCCTTTCTGTCTTACTTCGTCTAGTAGTCGTAGATCTGTTTAGTTTTTAATTGTTCTTCACTAAATTGCTTAAATCCAGTCTGCTTTGTTTTCCGATTACGTTTCATACCTGTTTCTACTGAGTTTTTATGCAATTTGATTTGAAGAAGATGATGTCGCTGTTAGTTAGTACTTTAGTTAGTTGTTTTTCCAGCTTTTCGTCCGTACTCTGCTTTTTCAGCCATGGTCCCCACCGTCAGTTTATTTCCCAGGTCTAGGTAATTTAGAATAGTTTCTTAGATCTAGTGATTGTCTCGGTCTCCAGTTTACATGCATGATTTCCGTTTTGCCTAGATCTAGCTGTTAGTGTAGCAGATTTAAATTCCAAGTTTAGTCTAATTTCCTCAACCCAAAAAAATGCGTGGCAGCAGCCAACCCAAAAATAGTTTCCGAATCCTTGAGCATGTTCATTTCGCATCTGTCTCTGTGGGATCGATCCCTACTTCCCTGTGCTAAATTTTAGTATACGTGGTTGAGGGTTTTTGAAGTGGTATTCTGTGTGTCCGACGACCGAGATCTTCCAACGATCCGTGAGTTCCTAGACCTTGTGACCTAGAGGATTCACTGGACCTAGGAGTCTTGTTATTCCTTACTGTGCACGCAGTCTAAACAAAAAATAAGGAGCTTCAATTGGGCGATAAACCGCAGCGGCTTGAGGTTTTCATGGAGATGACCGAGCCTGACCGGCTTGGCTATCTTCTTGCTATGTTAGAGGAAGAAGGATGACTACCTTTACGTTGTTGTGTTTGTATTAGACTAGTCTTCGTATCGGTCATTTGTTTTCTTTTGTTGGTGTGAAGTATGTTGTGCTTAAGTTTGTTAACGTTTTGTATTGTGTAACCCATCAACCTTTTGGTTGGTGTATGGTAGAATATTGTATGGTTACTCCTAACCTAATTTTCCTATATGAATGACATGGATAGGCCGTGCAAGGTTGTGGAGTACACTACGCTACAAAGATGCAACATAAATCCACGCGTGACGATTAAAATTTATGTAGTAGATAATGCATACGTCGTCCATACCCAACTTACAACGACAATTAACAAAACAACCTTTACGCATTCTACGACCATAATGGCTTCAAACGACCTACTTACTCCATCAAACCAAAATACATTAACTTCTCCATATACATCAAGTTAGCCGTCACCAACCGAGGATAATCAAAGACATCCTCAATTCCATCTCACTTACTGGAATCCTGTTTGGCCATACGGCTATACGGCGAGTTAGATGTAACCGAACTTCCATTGGGGACACGGTGTTGGGAGCCTCGATAACATCCTGTCCAACGCGGGTACATGGGGCAGATAATGACTCAGTCTCAAACAATGTTGTCAAAGTAGTATGGCGGTCCATGGCGGTTCGCCCGAAAAATGCCACATGGATATGGCGTATCGGTATGGCGGGATATGGCGGTCATTAATTAAATATATAAAATAATATTTATATATTCATATATAATTCAAAAAATTAGAAAATAATAAAAATATAACATTAAAAACTCTAAAAATATGTAATAAAGCATAAAATAGAACGCAATTATATAAAAGTCTAGTAATTAAAGTCTTTAATTCAAGTGTTCAACAAAACATAAAACCATGATAAGCTTAATAGACATCAAGCTCAACATAGTCTTCTAGTTCATCATCATCACTATCATCGGCATCCATTTCATCTTCATCCTCCATTGCTTCATCCTCTTGATCTCCACTTACACTACCCTCAAATTCTCCCTCTTCCAATTCTTCATCTACAAGCTCAAGCCTTTTCCCTTTCCCTTTCCCTTTCCCCTTTTCTAGGAATGATAGGTTTCTTTTTCTTAGAAACTCTAAGACAACTTGAACTAGATGTAGAAGATTCTTTCCTCTTCTTTGACCTAGTATATGTCCTAGGCTCTCCAACACCCGAAGCCTTATACACCATGTTCCAATCAAGTGTATCATCGTCATCATGAACCAAATGATTACTACCATCAATATCATCATCATCATCATCCAACTCCCCAACTAGCTACTCATTACATCAATATCATCGAGAATAATAGGATCAAATCCATCGGTTGCACTAAGCTTGTTCTTATCATGCAATTTTTGGTTATATTTCACATAAACCAAATCTTGCATCCTCTTATACTTGAGCATATTTCTCTTTTTTGTATGAATCTACAAAATAAATATAATTAATCACATAATTGTTATTTATAAATATTATTAGATACTAATTCACTATTAAGTACAGTAAGTAATCTTTAAAAAAAAGTACATCAAGTAGTAAAGTAAGTACTAACCTGCTCAAAGACACTTCAATTGCGCTCACAACTGGAAACGCTACATGTCAAACTTAAGATTTTGATTGCAAACTTTTGCAAAATCCTAGTGTCTTTCCCAAACATAGACCACCAAGTAGCTGCACAATCATATATGTTACCAAATTAGAAAATAGAATTCAAAATTTTTTAAGTACTAAGTTTAAAGTTTCTCACCGGGATGTACAATCTTCCTTTGCCGTTGCGCAGCCTCGGTACCAAAGAAGTCGCCTGCGGCATTTGTGTACACATTCAACTCTTGAAGCTCCCTATCTTCCTCTCCTTGTTATCATAGAAGATGCTTGGATTCAGAAAATATCTAGCTTCATGCCATGGCCTATGGAGTTGACGACTCCATCTTTTATCAATTATCTTGAAAACATCTTCATATTTTTTTTCAATCCCATTGAAAGACTTCTTGATCGTCTCTTTCACCTTCTCCATTGCCTCATAGATGTAGCCCATCGCTGCCTTCTTCTCACCATCCACCATTCTAAGCACTCTTACAAGGGGACCCATTATTTTGAGAATGTAGACGACATTATTCCAAAAGGAAGTCATCATGACGGTCTTTGTTGCTTCGATCCCCTTCGCCTCCTTTGATAGCTTGTTGTGCATCCACTCATCACAAGTAAACATTTTTCTTAGGTTGTCCCTTTCCTCTTGAAGCCTTTACAATGATAGATAGGGCGTAGCAAATCGAGTGATGGCCGGCCTCACTAACTCCTTCTTGTTTGTGGTAGTCCTTAACAAGTGTAAGGTGAAACCATGACTATAAATATAGCCAACAAGACTAACACTCCTTTTAATTGTATTCTTAATCACGACAATCTTACCAATATCTTCGAGCATTAGGTCTATACAGTGTGCCGCACATGGAGTCCAATAAAGATGCTATCTCTTTGCCATCAACCACTTCCCGGCTGCAACATAATTACTCATGTTGTCTGTTACTACTTGGACAACATTTTCTTCGCCAATTTCGTCAACCACAGAGTCAAGCATCTCAAATATTTTTTCTCCTGTCTTCACAATGCCAGATGCATCAATAGATCTAAGAAATACCGATCCACTAGGAGAATTAACTAAAAAGTTAATAATACTCCTCTGTTTTCGATCAGACCATCCATCCGACATAATCGAGCAATCAACCTCCGTCCATACCTTCTTCTTTTTCTCCAATAATGCTTCAGTACGTTCCATCTCTTTGTGCAAAGAGGAACTATGGTGTCGTGATAGCTCGGAACTGGCAAATGCTTGCCAAATTCTCCAATTGATTTAACCATAACTTCAAAGCATGGCAACCGAATCGCGATGAACGACAAGCCTGCTTGATACCAAAACCGAGCAATATCCTGATGGACTAGCGCTACAGCTTTTTTATCAAGAGATTCTTTCACATTCTGTTACCTCATATTCTCTTTGCTTAGTTTTCCAGCACTTGCAGCTGCAGACCTTTTCATAAACGCATCCATCGACCCACTCACTACTGTTGCATCTTCATCTGCATTGACACTCGTACTACCAGTACCACCTAGAAACAAACTCTGTATACTTCGAAAAATCTGAGCTTCCAAATTTTTTTTGGATTGGAAGTGATCCCAAAGCTCATCTCGCACCTGTTTCGGACAACTAGGACATGCGGCAACCTTTCCTTTCCTGCCCATCAGATGCTCTTTTGCTCTTGTGATGCCCCCGTTCATCTCTTTGTTGCAAAAGTTGCATTTGACTTTATTAGTCAACTTTTCATCAACGGAAGAACAATACTTTCACCACGGATCAGTTCTATTTGAAAATTTTCCACTAGTGGCAGCTGTTGAAGCTTCTTCTCCATGAGACATTCTTGCAAATAAACATAATTAGTAAACAAAATCCAGAATGTTGACATGCTCTTGTTTATCACACAACTAGCTGATGATATCATTACTTTTTAAGTTTTTATACATTATAGAATGGGTAAAGCATATAATAGAACCACAAAATAGAAAAACACCTTGCCGGAAGGAGCTGATTGCTGGTCGCTGGAGGCCTGCTGTTGCTGGAAGGTGTTGGGCTGCTGTAGGCGGCGCGGGGGTGGCGGCGGCAAGTGGCTGGGCGGTGGCTGAGTGGGGATGTGTGGGGTTTAGGAGGCAGATTGTGAATATGAGGGGCTGTAGGGTGCTGGGCTGCTAGAGGTGGTGGCGGCGGCGAGTGGCTGGGCGGCAGATTGTGGAAGGAGTAGCCGTTGGTTGAATTAGGGTTTAGTTTTTCATTTTAATTAAATATTAAATGGGTTAGAATTGTTGGGGTGGATTGGTTTAGTTTTGGGCCTATGCAAAATTCAATTGAAAAGTAAAAAGCCCCATTAAAAAGTCAAAATTAGCACAAAAAAAGTCAAAATTGGCCTAAAATACCGCCATGGCGGGATATGGTGGCGCCACGACCGTGGCGGGCATGGCGGCCGCCACAGAAAAATGCCATGTATCGTTGTGGCGATGGCGTTTTCATTAAAAACTAATATGCTATAGCGCCATATCCCCGCCATAGCCGCAATTTGAAAACATTGGTCTCAAACCTTGAGCGGACGTTTCTACTCGTCAGCTTCGGTTCACTTGCGGGAGCAATTTGAGACGGATTGGCGACCCCTTCCTCAGGAAAAAGCTTACGACGTACGCCTACCCTGGTCGGGAAAGCCAACGATTTGACCTCTTCTTCGTCAGTATCCACCTCCATGTCATCCTCTGATAGACCAACAGTGCCTCCTGAACTTGATATCTCAATCACACTTATGGTTGTCTCTTCCACGTTGTCTCCTGCCCCGAAGAGTTTACGAAGACGGTTGTATTCGGCTTCTCTATGGTAGTAGTAAGTCGCGGCAAATGGGTTGGTTTACGCATATTCCACAGAGTTCAACATGTAAAAGTGGTGTGTAACGACATCAAACAAGACAAAAACAAAGATATCGGGTTTTTGTATTACCTGCATTATAGTCTTCCAAATTGAATCGACCGCGTATACAAAGTTATCAACCTTGTCCCAATACGTTCCTTTGGTGGTGAAGAGATGGTACTTGTTTAGAAGCTAATGATGGTTAGCGAAAGCGTGTTCTTAAAAATAATGAAGAAAACCCTCGGTCCAGGAAATCCGCTAGACACTGGGTCTAGGACCTCAGAGAACCTTGACCTACATGTCGTCGGGCACACAATCATTTCCTTAACTCCCTCTTCAAAAACCCTCAACCCACTTTAGCTAGGAAAACTAGTACGTGGAAGTAGGGATCGAATCTACAGAGATGAATGCGCAAATAAACATGTTCAAAGACTCGGGGGCTATATATTTTTTTTGTTGGCTGCTGCCACGCAATTTTAGGGTTGAGCTTTAATTCCTAGACTTGGTAATTGAAATATGCTACTCTAACAGCTAGATCTAGGCAGAAACTTAAAAACATGCATATTAAGGGAAATAGAGCGAGACAATTGCTAGATCGAACGAACAATTTCCTAAATTAACCTAGACCTGGGAAAGCAACTGAATGTGGGGACCATTTTCTGAAAAGGTAGAGTACGATTGAAAAGCTGCAAAATAACTAACTAAAGGACTAACTAACAGCGACATCATCTTCTCCAACATTTATCATGAAACAACCAGTTAAAACAGAGCAAGAACGAAGATCAAAGCAAAGTAGACGGAATTAAAAGCGACAAAATCGAAGAACAGTTAAAACTAAGGCAAATCTACGGCTACTAGACGAGGTAAAACGAGAATACAGAATTTAAACAACTAAATGAAACACAAACAAGCAGATCCAACCACGGGACGCTTAATCCACTCCGGATCCAAGCCATCCACAACAACCAAACACCATTACCATCTCCGATCCTCACTGATCTACGTAGATTTAACCGATCAACAACAGATTTCTTATAAAACAACTTCAAACTCAGATCAACCAACAAAGATCAGCAAATCAAACCCAAAACAACACAATAAGATAAAAAAAACATAAACAGACATATCCATTGCAAAATACGAGATATCCAACGATAGAAACAACACCAAAGTCGAGCCTCGAACAGCGAGGACTCGGCGAGTACCAAAAGTAGACAGAAAATTAAAGATAATTGTTTCTTCGCCTCCGTAGAGACGGTGTTGCACCCAAACTTCCGATGAAACGAGAACCCCCCTCAACTTTCCCCCAAGTGAGTGTGTAGAAAAAGTAGAAAAAAAACTAAGCTAGGAGCTGGAAAAGTGATGATCAAGTATATCTTCATGTGGATTGTGTGCTCCTTTTTATAGTGGATAGAGCTTCTAGACTGTTCTTGTGATTCCTATTTTGCCCTCCAATCGATGCTCCTCAGTCTAGTGGCTCTTCATCCTTCTGCTCAATTTTCCTTGCCAGCTTCCTTCACCATGCGATCTCTGTAATCCTCCTGGGGTTGGCATTTTCTCTACACACCTGGCTCACAAAGGTTTGTTAGACCTGTGAAATCGCAGAATTTAACCTTATAACCAATGCATGAAATTAGCCTTATCAGGTGGTTATGATATCGTGGAAAGTTTTGCGACGGACGGAGAGAAAGCTAATGCGGATGATGATTGAAGGTTCGGTAAATGATAGGCCACACTTATCACGTAGCTCTCGCGCAACTTGGGCCATCAAATACGTTGGGAAATCTTCTCCAATCCACTCAACTTCTTCCTTCAGCCGAATCATGGTATCAATGAGCACTCCGTCGATGTTCGAGGCCCAATTACCATAATGCTTGTTGATTTATGTACTTAGCACCACAATAGTCAACATTACATGTCATCACACTTCACAATGTACACCTAGCTTCATATTTGAGCTGTAAAATCGATATCTACATTTATTCCCTACTACATCCCTCGACCGAACTAGATATATGGGTCATGATTTTCAATATCTACCAAATCTCTCAAATCTTACTTGTCTAGTCATTCGAACGCGGTTCCCAACCCGCCCACTTGTGTGGTGGTTGGTTGCATAGCATGAAATGACCGAAAAACGTTAATATCCACATTAAACAAAGCTTATGTACCACAAATATGAGATGTATGCATGCACATTTCATGTAACGTGATACATTAGTAATACCTAGACGACATCTAATCATGCAAACTGCATACACATACGTCGTGATGCGGTTGTGGTGCATCTCGTAGGCATCCTTCGACGACAATGATATTTTTGGATTATGTTTAACAAGAAATTGTTGCATAACGTGTTATCAAAATAATACGCACATCAAACGGCGACGATGCCTATCATCCCCCATACTAACAAAAACCAACATAGCAGATGTTCGCTAGTGAACGACAAAGGGAGTTGAGAAAGTATACAGACACCATAATTAATACGACATCACAAAAACTAAACAAAGTGTTTGTCGCGTAAGGGAAGCCAGCAAATACAATACCATAGCCACTCTCGCCCAAAATGCAACCCAAATTCACGAAATTAACAAATCTATGGGCGGTTAAATGGATCAGGCACTTCCCCAAGGTCATTGTCATCCGGCGTTACTCGGCACAAGAGCTGCAATAGGGCACAGTACTCCGGCTCGTCTCAGAGGTAGTACGCAATGGCGAACGGGAATCTCCGGCTGATCCCTCCCACCCTGGTAGGACGAACACAAATTGTATGTTCCTATCACAAACCGCCAAAGTATTCGTTGCTATTTGGCCTTTACGCGTTCGATATCGTGGCTTGTCCGTACTGCTCACTAACACGTTTATATGGGTACCATCAAGAGCACCAAGACATCTCTGGCATTATGAACGCAACAAGCCGAGTTATTTGAATATCTGGAATCACAAAGTCATACATTCAACCACTCGTCACACCTGGAACCATTTCCAACGGTAGTCCAAATAGCCTTATGTCACCGCATCCAGCTTGGAAAGCAATATATCGTGTAGACTCAATACAGCCCCCAAGACTTTGTTCACGTAATGCGACATGGTGGATCCCGACCGCCAAAACTGGAACTTCACAACGCGATTCTTCTGATGATGCGCTAAGACGAGCACGAACATCGCAACTTGTTCTTCGACACCAACACACTTTCCAGTTGTTAGACCAGAACGAATGGAAAGAACACGACATAGGCGACCGAAAGTGTTCTGGTTCATTCGTAGGTTGGCGAGGCAGTCGTAGTCAGTGAGCTTAATAAGCCGATCCATATGCTTCACTTGGATAGGAAGCTTATTAAGCACACTGTAACGCCGAGCGTTCTCCAGAATACGGAGCCGCTTCTTCCGGCCTTTACATTTCAGATAACGATGAATTAAAGATGTGGTTAATAAACACAACTGTTGCGTTATATTCTCCACCATGATGCACACCAAAGCAGATTTACTACGTGATTTCCTCATCTATACCAACACCAGGCAGACAAAAAATGTTTACAAATTAACCAAAACATTACCAAGACACACGCTTTATCAAAAAACTGCAAATTGCACGAAAGGAACAAAACGCAAAGACGACAATCGGGACAACGCATAAATTTAAAAACTTACTTTCGTCAAACCGTCGATCTGGTTCGCCGGAACTAAATCGACTTTAACATATTCACGGAATTCAAAAGCACAGATCCAACTAAAAGAAAAAACATACGAGGAAAGGGGAATTCACCCAAAATACAACAGAATTGTTGACTGGTTCTAATGAAAAATCGGTATACACAACCATAACATTTAAGCCACCCAATATAAAAATCAAATCATGGTTTAAAGCGGGATACCTACTCACGGCAGATGCGGTTGATATTGCTCATTTGCCGGCTCCACACACGGTCGGATCAACACAGATCTGAGGAAATTGAGTGAATTAGCAAACGGTAATAATAGAGACACAAACAATGAAGAAGACGAACAAATTGCGAAGTATTTCGTGCGCTCGATACGAGATTCAGAGGAGAAACGACAAGTTTTACACAGGTCTGGTAGCATTTCGGTACGGTGTCATCACCGACTTTGATCTACTCTCCGGCGCAAATGCTCTTGTGTTGGGAAGACGGAGAGATAGAACGAGATAGAGAGAGAGTGTGGGAGTGGAAGAGAGAGAGAGAGAGTGAGAGTGGAAGAGAGAGAAGGCGTGTTGAACAAATGAGAGTGAATTTGTGGTCTGGGATTGTTTCGAATATTTCAGGGACAAATTTGGAATTTTGTCTCCAAATCTAGTTAACTGTAGCGGACCCGATTTCAAATATTGGCTGGCTTCCGTGATTTCTATTAGACGATAAATGGCTCAAACAGTGCGGGCCGGCTGCAAAGTGACGGGCTATGCAGAGTTAACAAATGGTCACCGAACCATGAGAATT
This sequence comes from Salvia hispanica, assembly GCF_023119035.1. Classification (NCBI taxonomy): domain Eukaryota; kingdom Viridiplantae; phylum Streptophyta; class Magnoliopsida; order Lamiales; family Lamiaceae; genus Salvia; species Salvia hispanica. The sequence goes on along the minus strand of NC_062965.1, from coordinate 31,492,214 downwards.
GCATAGATTTGTCGTCTATTACGTCCAAACAGGGGTCACCAAACGGACCCTTAACATAATACGTGCTTGTTTGCTTGTCATAATAAACTTAAGATTTAATCCTAATCTGCCTTTAATAATAATAAATAGTTCGACTTTTTAGATTCAATTTTCATATGATCCATGACTAACTAAAAGCCCGAGACTCATAGCCCTACCCCTGCAACAATTTTAATCTGTCTTTTTTTCTCTTCAGCCTCGTCCTTTGCAGTCTCTTCTCTCTTTCTCAGTCTATTCTCACCCCATGCTTTTCTTTTCTCTTTAATCCATTGGTCGGATTAATCATTATCATTTGCTTAATTAAGTGTAAGAAATAAATTAATAGCTTAAATATTATCATTGGCAAAATATGTTAAATTTATGTTTGATCTTTTTTTAAAATTAAAAGAAATATATAATTAATCTTAATTGCCAAACACCTTACTGAAAGTATTTTATACATAATCTATGGGCAACCGAACAATAATACAAAATCGAATACTAATTTAATCCTAGACAAAATCCATCTTAATTTATTCCATATTTTATCTTACTATTTTGTCTGACGAACCAAACACCACCTAAAGTGTTTCAATTTTTTTCACTTTGGTCTGTTCCTTAAAATTTTGCACTTTCTATTTCAAGAAATTTTTGTTCTCTCTAATGGTGGGACCCGTTATCCACTAAATATACTTCAACCAATTTTTCTTTCTATTTTTGTCTTATTTTACCAATTATAAATTAAAGTATGTACCATTTCAAAAGTTGTTATTTTTAAGGATATAGGGAGTAATTCTTCAGAATTCAAAATGTGGCCAAAAACTAATTTTGTGGGAAATTAGCTATTGCGTCCAAGCTCATTTTTTAAACCAAGTTTTAAGTTCATCCAGATATACCAAAATTTTATCATAGTTCGTGATTTAGTTACCAATACCTCATTCATTCCAAAAAAATAAGGACATTTGAGATGACACGAGAATTAATATATAATTGGTAAAGTAAGAGAGATGAGAAGAAAGGTAGTTGAAATAGTGTAAGTGGATTTATTGGAACCCTCGCTACTATTGTAGCAGTGTTTAATGGAGGAATCTAGTGATATAAGTTGTAAATAAATTGATGTATATGAGTAATGAATTTGTGAAAACTTTTCATAAATGGAAATGAGATATTTTATGGAAGAGACGCAAAAGGAAAATGTCCTTATTTTTATGGGACGGAGGGAATAACACTTTATATATTGCTCCAATGTTTACAATTTATTTACCAAAGAAATTAAGTATTATATTATCCACACGCTAAATACACTCTCCTCCCAATTACAACCACCTAATAACTTTATTAAACCATGCAGAATATTAGCAAAAAGACCTAAAAACAATCTTGCATGCAATCAGTTTTATTACTAATAAAGAAGACCCTAACAATTAATTTATTATGCAGTCAGACCGTGTGGGACTGTGGGGTGTTTCTACCTATTTGTGGAATTAGGCAGACACGAAATCTAGGAGAAGTTTCGTGATTACTATCGATCATCATAGTGAATCATAGTATTCTAAAGGAATATCTTCTTTTTTCCTTTGCTTAAAGACTTTTACTTAGGAAATTAAAATTCAACTGTACATACTTCTTATTTTAAAATTAGTTACATCTAAAGAGCTTCACTTTAATGACTAATTAATCCATGTTTCTTATTTAAAAAACTAGTGTTGTTAGAAAAGTTGACTGCGTGTATAAGAGAAAGTTATTAGATGTGAGAGTTACTACTTTTAGTATACCATTAAATATGTATTTAAAAAAACATAATCAAACCATTGAATCAGGCGGAGGCAATATCCTGGTTGTATGGAATGCGTTGAAAAATAATTTCATGATAATTAGAATCGTCGAACTATCCAATTTTAATTCCATCGCAAAGTGTGGATAACTGATAAAAAAACACAAAACAAAACCAAATTAATGGTTGTTTATTAAACACTTGACATGCCTAAAATATTGAACCCACAGTTTTAGTTACCAGTTTACCACTAACTAGCTTAATGGAGATGGTATTATATCATGCAGTAATGTGCACGGCATATCCCTTTTATACACTTTATGTAAATAAATAAATAAACTATGTATCTTGACTATTACTCCCCCATCCACAATTAAAAGACACAACTTCCTTTTCATCCCTCCACAATTAATTATCTCATTTACTTTTTTATTATTTTTATTTATGGACCTCACATTACACAAACATATTTCACTCACATTTTATTATAAAATTAATAAAAGTAATAGTCACCTTTTTTTGAATCAATTTTCAACTACATTTCTTAAAATCTGAACCGAACAAACTCATGACAATTAATCGTTGTTGGGGAGTATAATTCTTCTAAGTATGTTGAATAAGGAAACACAAAAGGAATCGCTTGCCAGCTTGCAACTTTGAAAACTTTTTCACTTCAAATTAAAACTAATCTCAGTCTTTCTTAATGCAGAAAATGGAAATCTCTCCCTATAAATGTACCCTAAAAAATGAGTTTTTAACATGTCATTCATTGCCTCTTATATCTCCTCAATTGAATGAATGCATCATGTGTTTTTGATTGATAGATACATATATATATATATATATACTTATAAATAAATATAAACAAGTAATATGGATGATGAAGAAGTGGTTGTAGGTTTTAGGTTCTATCCCACTGAGGAAGAGCTGCTCTCTTATTATCTCCCAAAGAAGCTGAATGGCCCCACACCGGCTATTGATAGGGTTATACCAATCCTCCCTATCTACGACTACAACCCTTGGGAGCTACCACGTACTAATTAACATCAATTTTTATTTATTTTCCATTCTTGTAACTAACCTTTTAATTTTTCATGTAAATTATTTAAGTGTGAAGTTTATAATTGGGTGCTGTTGAGCAGAATTTGCTGGAGAAGTGTGTCGTGGCGACGGAGATCAGTGGTTCTTCTTCACCGCGATGCAAGAAAGGGAAGCCCGCGGAGGAAGACCTAATCGCCTAACCGAGACTGGATACTGGAAAGCTACTGGCTCTCCTTGTGATGTTTATACTTGTCAAAATATCCGAATTGGAAGGAAAAAAACCATGGTATTTTACGAGGGCCGAGCTCCCCACGGGTCTAAAACTAGCTGGAAAATGAACGAGTATAAACTCTATGATCAATCTTCTGCTGCTGCTATTCCTCAGGTCTGTTTCTAGGGCTTTATAATGTGAGTATTTGATAATGATTAATTGATTTGAATGTTTATATGAATTACTTGTCATGAAAATTAAGCTGAAGGAAGAGCTCAGTTTGTGCCGAATTTACAAGAGATCCAAATTTCCGAGGGCGTTTGATAGGCGGCCGGTGGCGTTGCACCACCACCATCGAAGTAGTGATGAGGTTGTGATGACAACTGATGATCAGCAGAATTCAGGTGTGGAAAATGAAGTTGATTTGGATATGGCAACCGAAATTGAACCCTTAGAAGATTGGGAAATAGGCATGTGGCTTAACTACTTTGGCATATGAAAGATCTGGCAAAAGAGATTAACTTCTAATATTGTGATATACTTAGTACTAGCAGAATCTTACATATTTAGCAGTAACATTATTTATAAGCAACGCGGTTAATTAATGTTCTTGCGAAGAACAAATTAGGTGGTTGGGGATTGCTCTACTTATTAATCAAGTGTTGGAATAATCATGTCTGGATTCTCTTTTCATGTGTTTTTACATATATTATCAATGAATATAGTACTACATATTATGACATGCAGTGCAGGTTTTTTATGGTAGTGCGAAGATTATCATTATGTTTCAATTTGTGAGATTATAAATTTTTTATATGTGATCATTGTTTAGACTTGACACGGACAGTTCAACCGGCAGGCCGGTTCATGACCGAACTGGCCAATTTCCTCGGTTCAAAATGGTTTGATTTATAGGGTTCATGCTAAATGTGAATATGTGATATGACTCTTGGATTAAAGTTTCTGTAATATGACTATTATTCAAACAACACTACTGCAAAAAGAATTTGATTGACCTCAAGTCAATCGAAGGAAAATTAAATGTCACATTTCAATTGATTTTTATTTGACTTTGATGGGATTGGCTAGTGATCCAAGTAAACTTGGACATGCTAAACCTAATCTTGTATTTTCACTTAATTATAGCTCATCAGAATATTTATTAGGACAACTATCATAATCAATATTGACTTAATTAATCTTCAATGTGTAATTTATGTAAAATTAATTCTAATTTCTTATCTCTTTCACTTAGAAGTTGGACGATATCATAGATGTGATATAAATATTTAGGATCCTTACTTGTTAATTAAGAGTAGGAATCTCGAATGTATAAAATTTATCATTTAGATCTTTTATCTATTAATTTTCAATATGTGTTGTTTGTTTGATCTTTTATCTATTAATTTTGAATATGTGTTGTTTGTTTGTAGGTGTAGGATTATTAACCTACCGATAGAGCTAGGTTAGTTGCTAGGGGAGTGATCAATTGCTAACTCGTCATTTAATTGTTAACTACAACTAATTCAAGGCCATATGATTTTAGAAAACGTGCGGTCTACAATTTGTCATGTGTAATTTTCGTTTTTATTAATTAAATCAAAAAAGATAAAAAAAAATTCCAAATTAAGGTTTTGGATGAAAATGTCAATATAGTGTTCGGAAAATATCAACACACTGCTTTGAGAATGTCAACACGATGCTTTAAGAATGTTAACCCATTCCTTATATTGACATTCTACATGTATTATATTGACACATTTTATATAGTATGTTGACAGAAACATTTCTGCTTGTACGAAAAAATTAAAAAAAATTCAATTTTTTTTTAAAATTTTGACGTCGAAACATATGCATGTAGGATATCTTCGGAATCCTTATGAAATTATCTTTAATTTGATATATGTTGTATGAATTTAAAGTTTTGGGATTTCTTTTAAAAGTTAGTTATAACTAAACATGTAGTTAATTGACATTAATACCCATATTGATATTTTTTGGAATTAATCATATGGTCTTATTGACATTTTTCGTTGATCGTATTGACATTTAGGGATTAATGATCTAAGCTCTTAATTTGAATATTTAATAGATATTATTTAGTTGTGGTTAGCAATATAGGGGTGCACTATGGTGCCACCATAGATAGGATAACACCATACCACCAATATAGTCCGTTAGATCTCGTTTATGGATGCCTAGAATTAAGTTTCGTGAAAAAACACGGGTTTGCGGTCTACTGTATTAGATATTGCAGTCGTGGTAAACTGCAATATTGTTGTGGTAAGACTGCAATATTCAATGAACAACACTGCAATCTGGTAACGTAAAATTAGAAATTTCCTATTTTACCCCTCCGTGTTTTTACACGTGGCAGCATGACAAGCACACGATTTTCAAATCCAATAACTTAAAATAATGGTATAGTGTTACAATAAAAAGGGTTGTCATCTTAATGCATCCCCAGCAATATAACACTCCCAACATTAATTCTATTAGTTGCCGTTGAACTCATTGAAAGAGTGTCCATAATTTGATTGCATGCTTTTGTACTTATTTAATTGTTTTACATTTCATTTTAACTTAATTAATTCATCTTTATTTGAATATAATCTCTAAGTGGTTCGATTGCCTTAGTACTACAATAACAACTGTATTTTTTCCGTGGTGGTAATATTAGACATTTAATTAAGCTTAGCTAGCTAGCTATTTCCAATTTTAAAATTGAACCACATTTTGAATAGATCTTCAAATAAATTATTTAAAATTGAATTTTATAAATATATTTGATTTAAGTATGTTGATTAGTTGTAAGATAATGGTGCATAGCATTATTACTTATTCCCTCCGTTCCATAAAGATTGTCCCATTTTTCCATTTCGGTCCGTCCCACAAAGTTTGTCTCATCTCACTTTTACCATTTTTGGTAGTGGACCTCATATTCCACTAACTCATTCATACTCATATTTTATTATAAAACTAATATATAAAAGTAGGATCCACATTCCACTAACTTTATCAACTCACTTTCCATTACGTTTCTTAAAACTCGTGCCCGGTCGAAGTGGGACAATCTTTGTGAGACGGAGGAATTATGTGCTATGATCTTCTCCTTATCAAGTCTAGTCAAGTCTAGTCTCATAATTTTGGACTATTCAACATAAGTCTATTTCCAAAATCCCTAAACCCTGAATTAGATTGAATAAAATCCATCAATTTTCCGATGAATTAACTCAATGCGGGTGATCAGCACAGCCATTGTGATCGGAAACGGCGTCGCCGGCGCCCAAAATCAGTGCATCGGCTTGCTTCGAGCTCTGGGTCTATCCGATAGATACACACTCTATGTAAGCAAATTTTATCCTCAATTAACGGAAACTCGATTCAGCTGCTGAAATGTGTTACGTAGTTTGGCCAATTAGCTTGCGTTATTTCACTCATTTTCTTGTAATGTCTGCTCATAAATTCTCCAATTGTTGCAGCGTGTTAATCGGCCGAGAGGCCGGATCAATGATAAACTTCGTTGGTTGCCAATTAATGTGCATAAACAATTAGATGGTGCTGTTGAGTGGATTCGTGGAAAACCATCTAAGAAATTGATGCCCTTTCCAGCTGAACCGAGAGGTATTTCATAAGCTCTGTAACTTTGTTTGTATATCTTCATCTGACAGGGGGTTCATGAATGAATTTATTGTGCCTCTGTTAATGGTATTGTCTCAGAAGTTTTGGAGGCAGATGCAAGACATATCGCCAGAGCTGCTCAGCAAACATTTGAGAGGTGCCTTTTCTTTTTTCAAGAAGTTGATTGTTCTTTTGAATCGTATCTTATGTATATTGTTGGATAGGCATTGATTATTTCGAAAGGCCAAAAGATGTTCAATTGTCATTTTTGCAATGTATTTTAGTATCCCACCAGATATCTTTGGTTTATCTTTGTTTTCTGTTGATGTAGTTTACTTAGTACCTCTTGGAACAAGTTATCGTGCTACCTTTGTAACTCAGTTTGGAACTTGGGTACAATATATGAAGCAATATCTATTTATGAAGGAAGCTTAGATGCATGTCTCTTTGCATTAGTGTCATCCATTTGTTATGCTTGGTGATCAAGAACATGAAGAAACTTGATCGACATGTTTCATAGTTTAGCCGATATAGGTTAACATAATTATAGGCTTATGACTATAAGGTGAGATATACATATAAGAGAACTGGGAAATGCTTCTGTGTGTTCTCAAGTTGCTTTCTCTTAGGGACGGCCCCATCTTGGTGGTTGCATCAGGTCATGATACCATCACTGTAGCAAGTTCCATCAAGAAGTTGGTTCCAGACAATGTCTTTCTTGTTCAGGTATGATGAGGTGCTATTGTGTTAAGTATTTATTCCTTTGACATGATCCTAGCTATTATGTTTTTTGCAAATCGCAAAATGTGTCTTGATACCTGAACTAGAATCACATCATATTTGGAATGCTAAAATCTAAAGGAACTTTAATTTCCATGGGTCCTGAGATAGTAGTTCTTATAAAGTGAAAATAATACGTGAAAATTGCGTTACTACATTGATTGATCGGACTCCAAGTGTACCAAGTTATATAAGCTCCTCTGGTTGTCTCTTCTCTTCACAAGCAGAAATTTTTAGGTTTTGCCAATGACTTGTTCTCACTGCATCTCTCTCTCTCTCTCTATGGAGATAGTTTACTAGTTCAACATCTTCATGGTTCTCACCAACCAAGGTGAAGTTTTAACCTTTTTATTTTGATGTGCAAGTGGAGTATGGTTAGTAAACCTGTGCTAGTTGGGAAGCATAATATCACCCTTCAGGATTTAATATGTTTTGCTATTTGCTTTCAGATACAACATCCAAGGTATCGTCTACACAGATTTGATCTAGTGATAACACCTCAGCATGATTATTACCCCTTATCGCCTGAGGCACGAGAACAAATCCCTTTATTGCTAAGAAGGTGGGTGACACCTCGAAAGCCTCCTGATAAACATGTGGTATGTTTACTCCTTCATTGGTCAAGGGATTTCATTGGCCACAGAAACTCTCGAATCTTTATCTGAAAATAGTTTCAGTTGTCAGCCATTATTTGACATTATTTATAAGCTTTATATAGCTGAAACGTTACTCTTAGGTCCTTACGGTGGGAGCTCTACACCAGGCTGATTCTGATGCTTTGAGAAGTGCAGCTTCTGTGTGGCATGATGAGATGGCACTCTTGCCTAAGCCCTTACTTGTTGTTTCCATTGGAGGCCCTACAAGTAGGTTATGCATTTATTTTTTGTGGACCCTTAAATTTTTTGAGTGTTAGTAGGAATGATCAAACCATTACCGCTTAGTGCTTACCTTGATGTCAGCATTCGCACCTCATCACATATAATATCAACATTGTACGGGCACATTTACATGTAATCAGAAGAGTAAATACAAACTGAGCATGATATGTTGCATGTACAATATGCAATCCCAAGATGCTTTATTCAATGCTAAAAGTTTTTTTATCCAAAAATGCTTCTGTGTTATGTTAGTTCTCATGTGCTACCTTCATCATACTGCCTCTGAATGCCGTATATTTGTTTTTAAGTGGTTCTTTAGGCGATTAGTCAAACTTATTTTTCTTACTATCTAAACTCAATTCTCATGAAACATATTCATATAAATACCATTTGTATGCTGCATTGCATGCTAATCTGCTAATAACTTGCTATGTTTCTTCTTCACTTTTCACTTCTATAAGGTTCGTCATTTATCTTCATGGAACCTCCTATTGGAAAATTCAATGTCATTAACCGTTTCTTGAATCTCTCGCTTCCACAGGACATTGCAGATATGGTGCTGATCTTGCAATGCAGCTTACAGCTTCAATAAAAAGTGTACTTCCCACTTGTGGAAGTATAAGAATATCGTTTTCTCGTCGAACTCCCAAGATTGTGCGTACTCTCTTCAGAATTTATGTAATTACCTATCTAAAGCTAAATTACTTTTTCATGGCTGCAACAAACAGGTATCTGAAATTATTTTAACTGAATTCTCAAACCATCCAAGAGTATACATTTGGAACGGTCAAGGTACTTAATTGAATATCATCTCTCTTTCTGTGTCACCACTTTACGTTTTTTATCAGATTTTGACAGACGTTATCATCTGACTGTCATATATTTCCTTAAAATTGAGTAAAAGAGATTGGAGACCTCGTAGCACTGTATTCACATTGGCTGGTGGCTTCTCGTAGTTCTTTGACTGTGGAATTAATATTCTTCTCTCTTTCTGTTTCCCTTTTCCTTTTTTTTGTCCCTGATTTGCTCTCCTCTCAGAGAAAACGTTTCTTTTCAATATGGCTTTGCTTGGTGCTTTTGTTTACCATTGTTCTTTTTCTACATTAGTATCTATGAAGGTATAATTGTTGTAGTTTTGAAGAAAACCTTTTACTACATAAAGGCTCGGATCATTCTAATGAATAATATCAGTAAATTCCTCTTCAAGAGCTATTCTAAATTGCATCATATGATATCGTTCAGATCCAAATCCACATATGGGACATCTAGCTTTAGCAGATGCTTTTGTAATTACAGCTGATTCAGTAAGCATGTTGAGTGAAGCTTGCAGCACGGGGTATGTGGCTGTGTAGAAACTTACTCCTTTGGAAGTCTTTATTATTGTTTTAGCTAACTTTTTTATCCCAATATCTGGATTGACACTGCAGGAAGCCAGTGTATGTAATCGGAGCAGAGCGGTGTACATGGAAGTTTTCACATTTTATCAGAACCCTGCATAGCAGAGGAGCAGTTCGACCATTCACCGGTACAGAAAATGTAAGCAACTACTACTTACTTCCTTTGAAGTTCTTTTTTTGCCCGTTAATCCCGATTTATCCGCTAATACTGACTGATAACTGAGGAAATGGTAATCTAACTGGTTTGTGCAGATTTGTGAGAAATGGGAGTATGCTCCACTTGATGATACGGAGAGGGCTGCTGCGGAAGTGATTAAGGCAGTTGCAGAACGTGGATGGAGATTGCTGCCTTATTGTTAGAAGCAGCAGATTAATTGTACAAACTTTTGCACTCTAATCTCTTGTACTTTTTTTACCTAATTTAAAAATTATTTACCTTTACTATAATCCACATAATATAAACTTAATTATTTCAGCTTCATGCCTATTTTATTTGACTCTCTCTCTCTCTCTCCCATATGATTATATGGTCAAATAACTTTATAAGATTGTCTTAATTACACATAACAAATTGCCTCCTAGTGGATTAGGGAAGGTGCTCATTTACTTGTGATTGGTTGGACCATTTCTTACATCAGCCATGCATACATCTCTAAAATAAATCCCTTTTGACTTGTTAGTTTTTAACATAATTAATTCCAAAGTGGCAAACTGATATATGTAAAGTTTCACACAAATGATTATATATTTGCACGATTCAATCTACTCCTTAATCTAATGTCAACCCCTCTACCCCAACAAAATATTCCAAGTGACAAATTCAAAAAGTGATGAAATTTATATTCTCCCTCAACTGAAAGTAAAGCAACAACTCTTCTTGCTCCATTATCTTTACACTTCATCAACCCATCCCTAATTTCAATTGAAATCAGTATATAAAGCCACATTTCCTGTTTGCAATGCATCACAAAAACAACTCTCTTAATCTTAATTAATTAGTAATCCATCCATTCCAAGCAGTGAAAGCAATGGAGAAGAGTGAGGCCGCTACCATCGAAATGGGCAACACGAGCCGGGAAAGCAAAGGGAAAGCGCCTCTCCTTGCAGCTGCCGTCCACCACAACAAGGCGGCAGGTGGATACAAGAGGGGTGCTGCTGTGTTCGACCTCATCCTCCGGGTCTGCGCAGTGGCGGCAGCTATGGCGGCCACCATCACCATGGCGACCACCGAGGAGACGCTTCCCTTCTTCACACAGTTCTTCCAGTTCCGAGCCAGCTACGACGATCTCCCTACTTTCACGTCAGTCTCTAGCTCCGGAATCACACTTTTTAATAGTAGATCAATATATATTGTAATTGTACAATAAAATGATATAATGTTGTTGGTGTGGTTCAGATTCTTCGTTATAGGCATGGCAGTGGTGACGGGCTACCTCATTCTTTCCGTGCCTTTCTCCATCGTGTGCATTGCTCGCCCCGCTGTTATCGGGGCGCGTCTCCTACTCATTATCTGCGACACAGTAAGCTCTCTTTTTCTCTCTATCTCCCTCTGACGGCGATGGTGATAGGTTTGTTTTGAGTGGTGCAGTTGGCAGTTACGCTGGCTACGTCAGCAGGGGGTGCGTCGGCCGCGATAGTGTACCTGGCCCACAACGGCAACTCGGACGCCAATTGGCTCGCTATTTGCCAGCAGTTCAATGACTTCTGCCAGAGGGTGAGCGGCGCCGTCGTCGCCTCCTTCATCACGGTGGTGCTGATCATTTTCCTCGTCGTCATCTCCGCCGTCGCTCTCAGGAAGCATTAATCATATGATATCTCACCAACATTTCGGATTTGCTTGTTACATGTATATGGAGCTTTCTCTTGTTAATTTCCTTTTATTTTTATTTTGTTTCTCACCTAGTTAATTTGGTGTCTCATTGTTCTTACGCAAATATTGTAATTGTGACTCAATCAAATTATACCACATTTGTTTGCATAATATTCACATCAATATGTCCAGACCATTTAATCTATGAACAACACTAAATCACAAAATATAAAACCAAAAATAGAAATAAATGGATACTACAATAGCTAAACACAAGATATCCCAATCTCCCTCCCTTCTCAACTCTCTCTCCCTTTTTTCTCTCTTCGTCTCCTCAAACTCTTCGTACCTCCGCCGCGCCTCGGCCGCCCTGTTCTTCCCGGTGCCCTTTTCGGCCTCCAACGCCCCTTGCAAAATGACCAAACTCTCCTCCCCATTCAAATGCCTCCCATCCATATCCTCAATCTCCATCCTCACGTCTCTCACATCCATCTCGCCGCCGCACGTGACAACTATCCCGCATATCACGTGACCTCCATCGCCGCCGCAGAAGACCGAGCCAAACCGCACCTCCAGGTCCCCCGTCAGCCAGTGCCGCCGCACGGAAACCGGCTCGTGCGACGACAGATTCGCCGCCCGCCGCCCCACCGGATCGATCACGATCCAGCTCAGCGTCATTACACCTTCATGCATGCCGCCGTTTCCGGCGCCGGCGGAGCTCTTGACGGCGGCCGGGGCCGCTTCCTTGAGCTCTATAAGGTCGGCACGGAACGGGGAGCAGCGGAACCAGTCGCTGCTGGTGTCGGTGGAGTGGAGTTTGGTGAAGATTAGTTTGCCGTCGTAGTGTATGTCGACGGCGGAGAGTATCTCCGGCGGGGATGAGGGAAGGTGGGTGAGGGGGAGTTTGGAGAGGAGGGGGAAGGCGTGAGAGAAGAAAGCACGCGGGCCACCGCCGGGGAAGGTGGAGATGAGTTGGGAGAGGCGCGGGGAGGCGGTGGCCGGCCAAGTTGAGTGGCATATGCTCATCCATAGGCTGTGGTCGGAGGAGTGACGGCGGAGAGCGGAGGAGCAGCAGGCGACGGAGGCCAGGGCTGGGCCGTCCAAACGGCTGAGAATGTGGGAATCGATGATTTCGGGGTGTAAGGTGGGGAATCCGGCGGTGGCGCCACCGGCCAACGGCGGAGGATGCATTTCTTTTACACTCTGTAAAAAGGTGTATTGTAAGGTGTAGGAAATACTCCTATATGATTATATAGTATAATTGCAACTTCAGAAACCACAAACGTTGTCGTTTTGGTGGGATTATGATTATTCTAGTTTTAGAAGCTAAATATGAAATTTATCTGTAATGGTTAAATGAAAGTTAATTTGGAGAGTAATCATATGTAGGCGGTGTAAGATTCAAGTTCAAAAGATTGCACACTGCGTGCAAAAGTAACATATGATATTTTATTGTAAAATGTAATACACCAAAATATAATGACCGGCCTTTTAACGCTAATCTTGTCCAAACTTGGTGTTTCTATTACCCTTAAAGAAAGTCATTAAGTCGTTGTCAACAAATTTGTTTAATGTTTATGTGCTTATTGTGGTGATAAGTAACATCAAATTTGCTACGTTTGAACTTATTTTTGTTTTGACTCATTTGTTTAATGCAATTAATATATGCTAGTGTCGTGTTGGGTTTCTAATGTCTTACTTTAAGGGGGACTTTACTTTCGTGAATTCAAACTCAAAACTCAGTATATAATATAACTTGTATAAGATAAAATTTGCATAACCAAATCTTACCATATGATATAACACAATAATAGACGTACATAAGATTATTACAAGAATCAAGTTTGACAGTGATCTCAACAAATTCAATTTGATCACACCCATAGCTGAATAACCTCAACCACCATATAATACTTACTCCTAAGAACAGACACAAGACGTCACAGACAAAAATATCCACAAAGACAATGTCAATATCGGTAGTATAATTTAATTTGTCTTTGCACAAACTCACTTCGATTTATATAATCTAAGAGATTCTTGAGATGTCATTACTCTTGTCTGCACCAGTTGAATTTGAAAAGGAAGTAAATAAGTATTTTCACTATGAAAACTTTGATACGATACAACTATTCTCTCTCTTGCCAGAAATACTAATATACTTTGAAATCAAGAAAAATCTATAGAAGAGTTAAGTTACCACCTTAGCTGCTGCAAACTGAATAAAAGATTCCATAGCTATATTTTTGCAGTAGCTAATTTTTTCCAATCTCAACAACATGGATGGATAGAAGCAACATGTTCAAAGAGCAGAATTCACCTCCAAGTACCAAATCCTATTGATTGAAGTGATATGTTTCCAAGAAACAAGTCTTTCACATGCTTTTTACACAATCCTATTCTTCTCCTGTGTAAGCTGGGATGTATACAACTTGAAAATCCAGTCTTCCAGGCTGGAAATTTTTGTCTTTCCATTACATGAAGAGTATAAACACATGGCACTGAGGCTGAGCACCCTATGACGAAACAATAGCAAGGGCGTGACTCACTCACCATTCTAGCCAATGACAACGAACACAAGCCGCTGTATTGTATTCCATACATTAAGGCGCCATCAAAGTTATATTCCGGAGAAATCAGTTCCGTGATTGCTTCCTCAAGTTCAATATCTTCGGTTGAGGGGATTCTACTCAGCTCTGAATCAAATTTCTTCTCTATATCTGACTCGTGAATCCTATACTTCACAGCTAGTGTTCGGATGCATGACATTCTTACCTGTTCACAGATTAAGTGCTTCACTTCATTAAAGTTGTTGCACCCCCTGTACCATCTTAGCCAGCGGTGGAGTATCCCTGTAAACCAATCAATGATTTGATCGTGATCCAGTAAGATTAGCACGTAGCATGGCCGACCATATCCCTCCCTATTAGTCAATCCATAGCGATGAAGACGTTTCAATAAGACGTTTAGTGGGACAACAGTCTCTGTTACAAAAAGAGGTTCGGGTGAAGAATTTGAGCCACTTAGAAGTGCGAGTGTCGAAGATGTCTCGGAATCAACATATTCTTTAGCTCGTTTCTGAAACTCGAAGTAAGCATCTCTTAGTTCTTGTGGAAGAGCTGGTTCTACAACAAGTTTAGTTAACAATTTTTCTTCATTCCCTACACTTTTAGCATTTACCTGTTGCACCCAAATTTTCAGCAGCACCTTGTACCAGTGGTCTGTTTTCATCCCAGATCTACGATAACAGGAAATCTTATGTAAAATGGAGCTACTATCAGCTAATTGTTTGATCTCTGACTCTTTAACCTTTTTGAGTCCATGAGCCAGCCACTTCTTCCCAATTCTGAGAGCTCCTGCATCCCAAGACTCTTGTTTCTGTTCAGCAAATATCTTGACTTTGTCCTTCAACTTGTGAACAGCTCGTAAAGCAGGAGTCTCTTTCACGCGCCTTCTGATCAAAGTACCAAGAAATTTAACACCACGTGGATCATTGGATGCTAAAATATCAGCTTTATCATCTACCTCCAAGTATAGTGAATCCTTTAAGAACCCTTCAATTTCAGATTTGAACGTCAACGCAACTTCTTTGGAACCGGAAAAGGCAAAAAAGACCTCATCCATAAAGCGACAGCAATGCACCCTCACCCCTGAGTCCTTTCCAGAATCGTGTTGCTGCGAACTACTGCCACTCATCTGTTTCCTAAACCAACCACGGAGCTTTGAGTGCAACTTCTGTTCTTCAGACCCAAGAGTGTGCAAAGTCTCGTAGTGCATTGACATCCTATATACCTCACGGTCAAAGAGATCAAGATATATGTTCATCAATATAGGTGAAAGGACCCCTTCTTGTGGAAGACCATGCCCTTTAGGAAAATACCCAAACTCTACATTGAGCACCCGGGCTTTAAACATTTCCTTTATAATATCACATAAACCAGGATCTTCTATCTTGTCCTCCATTGATGACAGAAGTTTTTGAAGGATGCAGTCATCAAGAGTTTTGTTAATGGGCAAAGTGAACCACCAGTCCGGATCAGGTATCTCTTTGCAGATATACTTCAACGCTGACCAGTGATCCCTATTACTTCGAAGACTGTGCGAAATCCTAGAGAAGTGAGGGCGGTAAACAACTTCCAAGACTATTCTAATGGCCTCTTGAACAACCCTTAATTTCAGTTCTGGTAAAACAAGTTCCTCTTTCTTGACCTTTGGCCCTTTCGACCGCATTGAATACGTATGGGCCCCAACATCAAAGTTTCCATCAGCTAGTTCTTCCGCAATGGCCAAAAACGGCAAGTCGTCACCATCTGATGCCAAATCGACATTAGAGGTCAGCCTTATACAATCATATGCATCTTTTAGAGTGGTCGGATCAGCAATCACTTTCATCATGAGGTCGTGGTACTTCCCATTCCTGTACTGTGCTTTCACCTTCTTCTTTATTCGCATCTCAAGAAACCTTTTGATCTCCACACGGGTTTTTTCTTTTGGTTCTTTGTTGGAAACTTCAAAAGATTCTTGAACCAAGGATGCCAAATTCTTAGCCAGATCAATTTTTTCATATCTTTCATCACCGTGATAGCTCTCTAGCCCGGCTTTGTCAGTTGAGTTTAAGGGCTCCTCCAACAAGTTAGCCAAATTCTTGGCCAGTGGCACTTTCCTAATTCCATCACCACCTTCACAATACTTAGTAGGCAGTTGATTTGGATCCTGGGTTGAATAAAACGTAACAGGAAGAAGTATTCGAGGAGAGCTCCCTGACACAAGATTCATACGAAATTCATCACATAACCTCCCAGACTTGTATGACATGAAGACAAAAGAATGAAAGCATAAAAAGCATATAGGAACAACTTGCAATAAGGTGTAATATAAGGATAATATCACAAAAGATGAACAAGTGCGTGGAAGCGGCTTTACCAATACTGGTCACAGGCAGCAAGAAGTTGGAGTCAGCACGGGAAAACTTTCTCAGCAGTCGATGAGATTTGGCGAGCATGGCTGTTTAACTAGCCTTCAACACTCATTTCATAAACATTTTTTCGAATATAACTCCACTGTGAGGAAATTTTAAAGCTCTATCAGCATCAACACACATAAAAATAGTGGGTGTGGCATGTGAACTTTCTCATAGACATTTTAACAAACAGGTGGCGGATTGCAAATTGGTTCCATCTTCAGTGAAAGAAGAGTTAGCCAGATTACCTCTTTGGTTTCTAGAGGTCCAAAAAGCTTCGTTCTTGGTCCGTGAGTACTTCTGAGAAGCTCCCAGAATCCGTCGACCCAGGCTGCTCCGCCCCGACCCCACACTATGGCTGCTTCGTCTCCATGGAAGAGTAATGAGGAAGAAAATTAGAGGAATAGAGAGTAAAGGCATCCCCAACCATCCTGCAAAACCCATATTTGGAGTAGAATTCACCTCCAACCATACTCCATATCCCTACCCAAATTTCAGTTTTTGAACAGTGATGCACCAAAGATGCTGCATTTCACTTTATGAAGTTCTGAAAATTGCAATTGGATCTCTCATAATTATGTATTTTGGAATAGAAGCTAGGAATTACCTGATTTATGGAGATGCTTGACGATTGAAGAAGTTGGCGAAGAAATTTTTCTGAGATGCAGAGAGAAACGAAATACAGAAGAATGAGCGGCGAAATTTACTGTAGAGAGACAAAATTATATTTCAGTTTAAATTAGCATAATGGGCTCGGTCATAAATAAAATTCTTGTAGATAGGATACAGTAGATGGATTTAAAATAGTGAAGGTTTATGTTATGTAGTAGTATTTGGATTTAAAATAGTGAAAGTGTATTTTATGTAGTATTTATTTATTACTTGTTTTAGGATATAGACGGGTTTTTTATCAATTACTACTATTTACTCAAAAATTATTTAATATTCATTTTAAATTATATAAATTAATAGTACTTAATTCTTTATTTTGTATAATTATGATATGATATTTAATATTATAGGAAAATAAATTAAATAATACTCCTCATAACATAAACAATTGTATTAAATTATTTAATTATGTTTGAAAAGTTATTGATAAAGTGTTGTGAGGTTGATATATAATTTAAATCAATATTTAGGTAAGATTGAAAAAGTAAAAAAAGTACGTTAATGATGAAAAATATTTAAGTATGAGTTTGGTGTAAATGGTTGGAGTAGAATTACTGTTTGACATGACAGAACTGAAAAAATAGATTTGAGTTTGGAGTAAATAGTTGGAGTAGAACTTAAAAAAATAGGTTTGAGTTTGGAATAAATGGTTGGAGATGAAATTGTTTCAAAAAAAAAATCTTCTCGATAAAATTGAAAAATTATGAAAATCTATAGACTGCAGAAGTTTGGAAAGACATATATTACATTATTTTTGGACTACAATTGTTTGGTTTTCTAAATCCGTCCGTCGACGATATAGGTGAAAGTGAAATCTAAGAAGTTCAACCTGACATTTTCATATGTCCTAATTCCTAAACTCCAAAGACATGTCTTGGTAATAAAAAAAAATATGCATTTAAAGCTACGTTTCAATTAAACAATAAAACAGAATAATAGTCCACCTAAAATTTGGGCCTCGATCAAATAATAAATAAAAAGAGTGATGTAAAAAAAGAAAATATATATTATGACAGCTGTGGGATTTGAACCCACGCCCTTTCGGACCAGAGCCTAAATCTGGCGCCTTAGACCACTCGGCCAAACTGTCACTTGTATTAAGTAAATTCCCATTATATTATAAGACTGTTTTATTTGGAAAACTTTTGAAGTAACCTTTTGTATTTCTGTAGTAACAATGTTTATTTATAATACCTTTGAAAGTAGCCTTTTTAAATTTGGTATTGCCATTGGTCACGCTAAACAATTATATGCCGAAAAAAAAATACCAATGATTCAATGAACTACATAATTCTTTTTTAACGCGGAATCCCCATAAATTTGCATGTTTCATGTTTGTATTATAGTGATTAGTTTATCTGAAGAAACGAAGAGTAACAATATTTAGAGACGGGTAGCTCGTGTCCTTAACAAATGTGAACGAATCTTGAATAAATATCCCATAAATCAATTATCTTGTCATCTAAGAATATTGGTAAATTTGAAATACTTGTTACCTTTCCTTAAAACAATAATACAATGCCAATCTTTACTTTCTTATTCTAAACTTGGTGTTAAGTTAGCTCATACTACTATATTAGCAACACTGCAACAACAAAAAAAGCAGTTTTTTTCATCCCTTTGATCTGAATCCCATTGCCACCAGCTGAGCATAAAGAAGTTGGTTCCACGTGTCCGGCACTCCGGGCAGGCACCAGTGGCTGCAGTCCTGCGGCGCACTGGCCGGAGTCCCCGGCTCCCGGTTGCTCGACGGGTGCCCATCTTTTCTCAGCTCTGTCATATATGTTATGTTCAATATCTCAACTCTGTTTTCCTCTGTATTTCTGTGTCTAAACACCTCATAAATTATTTGATTGTTCAATGGCTCCCGCTCGAGTCTCGAGTAATCCGTCTCCGGCTCGTTGCTCGTGTTACAGTACCCACCTCTGTTCCATTCTCCATCCCTACCGACAGCAACATTGCACTAAATTAAAGTCTACCAAAATTACTTATAAAAAAAGTTAAGACTCTCAATTTACCTGAAATGTACAGGGGAGTAACTCCTAAAGAAGACATGAGATTTCCTAGTGTCCAATTTTTGTGTCACCCACAGCTTCAAAGTGTGGAGTGATCTTCGAAAAGCTTCCATCACATCCATTGTCATATTCACATGCTCCATCTCCTGAAAGTAGTGGCCCCTGTCGTATCACGAGGCGTTAGTGGTAAGCATGCATCCTCGAGTAACGGGCATGTGTGCATACGTACGAGTTTAATGTCTTGTCTTGGTTCCACCAATGCCCCGCGCTGAAAATGAGGACGTCCGCGCCCACCCACTTGGACGATAGCCAGTGCAGCTTATCGACCATGATGGCGCCCCGGACCTGCTCCGGGGCGCCTTTAGGCGGGCGACCCGTGGTCACGAGGTAAGGCACTCTGAAATACTCTACCGTGAGATTGTAATCTTGAAATTTGATGGACAGGTACCCTTTGTGCTTTGTTATTGGGTTGCCGTTTTCTTCGTATATTGCGGACGCATTGGAGACGCCTTGCGCGAGCATGCACACTAGCGACTCCCATTGGTTTCGGCCTATCGAGTCGCCCACGAACACGACCCGCCCGCCTCGGCTCCGCTCTAGAAACTCCCTCTCATCGAACCTATATAGATACTATATCTAATTTGTATCATTTCAAATACAAATTAAAAATTCAATTTGCAACAAAAGGACATATGTATGGGTAAAAGTTTGGCACTTAACAATTGCAATCATGAAATATCATATGACTGCTGCTTTATGGGCTAAAAAGGGGACAGAATGAACAAGCATGAAGCCTATGCACTTAACATGTCTCAACTTTATATTTACAGCACAAAAGGCACAAGAAGTTGACATTTACTAAACACAACACAAAACATAAAAATTAAATGAACTTCATAATATATGCCAATTAGATGTCAGTAATCAAAGTAAAATATTGAAGCCAAAGCCACAAACCCAAAAGCACCACGTGCATGGCCTCCAAAAGTGTGCAATAAAACAAATTAAATAGCATTAGTAACATGTTACATGCATGATCCACGCAACAAGCAAACGTTTAATTACAAAAACAAAACATAGGAGTAGTAATTCTAATGATTCCTCATCAAACCCCACAATTCCAATTTAATGATATCATATTCTTCGAAATAAAATAAAATAAAAAAATAGTAAATAAATACCTTGGAATATCACATAGATGGGGCTGCCAACGCCATTTCTGGTAACCGGAATCGCGGCGGCCGTTACTTAGGCAGCGGAAACCCGGATCCAGAAACGGGCAATTCTCGGTGTAGGTCCGACCCGGTTGGGTTTCATCCCAAACCCACTTGCCGTAGCTGTAATCGCAGACTTTTTTTGGCGGGTTTGTGGGTAGGATCCGGGTGAAGTCGATGTTGAAGGGAGAGAGAGGGTGTAGCTGCGTGAGGAGGTTGTAGCCGACTACGGCGGAGAGGATTAAGGAGGAGAGTATGAAGAAGTGGTTGTTTTCTTTGTTGAGGTGATGAGAGAGAAAGTGGAGCTTTAGGTGCATGGAGGGCAGATGAGAAAAAAGAGAGAGATGGAAGAATTTGGGTTGAAGAGGAAGTTGGGCGCGCAGGCGGGGAAGGGGTGAGAATTTATGGCTGTGATTTGGTCAAATTGTATATATTTATGTTTTCTAATAATTTGATAAATACTACTCCAATAAATATGGAAAGGATGTATATAGAAATTGACGTAATTCATGATTTTTCTTCCAAAATTTTGAACGATAGAAATGGTATATTCTTCATAAAGAATCTAAAAATTTGACTAACATTCTAGGTGAGATCATCTACATTTCCTTCTATTTCTTTACCAAATTCTTTATCAAAGAGATATTTGATGTACATATTTTTAATAATAAAAATAAATTATAAATTATAGTAATACCTTTTAATTTAGTTTTTGTTTTAGTTTATAATATTATGAGTTTATGACTAATTCATTCTTAGTATATAATTTTCGATATTTTTAACCCAATCAATTTAGGAAAAAATCATTAATTTAGATATGAATTGATTATGGAATTTATGGTAAGTTTAATTAACATGCTACATAATTAAATTACGATATTAAATTATGAAATAATTTTATAACTTAATACTCTCTAAATAGTTCGCCTTCTATAGTGGATGCATTTATTTTGGGCATGAAATCTAAGAGACTTAATAAAGTGAGTATAAGCCATAAAGTAGAAAATTATACTATAAAGTAGAAAAATAAAGAGAAAAATTGTGTTGTTTTTGGCCATATAAGAAAATGAATCAACTACAGTGGATAACCCAAAAAAGGAATACGACTCGGCTACGATAGGGATGGAGGGAGAACTATAATATTATATATATTTCAAATAAATTTATATTAGTTATTTTATAGGTTAATATCTACTAGTTTTTTCTTTTATCTTTTGTGTACAGTATTATTTTTCCTAACTTGTTTCTTTTTTTCGTTAATTTTTTTACAACAAATTATCGTAATGAATCAATACTATAGTATGAACATTTATCTAAATATATGAACAAATAAAAATATAATAAAGTATTTTTCTTATTGATGTGAATTAAGGAATACATTTTAAAATAATAGTATAGCCATAATGATTGAGCATTTTTCTTTTGTATTATCTTTTCGTCTTTTTTTGTAATTTTCCTTTTTGTATTGCTTTTATTTAGCTTGTTTCCTTTAAAATATACAAAAACAACGTGAATATAATATTTTTTATTTTTTTTATATGTGAGCATTTTTATATTAGAAAACATTAATTATTATCTCTTCCTTAATTAAAATGAAGGATAATTAAGTAAATTAAAATTTTCAATTAAAATAAATAAATCCATTAATTTAGGAAATTATGAAATTAGTAAAATTATTCTAATTATATACAATTATGTAAATTCATCACTACCCATTATTTCTTACTTTAGACATTTAATGCATCTTATTTATTTAGTTTTTTTAAGAATTTTATTTCAGAGTTTAATCACGGGCCGGCTGAAACTAATCAACTCAATTTACTCAATTTATCACGGGCCGCGTGCGTGTGGGTTCTATAGCCCATCTTAGTCCACTATAATTATTACATGTAATAATCTTTCTTATTAAATATTTGTTTAATAAGGTTGTTACTTTCAATGTGGGATAATTAACTCACTTAATTAATTTCATGAGTTATCTCAGCTTATTTAGATAGTTCGCAATTTTGCACAACTTTATTCCATTATTTCTCACTCACCGGTAATCGGATTTGAGAAAATGAATATACCACGGTCATCTACTCCGAACCTAGATCGACGCTATATCGTTTACTTTTACAAAATTAAATGTCTCATTGAAATCATCCTTAGTCAAAATCCTTTGACCAGGCATACGATTCCAACAATACTTAAATCGGATACATTTTACCTATTGTAGTGATAGATCATCCAGGAGTCCTCCAACGTCTAAGGGTGACAAAGTCCTCCAAGAGTAATGGATTTCGGCCACTGGTGTCAAAGAGACAGCCTAGTATTTCTCTTATTATTGAGCTTTAGTTCCTAGGTGTCTGAATTCCTTCTAGGCGATGAAGAAGCAACACATGGACTAAGACTTTTCTCCGTTTTTCTACAAACCAACTGATTACAGAACCAATACGTGCAACTTGAACCAATCTCTCAGCAAATAGTGAATTCTGGATTATCTGATTCGTACACAATTACATCTTAGAAATATTATTACGATGATAATGTTGTTTTATCTTGATCATTCTTAAACAATTTTGTTTAATTATTTTGAGTGATCTACATAGATGGTACCTGATCTTTCACTTTCGCACGTAAATGGTACTTGATCTTTATTTTATATCGCTTTTGGTACCTATAAATCACATTTTTGGTACCTGATGCAATTTTCTTCCCAAAATGCCCTCTAAACAAATACATTTTCTCATTTATGCCATAAAGGATATTTTAGGTATACATAAAATAGTACCAAAAGTGATATTTTAATATCTTCTCTCATTCTCCTCACTCTTTATACTATTATTATTAATCAATATCAATATTATTATTTTGATGTTATAAAATAATAATTAATTTATTTTTAATATCATTCAAATATAGTTAATTATAATTATAGTTATAATTATATTTAATTATTATAAAAATATTATTGTTATAATAGTAAAAATTAGTAGTAATTAATAAATTATATTATAATTATATAATTATGAATCATATAATATCATGTAATAATAATTGCGAATTGTATTCATAATGATATAAAGAGTTGAATATTTTTAGTTAGGTGTTTCAATCATAAAATGAGTATACAGTAATTTAATAAAAAATATTCAATTGATTTAATTATTTTAAATAATTAATTTAATTAGACATTTTGTTCTTGATTTATATTATGAATGCAATTGATGTATGTATAAAAAACTAAAAGGAAAGAAGATAAAGAAGATAAAAGAAAAAAGAAAGAAGAAGAAATATAAACTAAGGAGAAAAAAGAAAGATAAATTACTATAAAAAAGAAGAAAATGAAGAAAAAAGAATGAAGAAGAATAAAGCATAGATAAACAATCGACCCTATAATAAACTTATCATATAAAAATAAAAAATTATGCATTGATATTTTTTTTAAAAAAATGATCAATATTAAAGAGTAAGTTTATAATTAAATAGCGCTAAAAAATAGCTAAAAAAATACATCAACTTTTGGCCAGATTTTTAACACGAACTTTAAATGTCATGAAAAAATATATTCTGGCCAATTAAAGTTTGTGCATTTCAAAGTTTGTGTTATTCCTTTTACAAAGTTATAAGTTCGTCCTATAAACTACGTCGTTTAAGGGGACTGATAGTCAGATGACATGACATCCCCGATGAGCCACCATGTAGGACTAAATTTCGGCGAAATTGAATTTTGTGGAAATTTACTAAAAGTTAAAAATTGATATATTCTTTTCACATTTAAAGTACATGGTAAAAAACTGAATTAACCAGTAGTTGGTACGATTTTTTTTGGGGTGTGTGCTATTAGTTAGCCCTAATAAAATGTGTCATGTTATTCCTGAACTAGTTGAATTTTTACGAGTGTGTTTGGTGAAACTTGCTAACTAAACAGAGTTAAAACTTGAAACAATAGTATTATGGTCGTTAGCTCGCGCGTTAGCAAGTCGTTTGTTAAAACATTTTGTAAACATTCCTAGAGTGAAGATAATTGGTTTGTGCTCGTGAATCTTGAATTGCATACCAAATAGTGTTGGAGCTAGACTCAATTCGATTACGAACTACAACCCTAACCGAGAGTGGGCCCATTAATTGTATTCAAGAGTCCAAAATGCGAGAAAGAATTGAGTTGAGAATTGAGATTAATGGTCCTACAGTTGCTATTGGGCAATTGGCTGTTACTGTGAAGCTAGTGAGTCCATACATCTTGGGACCCTCCCACTACCATCACCACTCACCCCAACCCAAGCTTCACTCTTTTCTTATTATAGATTAATTAAGGTAGGGATAATTTCCTGCTCCAAGTGCACTTTGACACATGGCTCGACTCGACTTGACATTTCTCTAATCCTGTACCCATTATCATGAATCACTAAATTGGGCCTTTCTGTAATAACATGGATGGAAACAATTCATTCTTATTTTCCCAATTGTTTCACTGAATTAAATAGTAGGCACCTGGACCAGGTGGAATTATTGTAGAGAGGGGCATTAATGAGTAGTGAGCATGAAAAGTCAAGTCCCTATCTCCCACTCTCCTTGTCACAAATGCTATTTATTGTGTGTTGATAAAATGGATTACTAGTCTACAGTAGTAAATTGCAACATGCATGTATAATATCTTGTTTGCAGAG
This sequence comes from Salvia hispanica, assembly GCF_023119035.1. Classification (NCBI taxonomy): domain Eukaryota; kingdom Viridiplantae; phylum Streptophyta; class Magnoliopsida; order Lamiales; family Lamiaceae; genus Salvia; species Salvia hispanica. The sequence continues at coordinate 31,467,171 of NC_062965.1, read as the reverse complement.
ATTCCATTTAGTCTTACCAATTACCATTCATTCTTCCATCCACCTGGGGCTGGGGATCTCAGTGAGAAATCATATCTAATTGGACCCCATCCTTAGTATTTACCCTCTCTTTATTAACCTCATTTTCCACACAATACAATTTCACTTTGGGGTGTTGCCACCCCCTCCTCTACTCTTAACAACTTTCCAAATCTGCATTCATACATGGAAAAAATCATTGCTTGCCAACCAAATTTTTTTTTAGTAGTAAATAAGTCTCTTGAATCGACATGGGTGCTAAATGGTCACATTATGATCACACTTAACTATATTAGTAAATTCAAGTGTTAGTTATTAAATGAAAGTAGTTAGAATTTTTACACATGCTAGCTTCTCACGTTCTCACTCGACAACATTTCCGACTTTAGGCATTGCAAATTGGAGATTTCATCGAGGCTAGCTAGAATCTTTTCGAACCAAGAACGGAATGAGATAGGAAAGAACAATAGGTGAAAAATGCGATTTAGGTCTTTGCAAATTGGAGATTTCGTGGAGGCTGGAGTGGCGAGAATCTCTCTGAACCAAGAATATGAGGAAGAAGTGGGAAAAAAAAACTTGATTTAGGAGCCAAAATCTTCAAAGACAAAACGATAAAATTAAGTTGAACCTGAATTATAATTAAATTGATTTATTTTTATATTGGATCAGTTTATTGAAAGCCACACTATGACTCCATTAACATTTTTATTCAAAAACATTTTTTTACTCCATAGATTTATTGTTTTCTCAGTAGTTCCTTTTCCAAGAATTTGATTGTTTGTAAGAATTGAAATAAATACTAGTAACACTTGATTGGCGAGACCGAGGACTTAATTTCATTCCTTTTGGATTAACTTTCTTACTAAGAAAATGAAGAATAGTTAGCAGTTTCTTGTTAGCATGCATAGGATGTCACATCGCCAAGATCTTATCCATGCTGATTATGATAATGATGCACATTAACCAAACTATTAAACAAACTTATCCTTTTATATTTAGTACATGCAATATCAATATTGTACTTGAGCTCCATTTGTATACCAATGGAACATAATTATAAGCCATTATATCTTAACTCTCTCTTAATTCTTTTTTTAAGTGGGACTGCGAAAGATGGGAAATGAAAATTCAACACTAGACCTCTTTGTCTATGAATATAGAAGAGAAAAAATCAACGTTTGATGACCCAACTACTATATGTGTGGTGTTACTATCACCGCGTCTCATATTTTAGTAATAGTAATAGTAGCCTACCAACTTTGGGTGACGTGTGTAGCCTCATTTACAACACATAGCAGTCAAAACCTATATATAAATATAACTACATACCCTACACCAAACCACAATATTAACATAATTTAGGGACGAAGTAGTGAGCCAAGTCAAATCCATCGATACTTTCTAATATAAATTCATTGCAAAAAAACAAGATTTTCCCAATTATCATATTACTAACAAAATGGTTTTAATTTTTCATCATATGGGATAATTCTAACTCCACAACAGTTTTAATTTTTTAACCCATATAAATAATCATTATAATTACCGTAAAAACATTAAACTTAAAGTGACCCCACTATGTATGTTTGACCGCCTTGAAAAAAAATATTCTAAGTTTATGTGAATTTTTTTTGTCAGGCTATGTACCAAATAATCAAATATTATTGGACCACATTCACCACACCACACAGATCAAAACTGTAAGATCAATAATATCTAAGGCAAATAATAAGATTATTTGCACTAAAATCTGTCACATGTACATATATACATACGCGTAGGATTAGCTGATAAAATAAAATTATCTGAAAATTCGAAACCATTTCAAATAATTAAATCATAAAAATATACAATAAATTCATCATTTATTATTTGAATTCGTATTAGACTCTGAATTTTATAGGAGCGAAATTTCAAATTTTGAATCCATTCATATATTTTTTACAATGATTTTATTCATGTACCAAGAAGATTTCATGATTCATAACTCATTTGAAATTTGCTTAATATAGTTTTTTATACATATACATGTATAGTTGGTATAAATATATAGTACTAATATATTTATAGATGATGATTTCATTTGATACGGGAAGAAATATTTTATACCAATATTTATAGTAGTACGTACATCAGAGAAGATAAAAGAAAAGGTAATAAATACTCTTACTAGCTAGATATAAGTTGAATGTGTATTTATTTCCTTGTTCAACGGAAGATTACTTGTTCAAGTTGACAACTAGCTAGTTCCTTGATTGAGATCATGTTTGAGCAGAAATAATTTATCTAAATTAAAGGCAGTAATTGTTCCACAATATAATTCCCATCTATATGTGCAGAAATCGTGACTGTTTGATTAAGGGAAACAACAACTAAATTAAACTAGGAAATTGTACCAGTCACATCTCCACCACCACCAACTCTCTTAAATATTTGTGGAATCACACGCCGTAGCTTACTGTGTGACCGGCTCGACGATGGCTCGAGTAGTACTCATGGTATGCCTGTTCCTCAACTTGACCCTTCCCCGAACCCGAAGTCGATTCCTCCTCCTCCCACTCTAAGTTCACCCCGAATAATCTCAACCTCTTCGAATTCCCATTTCTTTCTTTTACATTATTCTCTGCAAAATAATTTACTATCATGATCCACTGAGATTTAATTTTTTATTTTTCTAAAATATGAAAGAGTATTCTTAATTAAAGAATATTAATTGAAAATGGGTTTTTTTTTGTTACCTGCATGAGGGCAACCAGTGTACGATGCAGAAGAATTAGAGGAGTGGTTAGCAGAGTAAAGCTGGCCACTCCAACCACCGACACACGGTGGCGGAGGAGCAGCAGGCTCTTGCCCGCTCCTCCGCCGCCATCCAATAAAGAGGCGGCCGAGGTCGTTGGGGTGGCGAGCGAAGAGGACGATGTCACCGGCATCGAGCCTCTTCTCTTTCACGAAGCGGCTCCAACCCTTGGTCAGCACGTAGCTCTGGCTGCTATTCCAATATGAGTATCGGAACCGCCACGGCTTCCCGGCCTCGTCCTCGAAGCCCAGCAGCAGCCCCTTCTCCACGCCGCCGTTCAAGGGGAAGTACCTCTCCGCATGCTGCTTCGGTATCACTAACCGGTTCAGCTTCCCGACGTCGCTAGGCGTCAACGGCTTCTCGAACAACGGCTCTTTCGACACCTGGATTTGTGCACCGTCTTCCATCGCCACCGCCGCCGGATCCTCGATCACAAGCTCATCCTCGTCTTCATTTTTGAGGCTGAGGCAGAACGCCGTGCTCTGGCTGCGGAGCACGGCGTCTGCGGGCCAGAAACTGGCGGCGGTGGTAGGGATCGATTGGGTTTTTAGCTCCGGAGATAGCCAGTGGTTAATTGGCATTTTTGAAGAAGTGTGATCAAAAATGGAAGGGAAACAGTGGAATTTAAAGGTGTTGTG
>NC_062965.1:31095653-31163618 GCF_023119035.1 Salvia hispanica | reverse complement strand
TCTAGTATTGAAGATCATCACGTAAAGAAGGGGCAAGCAATCGAAGATTCTTTGGAGAATCAAATCGGTAACTCTAAACCGTAGAAATCATGTTTAGGATTTATATTTTCTAAGCATGAATTATTTGCGTTCTAGCATGCAATTATCTGTTTAACATGTGAATTGATTAATCGCATAATCGGTCAAATAGATCCGTATCTGATTTATTTGTTTTGTATAAGTCTTCCGCTATGCAATGGACACCAAACCCCAACATATAATTCCTGCAATTACATAAACAATGATAGTTACTCAAATCTATCAAATAATAATACTTATAGAAAATCGTAGAACAAAGTTTCATTGGAAGATGACCAAGGAACAAAGTTCAAACATTTAGTGACAAATCTACAAAATTAAAAATAACGTAATGACTGAGCAGATTTATAGGTATCATTTGTCATGTATTTATATTCCACTAAAAAATTAAGACCTTATTAATAAACTTTTCACTTGTCCCATTTATTTATACTAAAATTTGTTAAGATTGTAACATTAATTTTAAAAAAATTACTAAACGTTATTAAGTACATTAAATACAAATAAGAGAGTTGATTGTTCCAATTTAAATATTTCCAGTTAAGAAACGTATGTCATTATTACACAGAGAATGGTTTAATTAATGTTCCTCAAGAGACTTTAATTTCGTTTAATTTTTAACTTAAAAACTTTAACCGACAGATTCATCATTTATGCTCTTAATTAATTAAATACATAATAGTTATAAATATTCAAATTTACCCCAAAACTCATAAAAATTCAAAATAAGGTCAAAACTCGTCTTTTATATATGCACATAGTGTATATAATTCCTACAATTACATAAACAATGATAGTTACTCAAACCTATCAAATATCACTTATAAAAGATCGTAGAATAAAGTTTCATTGGAAGATGAAACCAAGAAATAAAGTTAAAAAAATTTAGTGACAAATCTAGAAAATAAAAAATAACATAATGACTAAGCGGATTTATAGTTACCGTATGCCATATATTTATAGTCCACTAAAAAATTAAGACCTTATTCATAAACTTTTCACTTGTCCCATTTATTTATACTAAAATTAAAATAAGGATTAAGATTGTAAAATAAATTTTAAAAAATTTACTAAACTTTATTATGTACATTAAATGCAAATAAGAGAGTTGATTGTTCCAATTTAAATATTTCCAGTTAAGAAACGTATGTCATTATTACACAGAGGATGGTTTAATTTTATTTTATAATAATGTTCCTCAAGAGACTTTAATTTCGTTTAATTTTTAACTTAAAAACTTTAACCGACAGATTCATCATTTATGCTCTTAATTAATTAAATACATAATAGTTATAAATATTCAAATTTACCCCAAAACTCATAAAAATTCAAAATAAGGCCAAAACTCGCCTTTTATATATGCACTTAGTGTATATAATTCCTGCAATTACATAAACAATGATAGTTACTCAAACCTATCAAATACTCCCTCCGTCCGCGATTAGGAGTCCCGGTCACTTTTGCGCACCCGTTTTATAAAAATAATAAAAAATAGTTAAAGTGGAGAAATGGTAAAGTAAGAGAGAGAATAATGTTGACAAGAGTCTTCTCAACATTATTCTATTTTTTACTTTACTATTTCATCACTTTAACTATTTTTTATTATTTTTATAAAATAGGTGCGCAAAAGTGACCGGGACTCCTAATCGCGGACGGAGGGAGTAACACTTATAGAAGATCGTAGAACAAAGTTTCATTGGAAGATGAAATCAAGAAATAAAGTTAAAAAAATTTAGTGACAGATCTAGAAAATAAAAAATAACATAATGACTAAGTAGATTTATAGTTACCATATGTCATATATTTATAGTCCACTAAAAAATTAAGACCTTATTCATAAACTTTTCACTTGTCCCATCTATTTATAATAAAATTAAAATAAGGGTTAAGATTGTAAAATAAATTTTAAAAAATTTACTAAACTTTATTATGTACATTAAATGCAAATAAGATAGTTGACTGTTCCAATTTAAATATTTCTTGTTAAGAAACGTATGTCATTATTACGTAGAGAATAGTTTTATTTTATTTTATAATAATGTTCGTCAAGGGACTTTAATTTCGTTTAAGTGTTTAACTTAAAAAATTTAAGCGACACATTCATCATTTATGCTCTTAATTGATTAATTACATAATAGTTATAAATACTCAAATTTACCCCAGAACTCATAAAAATTCAAAATAAGGCCAAAACGACTCACCTTTTATATATGTATAGATTGATATAATCATGTAGTTATATAATCTTTAAAACATCAAATTTTTAAAATTATGTTACTATTAGTGTAGTAGGAGATGTATTAGTAAATATTTTAGGTGATCCGGTCTGAAAAACATGTTATTACTAGTTGTTTTTTCTATAAATAGTTGTTCATTTAAAATACGTATATCAAATATTTTCTTGGTACAAAAATTGATTTTGCTTTTAAAATATACTCAAATATTACTAATTCAAATAAAAATATTTTTTAAAAATTATTATTAAAAATAAAAATATTTTTTCCTCTCTCTTTCTTATTTCCAAATCTATTTCTTAGTTTACCAATTGTCTATTTTTTTGTAAGATTCATTGCGTGAAAACGTTCCTAAGCAAAGTATGCATACAACACTGCGTTTCGAGTCAGCAGAACGGCGTCATTTCCCAGATTTCACAATTCAACTGACAAATTTGCTTACAAGTTTTCATTTAACGCTAATTCCTTTCTTTTCATTATTTCCCTCTTTTTTTTCTTTATAGAATATAGAAACTAAGAATATGTATTCATTATTTAAAATTAAAAAGTAAACGTTTTAAATAATTAAAAATAAAAAAAGGCCAGCTTTATATACGCATTCGGAATTCGTAAAATTGTCTTTTAGTCTTGGTAGCAGTACATATTTTCTCTTGCTCAAGAGCCTTCGGTACGTTTCTCCTCTCGACTGGCAGCCTTCAAGGTTTAATGAATCAGGTAGCCTCTTCGAATTCCGGTGCTTCTGTGTCTAGAAACGATGCTATGACCTCTGAATTAAGTCTGTGAATAGAAATTGTAGTTTGTTTTCTCCCCCTGCTACGTTATTGTTGTTTCTGTTTTTCCTCTTGTAGTCCTACGAAGGAAGATGATAATGATGGAAATTGGTGGGTAGAACTTTTATAGTCGAATTTCTGTGTTTCTGTTTTGAACTATAGCCTCTCTATGGTGCTATCATTTCAACGAAGCTTCTACCTACGGTTTATTGACCTGAATATAATGAAATCAGAAAATATCAATGTTATCATTTCGAGTTTTCATCTAAACTGTTACCTGTGTCATTTCGTTGTTCATCAAATCTACTGCAGGTATTCACTATTGTTGAGGATGTCTAACTACTAAGAGTTGTGACAACGATGAATCCTATGTGTGTCCATAGATGGGAATTTTAGCTAATGTCTCCGTTCATTGGGATGATGGGCGTCTTGTTGGACCCAGTGGCTCAACTCTTGAGGATATGCTAAAAGGGAGGGGTTTGATCCCGTGAAGGTATCCCCTTTGTGGAGTAAAGAAGGTCACTCCAGGTTTGCAATAATAGAGTTTAATCCTCAGTGGCTCGGACTAGCTGATGCCTTCAAGTTCGAGAAGGCTTATGAGGGTCGATGTAACAGCCCGACATTTTAGAGTATAATAAATACGGCAATCGCTACCTAGGCGGACTTAAAAGCAATAAGAACATGGGCAGGGTTTCATTTAAAGGGTTTTGACCAAGGTATTTAATGAACTATCAGAGCAATAAGTCAACGGCTTAATCAAGAATAATAAATGAATAGATATCGTAAATTATGCTCAAAAGACAAGGGCTTAATATAATTCCAAAAACGCATTATGTCTCAATATTCTAAACCAAAATGAATAAGTTCAAAAACAAACGATACTAAGTTTCATGTTTAACGGAAGCAACCAAGAGAAAAGTGAAGTCATGTATGAAGACACAACCCCACTCAATGTTTCAAGACGATCATATTATCATTCAATTTATTTGCTCAACACCGCCAACCGCTCGTCGCTGCTCAACCTGCACATAGGGAAAACACATGCAGTGCTGAGTATTTTAAACATACTCAGTGAACTCATGCTAAAACATTTTTAGAAGATATGTCATCCTTACCATAGTGAATTCGAGTTTGCATTTATAAAAGAATATCATCGAGTATCACAAAATAATTTCATAGACTGGCCAGTCAAACAATTCATCCCATTTTCTCAACAACCAACAATTCCATAGTGCGACGAAAGTGTGGCCACACTATTCGCCCAAGAGACCGGCCGACTAGCAAGGACGGCTCCCGATCCCAACTGTGTACACTAGCCTGATAGGGTTTGCGGCCCTACTCAGACCCGAATTCGTTTATATAGCCCTATAGCCTAATGGAGCGGACTCATAAACTAGGCATCAGGCACACAACATAATCAAAACAATCACATGCATGACATAACATTTTAATCCACCCTTATAACACCGTAATCAATATTTTGGTAATAAAAGAGTTTAGTGAATAAAGCCCACCTCGATTCCTTAGATCACAAGTATGTTCTTCCTCTTGCTATCACACCGAGAGCGCGAGTTATCACCTTTAATTTATGTGTATCACAAGTAAGTCTCAATCATCTACTCAAAATCATGCATGTTCCTAACGTTTCCCTTTTTCCCATCGATTCATTTTATATTATCACTCAAAAATCAAGGTATGATTATCATATCACTTTCTATTCGCACCACAACTCCAGATCCATCATCAAAACATGTCACGCATGGGTGTTCCTCAACACATCCACACGCACACACACGAACACACACGCACACACACATACCAACGCACACACACACGCACATCAACCCATATTCATCAATTGTTTCCCTTTTTCCCTCAATCTATATGCATGAGGGTTCAAGAACACCGATTAATCGGTTAGATGAGAAAAGATTAATGCTAAAACACCTTTTCTCGATAGAACGACGGTAGAACAAAGTAGTAGCCTTGATTCTTCAAAAATTCTTGAGTTTCAACTTCAATTCTTCTCAAAAGATGAAGAAATATTGGAGAAAAGTTGAAGAAAATTGAGAGAGTGTGGGAGAGTGGAAAACGGCGTGAGGGAGAGAGAGAGTAGGCGTGATTTGCTTCTAGGGTTAGGGTTTTCTCTCTTATTTATAGAGTTCAAGAATATAATCCCACAATTAAATAAATAAAGATTTGGAAAGATATGGTGGATAGTGGCGTTAATTCTAGTAAGAAATAAGGGGGTTTCGAATTTTCATGCTATTTATTAGCATATGATTTAATTTGGATATTTCACGAAGTAGAATAAAATATTACGGAGTAGAATAAAAATAATAATCTCCCCAGTTAAATGGGAAAAGTGGCGATTTTTATTCCTCTCCCACAAGGAATTTAATTAATTTCCTAATTAAAATAGGATATGGCAAAATCTCCTTAGATATGGTAAGATATGCTAGAATATTTATATTTCTTCATGGAAGAGAATAAATAAGGGAACAAATAATATAATAAAATAATTCCTTCTCCCTACATAGGAGATTTTCGAAAATCTCCATGTGTAGGCATAGGGGTCGGAAATTTCATAGAGGAAATAACGAATAATCGGACTTTGGATTTAATTTGGATAAATATCCCAAGCAAATAATTAAATCCAAGAAAAATAAAATTCCTTTCCAATAAATAGGAGTGGTCGAAAATTCCAAAAAATAATGGTGCTCCTGCTTAATCTCACTCATCCCTTAGGAATAATTCACCACAATATTATTTCACCCCGCATCAAATATTCACATAATTACGTCACAAAATCCACCATTTTTAATTCCACCTCATAATCACAACACATTGACCTTTCAACGGCCACGTCATATTTTCCACAATATTGACTATTCAATAGCCACGTCATATAATCAACAAGTTTGACTATTCAACTCAAACTCAACTCCAAATCGCAATTAGGTCACAAAGAATCATGCAATAAATCACTCATCATTTAATCTACATACTTCATAGCATTAAAAGCATTTAATGCAAAATTTTATGTCTCGAAAATTAGGGTTCGAAAAAGTGGGGTGCTACATTCAACCACGAGGAAAGAGGGACTACTTGCGGGATGGAAGGAATATGGAGAAGCTATATGGTTGGATGGCTGAAAGGATGATCACGACACAAACAATATTGTTGGTAGCTATCTAAGGAAAAAGGTGATCTGAAGATAAATGTGGAACCGAGGAGAAGATAAAGAATAGCAAACTAGTAAGCCAATTGGAAAACAGACTAGATTTACAGAAAGGGACAATATGACCCAAGCTTTCAATGAAGGTATATTCATTTTATGGTGTTGATTATGGTTCTCTATCAATATATTTCTCTCTGTTCTTATCTTTTTTTGCTCTCTGGAATATCATACTCCATTTTTTAGTGTGTAAATCTTACTTTTGCAACATCTATTAGAAAGAAGAAAAGTGCATGAAATTGCCTGTGGTCATCTAAAAAAGGTTCCCCACTCACCATGCAATTGGAACTTCAGAGGAAGAAGCTGGAGGAGAGGGAGCCAGAGTTGGGAGAAAATGAGAATTCATGGCTCTACCGTGAGAAAAATCAGGTAATGGACCATCCTCCATGTCAAATTAATTGGATAACACGACTCACCATAGCTACATTTATATCAATGGCTCTGATCATGGTTAAGTATATTGAATTATCAAGATTTTCTAGATGTGACTATTTACTGCAAAAAAAATTATAATACTTCATTTTTTTTAATGTAGAATGCAATAGCAACCTTGAAATTAAAGAGAGCAGATGAAAAGATGTTACTCTTGGCAGAAGAAAAAGGGGCTGCTCTTTATTGTGTAATGGAGTAATAACTTGGGCAATTTGAACATATGGTCTTCAGATCACCCTTTTTCCTTAGATAGCTACCAACAATATTGTTTGTGTCGTGATCATCCTTTCGAGCCATCCAACCATATAGCTTCTCTATATTCTTTCCATCCCGCAAGTAGTTTCTCTTTCCTTGATGTCGACCCTCATAAGCCTTTCTCGAACTTGAAGGCATCAGCTAGCTAGTCCGAGCCACTGAGGATTAAACTCTATTATTGTGAACCTGGAGTGACCTTCTTTACTCCACAAAGGGGATACCTTCACAGGATCAAACCCCTCCCTTTTTAGCATATCTTTAAGAGTTGAGCCACTCGGTCCAACAAGACGCCCATCATCCAAATGAACGGGGGACATTTGCTAAAATTTCCATCCATGGACACACGTAGAATTTATCGTTGTCATGACTCTCAGTAGTATCCCCTTTTGATAAGTTAGATATGTATGACATCATTCCCTTTATTCCAATATCTTTTTGTTATTGGATCTGTGCTATTGTGTATGTGTAAGGTGGTTGTTTTTTTCTCGTAATAACGGTTAGAAGAGACTTATTACTACATATTCTCATTTTTATTTTATTATATATTCATTTTAACTATTTATTACGTTTTTTTCAAAATAATTAAAAAAAGAGAAATGATATGTAAATAAATTGTACATGTGCATAATATTCTTAAATTTTTAAATTTAATTGAATTTAATTAAAAATTAGTTTTGTTATTTATTGTATTATATGTAGTAATAAGAAAGAAGTGATATAGAAAATTTATGTTAAATTGTGACACAATTTCGAGTTTGATTCAAATTAATTGTACAATATTTTGTAAAAAATATTTTTTTCTTAAATTTATAAATATTTAAGTTAAAATTTCATTTTTTTTTTTTTGAAATGTTGCAAAATGATTAGTATGAAATTTATTTTAAATTAATTAATATTTATAAATCAATTTTCAATATAAATTTTGTGTTATCCGAATATTGGCTTTACAGGATTTAGGAGAGAGAATAAAATTTTGTGTCTAACGATACCCATCTGCATGGATTATTATATCGGTTCTTGCTACAATTCAAAAATCAATTCCAGTCATCCACATCCTTATCTAATGGTTAGGATTAGTTATTTGTTAGTACATATATTCAACAAATCTAAGTAGATCCCATTTGATGTGCTTTTTCACAATGTAAATTTACTGACAAGCAACTTTGCTTTAGCATATTTTTTATAGGATAAAGTATACCCAAAACAAGACAAAAAGGAGTCATCCATTGCTAAAGAAATTCCTATTGATTAGTAGTATTAAATTAAAGAAGGCATGCTTTTGTAAATACAAATTAATCTTAATTAGGTCTCCTTTCGGCAACCGATCGTTTTTTTTCCAGAATTAAAGTTGTTATTGTTTGTTAAAGGTAAAAGTTATTCTTTCAAAACAAGTACTACTATACGAATACGAGTATATGTTACGACAAAAAACCAATACCTTAGTCGGCATGACGTTTGGAATGTTAATTTAAGAAAAACAATGATGACATGGATGAGAATTTAAGAAGAAAAGTAAATGAAAACAAGACAATCACTTTAGTAATCCCTTGTCCCTCCATCCCAAAGAAGATGACCTAATTATTGGGCGACATAAAATTTTATGCAAATTTATTTTGTGTATTGAGGGGCGAGAGTAAATTAAGAGAGAAAGAATAAAGTAGAAATAAAAGTGTTTCCATTTTAAATAATTAATCATTTTAGTTGGGACAAACTAAAAAGGAAAGTTGGTCATCTTCAATGGGACGGAGGGAGTATATTTTTTTGAGCCAAACATGATTGTGATTGATTAAATAAATTAAATAAGATGGGTCTTGTTTCTTGTTTTCCTACATCATAGTATAATGATCTTTTTAACACATTCTTAAGGATATTGGTCTCTAAAATTATAAATTTTGGACGAAATTTGGTATTTTTCCACGAAGATTAAAATTAGTCTAAGAAAATTACAAATTTTGCACTTGTTTGATCCCACGGCATATCTATCACAATATTTGGCTAACTTACGAGACTTTTTTTTTATCATATTTGGCACAGTTAAATCAATTTGATTTTTTATGTGACTTTTTATTCTACTTGTTGTGATTTTAAATAGTGATTCAAAATATCATAAAATGTATCACGGTTGATCACGTAAAATAAAATTTTGATAAAAATATCTTATATGTGTCAGTTTGGGAAATATCAAACAAAATATAAAGTTTGTGATATTCAAGATCAATTTTAAAAAGTTCATGGAAAATATCAAATTTTAACTAAAGTTTATAATTTTAGGAATTAATATCTGAATTATTAATGGGTGATTTAGCAGGAAAAATATACAGTACTTAATTTTCTTCAAACTTGAGTTACTTTAAATTTTTACTCCATATTATTACAGTTTCATACATTCTTCTTTCTAAAATTCTTTAATGATCTAAACATTGATGGAAATGAGATGGGTTGGGATGACGTGGAGAATTGAGAAATAAAAGAAAATATATTATTTTTATTAAACATGGTGGAAATAATACACCATCAAGTGAAGCGAGAGTGAATACTACTAGTATATACGTATAATAAGCATCAATGTATATATCTATAATTTATCATAATTTTACTAATATATTCGTAAATATATTAATTATATTTGTGATTTCAGAATCAAATTATAGATGCATAATCATGATTTATACAAAATGATGGTGAGAGTGAGTGAGAGGGGAAAGCATATGATGGTGGCAAATGGAGTTGAGATTGTCAAAAAAGGAACATTTAATTCGGTGTGAAATCTGAATTATTCTAAGGTAGAAATAATCAATCGTTTAGACTAAACCATAGAATTATTGAATTTGCCGATAAAGTAGTAGATTTGCACCACCAAATCCAAACCCACCAATCACACATAACATTTAATTAAATATTTTTCCCAATTAATTTAATAAATATAGGATTGCGTGACCTCCATATCCAATTCCTGCTTTTCACACCTCTCCGTTTCTCTCTCTTGAAATTGCGTGAGGTTTCCGTGAATGTGACCTCTGCGTTAACTTTCATATTTGGAGGGAAATCTGCTTCCACTTTTACAGAATTTGATGGGATTGGTCTCCTATTTTTGACCCCCGTCTGTTGATTCTCTCTATTTTCTTTGGTTCTGGACAATTTCTCTCTGTTATGGAGGTAAAGGATTAATTTTGGGAAGATTGAATTTTTATATTTGTCTGATTTGATAGTGTATGTATTATGTTCGATCATCAAATTATGGTGCTTGTTGAAGAATTCCAGCTACTTGGTCATGATTTATGATATGTTTCATAATTGATCATTTCGGCACTGTTTCCTGATTTTTTAATAGATTAGTTTGTTGAACAGTTATGGAGAATATGCTCAACAATTTCTGCGTGTATTTTTAGTTATGAAGTTTCAGTTTTGTCGCCTCGGCGTGTTATCTATTTACCTAAATCAAGCGGTGTGTGTGTTAGTAATGTGACATACCTTGCTCTTAAGTAGGAGTATCTTGTTTTGTTTGTGGTTTTAGGGTAAAGTTCCGGAGATGGATGAGGCGAAGAAGGCAGAGACACACATGATATCAGCTGCGGCTTTTGTGGAGGGAGGGATCCAGGAGTCTTGTGATGATGCTTGTAGCATATGCCTCGAGGGATTTGGTGATAGCGATCCTATGACGGTAAATTGTGAATGTAGTAATCCCATTTGCATATCCGTTCCATTGCTGATGAATATTAACTTATGTCGTATGCAATTACTGAATCTATTTCATAATCTTATGTAGGTGACAAGTTGCAAGCACGAGTTCCACCTTCAGTGCATTCTTGAATGGTATGTATCTCTCTGTTTGAATTTGGGGACTTGGTATTGCTGATATCATATGTTGCCACTCAACTTCGTCTCAGTTTTCAGGCTTTCGTGCTCCCCTTGAGGTCATTTGTGTGTGAAAAAAATTGTACTATCATTCTTACATGTAGAAAATAATCAAAGGTATACTTTCCTAGAAACTTGGGATGTAGTTCATATCGTAAAGTGTGAAATGAATACATAGAATTTTTCTAGTGGGGGTCCTGAAGAAGAGTGTAGGTGTACCTTAACTATGGATCATGGACCAACTATATGTAGGCTAAGTCCACTACTTGCCATTACTCATGAAAGTAACACTTATTGAGTAGCGATCCTCTGGCCCTTACTTTGGTTTGGTGGTGGTGGTACCAATTTGTTTTTATGTTAGTTTTGGCACTTTCCTTACAGCCTCTATAGGTCGAATAAAAACCAATTATAGAGGGTAGAAGATGGTTTGGATAGATTCTCCAGGCAAACAGTTGTTTCCCTTCTATTAAAGTTTGGATCTTTATCTTTTCATTTTAGTTTGATTCATGCTCAACAAACATTTTACAACAGTTGGAAATACTATTATGTAATTGCAATTATATGGATATAATTTGTGTGATGTTTGAACGCGTTTGTTGTCTATATATTTTATAATCTAAAACTTGGCATGTGAGGCCAAGATACTTCATGAAAAAGTGACTCGGTGGTGTTTGAGGAAGACTAATATGCTTATTCTTCAATGTGTGGGCCAGGTGCCAAAGAAGCTCCAATTGTCCTATGTGCTGGCAAAGTATTAGCCTGAAGGATCCTGCAAAGTATGTCTCTGATGTTTAGCTTCTATTGGTTTGAATTCAGTCTTCATGTTCAGTTCAGTTGTTTCTTGAATAGGGTTCTTGAATAGGGTTGATATATCTTTTTATATTATGGCAGTCAAGAATTACTCGAGGCTGTACTGGTGGAGAAGAAACTGAGCCAATTGCAGCAGCTGAAACTAACCGATCAGTTCCAGTCACATCTGCAAATAACATGGGAAGCAATCAAAATTCAGCTTCATCATCCAGACCTGTAGTGGGGCCAACTTCTGGCCGAGGATCATCAAATGATAATAGGTAATTTGAATTTTTTTTTGCATTAACTATTAACCTTTGACTGACTGTGTATAAGTCCACTTTTTTAGAAACTATGCAAGCCAATCATCGTCCTTGCCAAATCAAGAAAGAGCCGGCCCATCTGAGTTACAGTCCATTTCAGATTCCTGGAAATCCCGATTCAGTTCTATGTCAATGAAGTATGAGTTTGCTTTAATTTTAATAACTATGTTTTCTTCTTGTTCTTCTATGTCAACCTAGTTTGAGGTTTAAGCCTTTTGAGTTCTGAGTGTTATCAGTTCAATTATTTTTTAGATACAAGGAATCCATTTCAAAGAGTACAAAGGAATGGAAGGAGAAGCTGTTTTCTCGTAGCTCTTCCATGGCAGATATTGGTTCTGAAGTCAGGAAGGAGGTGAATGCTGGAATTGCCACTGTGTCCCGCATGATGGATCGTCTTGAAAGTAGAGATAACAATAGTCATGTGCCAGCAACAAATGGCGCAGAAAGTTCTTCGGCCACTGGATCAAGCAACATTAGTAGGGATACTCCCAGTGATACATCATTGAATGGAAAGGACTCTGCTTCTGTTGCTGCAAGTTCACTATCAAGTTAAGTTTATAATATTGCTAGGGGTGTCCATCCTCAGCATTTCATCTTTGAAGGTGAGTTATCGAGTTTCCTGATAAGTAACCTTGATCTTTAGATATTTTTTGCTGTTTTCTCGTTTATGGTTGACCCTGACACAAAGGCACATTTATACATCATTTCACGATCTACTTTAGTGCATTATGTTATAATTGGCTTAGTTTAACTGCTATATCTTGTGTGTATTCGTAGTTCACTTATTTATTGTTTTTCGATGTGCTTAATTAATCTTGTAAATTAATGTAGATATTTTGTGACCTCAAAACTCTTTTACAAGGTGAAATGTGGATCTTTCTTATTTCCCTCCCTTTAATGAAAGATTGTTGATGCTTGGGAAAATGCATGGCAGCATTTGAGAAAAATTATTTATATTAGCATATATCTGAGACGTGTTCTCATCGTACAAGGATCAAACAATGTGCATTTTTTACAAACATTGTGTACCATCATTATAAATACTCACAAGTTGAGAAGAACCATCCATTATACCTGAAAGTGAAGATTTTGCATATGCCTACTTTTCAGAACTGTTAGGGTGATAAAGTTCCTCTGACACCATGAAACTGATCTGGTAACATTTAGTGATCTAAATGGCCTACTTTTTAGAACTGTTAGGGTAATAAAGCTCATCTGACACCATGAAACTGAACCAATGATTTTCAGTAGATTTAAATGGCTTTCTCTTGTTGATCTCCATTTTGTCTGTAGTTAAACTGCTTTTCACCTTTTATTTGCTCTTTTGCATGATATCTAGATCCACAAATGTCTCACACCCACTTGGTACTTTGGTAGTCAGTTCTGTCAATTAAAGTGTTGATTTTGGTAGAATGTGAAATGTATCTTTACTATTTTCTATTGAATACGAATGTTGCCTAGATTCTTAGCATTGTAGATGTTGCAATATTTATGGATCAGCAAGAGGAGCAGGAATGCAGCCACTGAGCAGTGGTCTCCTTGAAATTCCCAAGCATCTAGGAGTATTTTTGTAATTAATAATTATATTACCCAAAACATCGATCATATTGTCTAGTGTATCATTTTCCCTGGACATTAGATAACGATCTCCTTACACTTGGTAAGAGAATGTTACCCAAGTTATAGATACTTGTTACTTATCCCCTGTTAGTTAACCTTGCAGGAGTTATAAATTCTACCATCAGATGTCTTACAAAGTTTAGATGAAGTTTTCTCTCCATAGGCACTGATTTCATTAAGACTCACTGACTCAGTGATTTTAGAATATGATTTGTGGTTTTGCTTCTGTTACTGTACAATGTTCCTTTTGCTTTAAGTGCAAGTCACATTCAATATTAGATATATACATGCTCTACCTTTAAATTTACTCGAAAAGAGTATGTGGATGTACTGACATTGCTTCCTAAGCTTCCTGCTATGGATTGAGCTACTCAAAAAAAAAAAGAACATGGATTTAAGTTTATGATAACTGGTAAAGTTTAGTTGTTGCTCATCTTATTAAGAGACATGTCTGTATTTATAATCTGGCATGTTTATGCCCGGTTTCGTTCATATAACCTTGGTGCTTTGTTTAGTCTTTCCTGTTTAAGAAAGTTTTGGTATTAGAGGTGGTTGATCCTTATTTTGCAATCTATTTCAGGTATATGATCCAAATATGACATGGTGAGGATGAGATAGTGAAGGCTAGAGTTTCGGTATAATCGTTGTTTGATCCCAAACAGAAAACGGAAGGCAGCTTCTTAAATTTGGCTTACCATAATATCTGTATCTGCTTGTAATAGCAAACATGAATCTTGCAGTGTAACTTTCAGAGTTGGATTTGGGCAGAGATAGTGTAGTGGATGCTTTCTTGATTCTCCATTTGAATTAATGCATTGAACTTGCAACACTTTCACTAAACCTGTCTTTTTTTCAAGTAAAAGTGTTCTTGGGTCATAAATATCAATTATAGATTATACATTTACTGCTAATTAATTTCCATCATCATATCATTTCCAATTTGATTAGGTCAATAGTCAATACAATGCATACTCCTAGCACTTGGATGCTGCTAGTACATTAATTTAAATACTCCTATTTAATGAGCTAGTCAACTTTTTCACTCCCAACTCCCAAAATTTGACCAACTCCATTTCTGTAGTAATAGCATCCGACAAAATAATTTGTTATACTAATATTTACATGACACATATTTTTATGGATTACAATTTCTTGATTTTTTTTCCCTGCGTACCCAACTTTTGTCGGTGGGAGATATTTGATTAAAAGAAGTGGAAACAGAGCAGGTCCCAGTAGCAGCTCCAATAGTATAATGACTGAATTAAATAAAAGAATAAATATTTGTTCATGACATATGCATATTATAGATTATCATGTTCTTATGGGCTTGGGCTAATGTAATTCCTTCCGTACCGAGTGGGGCTACTTTTGTTGGTGGAAACAATAAATTGTGTTGGGCCTTATTAGCATTGACTGTCAAGTGAATTAGTGGTTAAAAATCACAGACATAAATATCTATGATGACTTTTAGGTTAAGCTTTTCGTACATAATTTGTCTGCCTCGAATTATAGAGTTTTGTGAATTTTTGTTGTTTTTGGGATAAAATACATCGAATTACGTAATTTACCTTCAATCGAAGGTAATTTAACTTTTTCTTCAATTTTCTTGAGTTTTAGTATTCTTTAGGGTTTAGATGAATATCTAGCACTATATATGAAAGTTGTGAAGGTATTACTCCCTACGCACCCTTAACATCATATTCTCATAAAAGAAAAAAAATTACTCTAAAAAAAGAGTTAATTTATAATCTGATTGAAGCAAAAGAGGTAGTGAAAATGAGTAATTAGTATGTACTGTATTAAAGTATGGGAATAATTATGATGACCCACGTATATTACAAAACATATTTTTTATAACTATAATTCATACATCGAAATATAAAATGCATATATCGGCACCGACAGCCACGGGTTGTACTTTATGGAAATATTTATCACTAATCTTATATTGTGTTTCGTATTTTAATTACACTATTATTTATATTATTACATGTGGGCATTATTGAGCAATCAAGTCCTCGAATTAGCCCTCTCACAAAAAAGGAAAAAGGAAAAGATGTCTTCGCATCGAAGTCCAAATATGAGAACTAATGACAATAAAACGAAGTAATTTTGTTGTCCCAGCTTTAATCCTTTATGTCAATTGTTCACTTTGGATCTAATTTTGGTCACTTATTGTCAATTGTTTACTTTGGAGTAATTAATTGGACATTGGGCAACTTAATGATATTAACCAATATAAAATGCTACTAATAAATAGTTATAGCAAACAAAATCCAAGTAAAACAGCAGAATTATTTAAAGATAATAATAACCTTTTTGTTTGCAGTTTACAAGAGGGTGTAATTATCTAAATAAGACAATAGGAACCATATTGTCCTTTTGTGCAAGGTTGAGAACAAATTGTCGGTTAAGAAATAATATTTTTTAATAAATTAATTCGATTGTTCGAACGGATTGTCAAAAAATAATGGATTATGACTTGCCTCACTATCATATAAGTGAAAAATTTAAAGTCTTTATTATCAAATAAATTTAATGATGACACTAAAATGAACTGATTATTGATGTTGTAAAGAATGATTAGCTTGTATAGACTGCATCGATACTTAGTGGAGTAGTAGTTAACAGATACTATAGTATATGTTATTAAAAGTTGAAATACTAGAAAAACTAAGAAATTGGTGCATCTAGTTCAATAAGTTTTTCTTAGAATATAAGAACCCTCTACATATATACTTCCCTTTTTTTTTCTTTCCCAATGATTTTCCATTGTTATAATTATTGAGCTTCTTAACTAATTATACAAAACTTGTGTAATTGTGAGTACAGAATATATAAAAGATCCCCAAATAAATTAAAAATAAGATCATATGCCCCCGTAACAAACATCATTTACCAATTTATAAATAAATGTTTGATCAAACAACCACTCTTCTTTCATTGACTATAATCAACTCTCACTTAAAAAACCAAATGTACATCATTAATAAAAATATATGATTAAAGTCTCCATATCTGTCGGTCATATTTGCTGAGATAGTTTTTTTTTTTTTAGAAAAAGGATTAATATATCTTCATAAATCGGATTCATTGAAGGAAAGAAAAATGTCTTACCAAGTACGTTATTAGTACAAATGTAACTTGGTTAAGAACACTTTATTCATATCAAATGTATTTTTTTAATTACTTAGGTAAAATGCCTTCTAATACAACCCAAATTAAAGTATAGAGAACAAAAAAAATTACATATGAAATGATGATTTAAAGTATTAATGTGCGTGATGATGTCAAAAGATTTTCCAATTAGGAGAGAAGTCACTATTAAATGTGAATGTTGCACCAACCAAACGCCGCCACGTACACGCACCAAAACAGAGCAATAATTAACATAGAGGTATGAAACAATTATGCTTCATTGCAGAGGGAAAATATTCTAGTCATAGTTACAAGAACCTAAGCACTTTTGTCAGTTTGTGGATATATATACAGGGATGTGAATAAGTTTATAATTGAAATTCTGTCAAAAATCAAAGTAAATTTTAGCCATTGGATCCTGTAATGTAACCGTTAAATTAATGTCACGTGTCACCTAATAATGTAGATTGTGTAGTCTAATAATGTAGCTCGGCTAATAATGTAACACGCTGTAGTCTGATAATGTAGATTGTGCAGTCTAATAATGTAGCCTAGTTAATAATGTAACGCTTTTCGTGTAATAATGTATCTCGGGTATTATGATCACAACCATCTAATCTGAGGATCCAAGGGCTGTGATTTGCTTTGATTTTTGACAGAATTTGCTTTATGGACCATAGTGCGCCCCTCCTATATATATACATGTACACTCTTAATCAAATTGATTTTAAAAATAATAACCCAAATAATATTGTAAGTAAGTAGTTTACTTAACGTACCAATGAATCAGTTACACTAATACTCCATTAATTTCGTGACAATATTAGCAATTTGATTGGTAATATAAGCACAATAGACCATTATCTTTTAGAGGTTTGACACAACTCATGGAAATAAGATGATTCAAACTTTCATTTATGATATATTCATTTAAAATAAAACATTTTATATAGTTAATTATTATCAGAGACTAATACACATGTAGTTGGGAGGGAATTAAGTCCCTCCCCAGTATATTTTTAAAATTTTATTTATATAATATTATTGAATTTTCAGTTGTTTATAAAAATTTTGTACAAAAGCTCCTGTTAGAAAAATATATGTATTAAAATTATTATTCGAAATTTAGAATATATAGCTCTTCCAGTACAATAAGCGTTTACTTTTAATTACGACAATTATTAGATTGATATAATTAAAAATAATAATAAATCCATTAAATATTGGTTGATTTAACCCAAAATAAATGGCTGGTAGTATGTCCAAATATATCAATTTGAGTTCATTGACATTTTACGTGATCATTAATTAATTAAAAGACCAAAGTTATACGCATTGCTGTTTGAACTCTGTAGACGTAAATGAACATGTTTTATTCCTTTACCATTTAAACATGACATATTTTTCGTCACTTGTAGTATAAATTAAGTTTCATTGCATCTCAAAACTTTGGTCTCAAAAGTCAAACCCCATGAAACACAAATAAATACTTTCAGAATCTGACTTAGGGAATAAACTACAAAATATTTTCGCAAACTCAAATAATAAACATTACACGTATATAACTACTTAACATTTTGTACCAATGATCTACACTTCATATTTTAAGGGCGTTATTCATAAAATAAAATTTTATTGAAAATAATAATAATTCTATTGAAATATAAAGAATATGACACAAATATTTAAGGTGACGTATAAAGTAAAGATAGTTGATTAAGTTTTCTATTTTAGGTTATTCTCTTTTAATGCCACTGAAAAAATAAAAGAACATTTTTCTAGTATAGCAAAGAAGAACATTTTAATTAGGGATATCAATTCGGCTAACCCGCTCGGGTTTGGGCCAATCCATTCGGGTTATCGGGCTATTTGGGTGCGGGTTATTCGAGCTGTGGATTTTTCGGGTTATAAATTTTTGGCCCTAACCCTAACTCATCGGGTTTCGAGCTAACGCACGGGCTATTCGGGTCAGAAGTGATCTTATTTGTTACTTTCTATCCAATTCAATATTCTACCTTGTAAAAAAAACAGATTGTCGTAAAGTGAAGTATTATCAAAGTGATCAAAAGAAAGAAAATAATAGCTATTGAAAATTGAAACAAAACACATAAACATATCGCTCAATTAGTAGCACGTGTGAATCTGAATACAATTAAATGGCAATTAAACGGAAATCATGCATTTTAAAAGGAGTTAAATAACGTTCTTAATTGTTTACCCGAAAAATAAATTCTAAAAAGTTAAAAAATATAGTATAGATAATATGTCAAAAAATAAATTCTATGGAGTTTAATGTGATTGTATGAGTACATATTATGATATTATTATAGTCTATATTTCATTTAACCTAACTTTTAATTTGAGAAAGAATATATAATTACCATATATAGGTTCATATGCCATATATATTTCATATATATAAGTATATAAACCCAAAATTTGATAATAATTTTTTTAAATGCCCAATTCATGGGCTAACCCGCAACCCACCCGGACCAGCCCGCATAACCCACCGACCCAAACGGGTCAGCCCGTGTAGCCCGGTTATGGATTTGGGTTACAATTTTTCGGCCCTAACTCTATGATTTTACCGGATTATTTGGATCGACCCGCGGGTTTCGGGCTAGATTGACCTTCCTAATTTTATTTATTAAGTTGTTGTCAATTGCCTAAATTGGTTACTCTTTCCAATTACACTTATTATTCATTCCTTTCTATTTCCATGGAAAAATGATGCACTTTTGTCTCAATTCCTTATCAAGTTAAATAGCGATAGTGAAACATCATAAGAGAGGTTTTATTTGTCAATTTTGCAATTATTTTCTACTTTGAAAACTGTTTCGCTCTCCCTTTCATAATACATCATGTTTTTTTTGTTTTGCATGACTTTCGCACCCAAAATAGTTGGTTTTTTACATATTCATTATCAAAGGTTGTTTTGTATTTCCCTCAATTTATAACGAGTTAATTATACAGGTAACTCTTTACGCAAATCTTACATTAGTTTTCAATCATTTTTAATTAAAACACCAATTTTCAATCTTTTGTACTCTTAACACCTTAAATTTTAAACGCAAGACCTATATGATTATATATGTGATGTAATGCATGGTTGAGCTAGCAAATCTTGTGGGTTAGAAATTAGAATATTACCGAATCAACTTAACCCAATAAATACAATTTTATACAAAGACTAAAAATAATCTGGTTCACTCTACCTTTTAAAATATAATTTGTAAATGAAATAAAATAATTTAAATAATAAGTGAATTTCACAATTAATCTCTGGAAAATAAGGTTTGTAAATTTTAGGTTATTGAAGTAGGAAAAATCATGTTTCGTAAGCACTTCATATGTGAATTTTTCTGTCCCCGAAAAATTACATTTCATAGAAGTTGCATACCCTTTTTTTTCTGGGACTAATTATGAAGTTATTTTTTTTTTAATGAGTTACTCTATTCCAATTCAAAGTTATCAGATTCCTAACGGGTCGACTCGATAAGGTTAGAATCCAATACGACTTAAACTCAATCCCACTAATTTAATCTCAACGAATATTACTAGCTACTCCCTACGTCCGCCATTAACAGTCTCATTTATGGGTGGCACGGGTAATCATAGAATTCTTTGTCTTCATATTAATCTCATCTTTTTTTCCTACAGTAACTAGATAAGTTAATTATTCCCGACGTGTATCAATACTCCCATTTCAAATCTTGTAACAACACATGCATAAACCAAACAAAGTCATAGGCAATCGGCATTTAAAAGGCCGTGGGATAATTAAAGCAAAATGAGTTTTGAACATTCAATGGTAAAAATAACTAGTATGAGTCAATTACTTTCAATCCATATGATTTTAAGCATTTAGCTATCCATACCAGATAAACTAAACCAATAAAAAAAAATGAAGCATGTTCAATCTAACAAAAATTAGAAAAACATAGGAGGATTTAATATTGGCTCTGCTTGATCTACAATTTGCATTGAATTCCCGCTAAATTGCTATTCTTCTCCAAAAGTAAAAACACGACAATGCTAAACTATGTGTACAAAAATCATAAATACTTATATAGTGGGAGGAAGTTCAATACGATTTGGGCTTGAAAAATCCTAAATTGGACCTAGGCATATTGGAGCACGAGGCATACGTTTGGAAGGTGACCGTGTGGCTCATAATAAAGTCCCAACCTTCTCTCGTTGGTTGTTTCCATATCACCACATGGCTAGTGTCCGAGGCTGGTGGCATCATACGAGTCGTGCGGTCCTCGTCAATCCTCGATATCGCCAACACCACACGGGTTGGGTGGCACTGCTTTGCTCATGTGCGTGTTGTGCGATCATCTTGATTTTCTATGAACTCCAAATTCATGCCTTTTCATCTTTTACCCCTTTTAAAGAATTTCTTACTGCTAAGCTCAACAAACTCATCAAACATATCAAATTATCATAAAAATTGCTTTTCTGGATACGAATACATTGTAAAACTTCCCACTCCCTCCTCCTATTAAATGTCTCATTTTTTCCTTTTTCATCCGTACGTCAATAAATGTCTCATTTCACTTTTACAATATTTGGTTAGTGGACCCTTCATTCCAACTTATTCCACTCACATTTTATTATAAAATCAATATATAAAAGTAGGCACCGTATTCCACTAACAGTTTTATCCACTTTACTTCATAAAGTCAAACAAATTCTTAAAACTTGTGCTAGTCAAATATAAGACATTTAATGTCAGGAAAATATAAGACATTTCCGACTAAGGAAATGAATATTAATTATGAAGAATAGATTACTTACTGAAGTCGCCAAATGGTTGTTATGTTAAAAGTGGAGCTTTATTTTTTTCATCATCTTTACTTAAAGCTAAACAACAATAGTTCTAAATTTAATAGCTACGTAAATAAGTTTATGCTTAGACAATTTTTTAATAATTAGGATATATTGTCGGATTTTGTTATTTGGCACTGTATACCCCTCCCGCCGTGTGGACCCTCCTCCAGCCTGTTGTTCATTTCCAACTTTTTACCTAAAAATTTACCAATGTTGGTTACAGAATTAAAATTAAAATTAATAGTTACATTATTTCATTTTTATCTGCTTTGTCAAGTTAATTTTACCTTTCGCTCTCAAGCAAACTCTCCTATTTGCTTTCATAACAATTGCCCTTTACCCTATTATACATCTTATTTTATCAATACAAATAATAATAGAAAATAGTAATTAATGTGTATTACCCACTATTTTCTACCCTAAAACCATTAACCACAAATGTAGTAGGTTATTTGATATTTACAATCATGTTTGCTGGCATCAATAAATGTTACATATATTTAATAAATATTTGGAAAATATTCGAGGATCGATTTGATATTTTTGATATAGAAAACAATAAGAAAAAAGATTGATATTACTAATTTCCGAACTGTTTCCATCCATTCTTCTTCCACACTTTAATATTCCACCAAACAACATAGCAGCACTATTTAGTAATTAACCAAACCAACGCCACATATTTTCTCCCAAACAAGAGAGAGAAATCAACAGACTGACTTACTTATTACTCTAGACCGACAAATCCCCAAATTCATCAATCGCCATGGATTCTCAGATCTATGGCCTCTCTCTCGCCTTCCTCGCTCTTCTCGCCACCACCGCCTCCGCATTGCCGGCCAAACCAGCAAGCTCCGCCGCTCAGATCAATTCCAATTCAGTCCTCGTAGCTCTCCTCGATTCGCATTACACCGAGCTCTCGGAGCTCGTTGAGAAGGCGCTGCTCCTGCAAACGCTCGAAGACGCCGTCGCCAATCACAACATTTCCATATTCGCCCCTAGGAATGAGGCGCTGGAGCGGGATTTGGACCCCGAATTCAAGCAATTTCTGCTGGAGCCACGGAATCTCAAGTCTCTCCAAAATCTCCTTCTCTTCCACATGATTCCCACCCGCATTCAGTCCAATCACTGGAGGAACAAGCCAGTTCACCACTCCAGCCTCTGCCGCGACGCCGCCGGCGAACTGATTCCAATCCACGAGAAAAACGGAGAGAAAATCGTCGGCACGGCTAGGGTTATCAAATCCGACGACATCGTCCGCCCCGACGGAATCATCCACGGCATTGAGAAGCTCCTAATCCCCAAATCCGTCCAGCACGAATTCAATTCGCGCCGCAGCCTCCGCGCTACCTCCGCCGTGATTCCCGAGGGAGCACCGGAGGTCGATCCGCGGACTCACCGCCTGAAGAAATCCGCACCGCCCGCCCCCGCCGGCTCCCCTCCCGCCCTCCCTATCTTCGACGCCCTAGCTCCCGGCCCCTCCCTCGCCCCTGCCCCTGCTCCCGGCCCCGGCGGCCCGCACCACCACTTCGACGGCGAGAGCCAGGTGAAGGACTTCATCCAAACGCTCCTGCATTACGGCGGCTACAACGAGATGGCGGATATCCTAGTCAATCTGACGTCGCTCGCCACCGAGATGGGACGGCTGGTCTCGGAGGGGTACGTGCTGACGGTGCTGGCGCCGAACGATGAGGCCATGGCGAAGCTGACGACGGACCAGCTGAGCGAGCCTGGGGCGCCGGAGCAGATTATGTATTATCACCTGATTCCAGAGTACCAGACGGAGGAGAGTATGTACAACTCCGTGAGGAGATTTGGGAAGGTGAAATACGACACGTTGAGACTGCCGCATAAGGTGGTGGCGGAGGAGGCTGACGGCTCGGTGAAATTCGGCCACGGCGAGAGCTCTGCTTACCTCTTCGACCCAGATATCTACACCGATGGCAGAATCTCCGTTCAGGGCATCGACGGCGTTCTCTTCCCCGCGGAGGAGACCGTCGCCCCCAAAGCCGCTCCTCTCGCCAAGATTGTTTCCAAACCAAGAAGAGGTATGTTCATTTATTTATTTTTTTAATCCGAATTCGATTATCCTTGAATTTTGTTAGAAATTGGTTTTGTCAAGAATTGATTGGTGAAATTAGAGGGTTATTACTATTAGATTGTCATTCCAGTGGGAAAATTCAGGTGGGCTCCGGCGAATTTTAGTTGCTGAACTTGTACGCACGTTTTATCCCTTTTTTCTCTTGATAATTAATCACAATTAATTTTACTCAACTGGTGGTTAATAGGTCACTGATATTCAACATTTTAATTAAATCAAGTCGAGACTAGGGCGTAAAACATCATAATTAAACAATTAACCTCCAATTCACGGGATTAGTTAGCATCATATGGTGTCCTATTAGGCAGGCTGTTACAATCACATTAGTGCTTGTCCATTAATTAATAATACTAGTGTTTTAGCGCAGCTCTAACCCATATTTTAGTACTCCCTAGAATTGTAAGTAAGAATAAAATACTTTAGAGAATGTTACTACTACTACTAGCTTTGGGGTTAAAAGTAAATAACGAAATTAGGTGGTGATATTTGTGGGTGGAAAATGGGGATGGGAAGTATCTAGTGGTGTCGGGAACACGGTGGAGCCTCATGAATGGGCAGCGATGAAATTGACCATCACCAAAGCACAGTGGATCATAGCTGTGGTTTTCTATAAATAATTTTTTTCTTGACTCTAAAAAAGCTTTAATTGTAGAGTTGAGACCAGCCTGTAATTGACTAATAGTGCCCACCTTTTTATTCATCGCCTGTCTTATTCGTTATTCTTTTGTGACATATTATAAATATTCACAATCACAGGTGTGATTATGTATACTTCCCCTTCTTTCTCTATAGAAACACTCTGTATTTTAGTTGATTAGTCTGCTATATTCATTTATGTTAAGTCCACTATCTAATTAGCTGGAATGACAATATTGTTGTTATTCTTCCAAAGAGAAAATAATTGGAGACATGTGGTGTGATTTATTACAATTATTTGAATGTTGTAATATGTTTGATAATTGGTTGATTTTGTTGTTTAGTTGAACTGCCTAACAGGTGAAATAATAATGTGCAGGGAAGCTGCTAGAATTGGGATGCAGGATGCTTGGGGCTGTTGGGCAAAATCATCACTTCTCTACCTGTCATTAAATTTCATACTACTATCATAAAAAAATATATGGAAAATTAAAGGACAGAAATCCACAATGATGCAAAAAGGTGAGTTACAGATAATTTTAGTAAAATTTAATTTATTTTCTTGTAATCTTTGTTAGTAGGTAAGTAACATATTTTTTTCATTATAATTACCAGGATGGTGAATGCACTTGAGCTGAAGATAGAAATCAACAGTGTGCTTGTTCATCAGAGAACCCCACAAGGACAGAAGAGACTTTCAATTTTTATCTTCCTTTTTTGTTTTTTGCCCTTGTAATTTTGTTATAATTACTGTAATTACATACCCATTTTTTTATTTGTATTTAAGTAAGCTTGGTCCGCCGACAGCAAGTGTATGCACAAATATATAGGAGTGGAGTATATTTTTTATAAAGAGGGGAGGGGGGTTGCCTCTGTTTAAAGAATGCCATGAAAATCTTGTGGTGAGACCAACTTTTACTTTCACTTTTAATAATGGACATTATTTGTTGTCCTTTTGTGAATGGAAAGAACCTTCCTTTTCATAACTCACTTTATTTCTGCACAAGCAATTTCCGTGGACACAACTTATGCTTTTCTTCGATGAATTTTGTGCTCCTACTATTTAATTTGGACTTTGATTGGGAATCATAATTTGTTGTAAAGCTGTAATCAATACTCCTATATATTTTGGTGAACTATAACTATCAAGTGTAGGTGAAAACATTGATAACGTGAGATGCTTTCACATTCACATTAGATCTTTGTGATCGGAAAATTGAATATGTTTCTCCTTTTCACAATAAGTAGGGATTTTCATTTGAACCCTTCAATATTTTATTTTTGTTTGCATATTTTGATGGAGCTGTAATAACCAACGATTATACTATAAAAGTTTACAAAAAAACCTTTGGTGACATTTACGATTAAGAATTATCCTATACCAGGGTGTTCGGTTTGCAAGATTATAATTGTGTTTGGTTCATAAGATTCAACCCCACAACTCAATCCTAGATGAATAATCTATGGGAAATTAGTCATAACTAACCCCCTATGACTAAAATAATCTCACAACTCAATCATAGATTGTATCTTGGTATATTTTTATCTTGGAAACCGAACACCACCTACGTAGATTAAAATTGTATAGGTTCATATGTTCTTATTGTGAGCTACATTGGAACTTTTGAAAATGTTATGCCCTTTGATCATTTTGAACTAACTTACTGGATTCATATGACATGACGAATATAAAAATACTCCTCATTTAAGTATGTTTCTCATAAATCATG
This sequence comes from Salvia hispanica, assembly GCF_023119035.1. Taxonomy (NCBI): domain Eukaryota; kingdom Viridiplantae; phylum Streptophyta; class Magnoliopsida; order Lamiales; family Lamiaceae; genus Salvia; species Salvia hispanica. The sequence continues at coordinate 31,137,583 of NC_062965.1, read as the reverse complement.
AATATTAAACGCACTCTTTGTAAAAATGCAATTGAGTTTATGGCATAAAACTAAACACAATCGAATCTCACTGTGCAAAATTCCGCAATCACTGTACTCTAATTGTGAGTTAATCGTGATTTATTAAGACCCATCAATTATTAAAAAAATCCAAAGTTCGAGTTGGCCTAAGATCATGATCTCCCAACTCTTCTTCCACACCCTTCATTCTATATTTCCTAATAACACGATCCGATCCAATCTGAATCACTACAAACTTTAATTACAATTTACATCAATATTTATGCTACATTGACCTCATACAATTTTCACAAATTCTACACTAACCTACATTTTATGTAACATAAAACTATATGTAAATATATATATAGATGCACTAAAATTTAGTGTGAATGATATTACAAGTAAGGCACAAGGCGGCAGGTGGAATTGAAGTTACCGTAGATTGTAGAACCTTCGCCAGAATAATTAAATAGCATTAAAATAATAATAATTCGTGTCTGAAAAAGACAGCTAAGTGGTAGATGCTTATAAGGTTTTCACAAAAGAGTAAGATGCTGCGTCTTTGACAGATGGAGTAGAGACATCATATCTAACTCTCATATGGTTGCATTTTTCAACTCCGTTTCTTTCAACAAACCCTCTTTGCCTTTCATACAATTTTTAATAAGGATATTTACTTCATAGCAAATTCAACCACTTTGGTCTTATCTCAACGTCAAGAGTTTAAATTGCAGTGGATATACGTAGATGAAAAAAGTTATACTACTACTTTAATTGAGTGAGAGTATAATTTCCATTTCACACCAACACTTCCACTATAATTCTCTACTTATTCATAGTCTTCTTCTTCAAACATCGGTCATGTTATCTTGTACTCCAACCAAAGCTCACCAAATTTGCATCTGTGGAAATTATTTCGTTCTTATTAATTATGAGCAAACACTTGATAAATAGAAATTCTTTACGCAAATTAATAATGTAGTACAGTAATACTTAAGATATACTAATGAAATCAAATGGACTATGGCAGGATTAATCAAATCACGCTTGTGAACCCATGGGACATTTCAAGTGAAAATGAGGCACGAGATGAGAGATCATGTAAACTTTTAGTACTCCATGTTTTTTTCACATACGACTTAACGTGTCAAGATTTCTCGTTGCAGCTAATCAAATATTAACAAATAATTGCAGAGCTGGTGCTAATTCAAATACTCCTATTACACTATTCAAATTAAATTATTTAAAAATATTTGACACTTTCACTATCAACAAATTAACATGATTCATGATTTAGAGGAATAAATAGAGGAAGAGAGTTTATTGACAAGCAAGTTATCGGAATGGAATATGGTAAAAATTATTGTAGCTATATTTGATAAAATAAATACTACTAACATTTATCATTAATACGTGGAGTAGTAGTTTTAATTATTTATTGCTAGATTTTTATGGGCTATCTACATTCACTAAGATTGGGCTTAAATGAAATAATGTGAGAAAATGAAAAGAGAAAGCCCAGATGGTAAAGCCCAAGAAAATTCTTCATCTAACATCCCATTCCCATGTCGTTTGTGATTGAAGGCGGCACTCAATCTCAAACCCCTCCAATCCATAGCTAAAACACAAGCTAAACGATGATACTGAGGAATCTCTCTCCGTCAAAGCTCAGAAAGCTTCTCTCTCCATTTTCTCTAACTGCCTATACACACACCAGACCTGTATGTAACTCCTCATTCAATTCATTAATCATCGAACCTTCCCCCTCTTTTCCACTTCCCCAAAACCCTGCTAAAACCCTACCTTTTCTATTTTTTTCAAACCCCTTTTCTTCACAATCTGGAAAGATCAAATCTTTCTCTAATTCACTACTAACCCGCGATGGAAATTACGAGGAAGCCACTGAGCAAGCCTTCGCCATTTGCCCTGGCTGCGGTATCCAAATGCAGGATTTTGATCCCAAGCAACCCGGGTACTCCGTCAAGCCCTCTGCCAAGGGAGAACACTATAAGAAATTTAAAAAAATGACTCCGATTTTGGACGAATCAGAAATCTCCGACTCCCTTAAACGAGGAATGGCAAATGAGATACTCGAAGTTGTTAGAATTGATAATTCTGGAACAGCAGACAACGTGTTCGATGAAATGCCTGACACAAGTGAGAAGGAAAGGGTTAGCCAGAAGCCTGTTGTTTGCTCTAGGTGCCACAGCTTGAGGCATTATCAGAAGGTGAAGGATCCTGGTGTGGAGAATTTGTTACCTGATTTTGATTTTGATCACACCGTTGGTAGGAGGCTGATGTCGATTAGCGGGGCGAGAACTGTAGTTTTGCTGGTGGTGGATGCTGCTGATTTTGATGGCTCGTTTCCAAGAAAAGTAGCAAATTTGGTGTCTAACACAATCGATGAGAATGCAAGATCTTGGAAGGAAGGGAAATCCGGCAATATACCGAGGATTGTATTAGTAGTGACCAAGATTGATCTTTTACCTAGCAGCATTTCCCCAACTAGGCTCGAGCATTGGGTTCGTACACAAGCAAGGGAAGGTGGGGCGGGAAGGCTCGCGAGTGTGCATTTGGTGAGTGCTGTGAGGGATTGGGGGTTGAAGACGTTGGTTGATGATGTGGTTACCTTTGCTGGCCCGAGAGGGCACGTGTGGGCTGTGGGTGCTCAGAATGCTGGGAAGAGCACGTTGATTAACGCGATAGGGAAGTGTGTGGGGACAAAAGCGACTCATGTCACGGAGGCATCAGTGCCTGGGACTACCTTAGGGATTGTGAGGATTGAGGGAGTTCTTCCTGGGAAGGCCAGGTTGTTTGATACGCCCGGGCTTCTGCACCCTCATCAGATTTCGACCAGGTTGAATGCAGAGGAGCAGAAGCTTTGTCGTATAGACAAGGAGTTGAAGCCGAGGACATATAGGATCAAGGTTAGAAATGTTCCTTTGGGAGGGTGTTGAAGTTCATATTTCAATGTTGATTGCTTTGATTTATTCTGAATCTATATCTGTGTGTTTGTTCAATCTTTTTGAAAAATCTACTTCTTTTTCTGAATTCTAGCTTTGTTTTGCTCTTTTGCCCTAATGTTTTGCTTGATTGTTGAATAGTAAATTGGAGATTGGGAAAAAAAAGCCGTAACATTGTCATTTTGTATAAGCTAGTGTTCAATGTTTAAGAATTATAATGATCCATGTGTATGTTAATAATTGGACTTTTTAGTATAACAGATTAGAAAATGTTTCCAAAATTATTGTTTTTAAAAATATTCACTGTAATATGTTTATTCTTGAACTTCTCTTGGCTGATTTTGAAGAGGAAATAGTGCTCTTGTGTTGGAGTGTGGTCTTCTCATTATGATTTATTAAAATATTGATACTTATCCTGAAATGTTTCCTGAATTGTTTCAGGCAGGATATTCAATTCATATCGGTGGGCTGTTCAGGTTGGATGTCGAAGAAGCCTCAGTAGATTCAATCTATGTTACGGTATGGGCTTCATCTTTGATTCCTTTGCATATGGGGAGGACGGAGAATGTAAGCTCGATGTTGGAAGAACACTTTGGCCGTCAGTTGCAGGTATACTTACACGCTATAGCTTGTGATATAATCTTATGGGAACTGTAAAAGGTCTTTTTTTTACGAATTACTGAATGCTTATGAATATCTATCAAGCAGTCCGTGTCTCCAGCATTTATCCAAATGCAATAATTCTTGTTAACTTTGTTTCGATAAAATGTTGTTGTAACTTGTCCTTTTTCAGCCTCCGATTGGGGAGGGGAGAGTGGAGAAGCTCGGAAAATGGGTGAAAAAGGAAATCCAAGTCTGTGGGGAGAGCTGGGATTCGAGTTCCATTGACATTGCTGCTGCTGGCCTTGGTTGGTTTGCTGTTGGGCTCAAGGGAGAAGCGGCATTGGCTGTGTGGACATACGACGGGGTTGAAGTGACAGCGCGAAATGCTTTGCTTCCTCAAAGGGCAAAGAATTTTGAAGTTGCAGGATTCACAGTGTCGGAGATTGTGTCCAAAGCTGATCGAGCTAGGAGTAAGCAAAGCCCGAAGAAGAAGAAGATCAGCAGCCTGAAAAATGCAGCTTCAACAGCTTCCTCTGTGTCGAATGATAGTGAAGATTCAAGTTCAGATTCGTCGTCGTCTTCTGGTGAAGATCTGAAGTCAGATGATTCAGCTGCAGTTTCCAACTCTAGATGTTGAATGGGATATAAACCATACAAGGAAAAAGTTCTCACTCACCCACTCATAAACAGGAGGCTAGAGATTATTCAGGAATTCAGTTAATAGTTTATTATTCTTTGTTTTGGTTGGAAAAATGACCCTTTGATCGTTTAGACCGTAGATAGTTGTTTTAATCTTAAACCAATTTGTAAAAGTTGATCACCGATACACCTCAACATTATAAGTATCTTGTTATGTTGTTTAACATAGTTAATTGATTTTGAGTCATGACTGATTGTATCTATACGATTTCTTTGATCAAAATGGGTCAAACCCACATGCTCTTTTTTGATAACTTCGATGGGCCATACTTGTACAATGCAAGTAGATGAAACTAACATGTTCAAAATGAATTAAAAGCCAACAAAACATAAGACAATTCCAATTTGAGAACTTGTTTAGTTTAATAGTACTAGAATTTACTTGCGAGAAATAGAAGCTGTTTTTTTTATTTTTATTTTTAATTACCGAGGGTATCCACCGGCGAGCCCAAAATGACTATTCTCCCCGCTGATTTGTAGGCACCTCAATAGGTGGGACAGATGACCCAAGGATTTAAAGCTGTCAGGCACCTCAATAGGTGGGACAGCTAGCCCAAAGATGGGATCGATCCCCTGACCATTTGGTTAAGGATGGACGAGTCCCATGCCACTCGACCACACCCCTTGGGTTAATAGAAGCGTTTTTTAATTACATCGGTGGTGGCTTTTTTACTAAAGTTTACATCTTGTCTGGTAAAATTCTCATATATACATATTATATAGGCACTTATCTAACTTAATTCTTGATAAAATAAACTTTAGATAATATATACGTACACTTAATATTTGTCTTGGTCTGTTTTGCAATAAAGTTCTAAAAAATCGTCATGCATACTTATATCCACATTTAATACTACTGCTACATATCTGCAGATGATTTTTATAAATAGAAATGAATTATATATAGTATTAACATTTCAAGAAAAAATGGCAGATTAGATAAAATATTCACTAAATTTGACAATCGCTGAGGTTATTCGGATGGACTGTCCTATGAGATATATGAATTTCTAATTCTAAATATATTAAAAAATGAACATAAGAATTGTAATTAGTATGTCGCAAACTTCCAAGGGTTGCAGATAGTTAGGGAAAAAGAAATAGCTCGAGTATACTCTTGCTATTTATCATTTAAATTGGGTACTTGAGTAGACTATATTTTCAAGCTTTTTCATAAAATATTTTGAGAAAAAAGCACAATGGTTATAATATAAACGTTTAATACAAATAAAGACATACTCCTACATTACAAAACATGCAAAGATGAGCTCATAAGTATATGATCACCCTATGAGATTGATAATCAACAGAGGACTGAGTATGGTGTAGAATGAGCAAATTGTAGACATAAAATTTGTGATAATAAAGTGTATCCAACTGATATATGTTACTCAAACTTTGAACATCCAACACCAGTATTCACAACAAAATGTACTTCCACTATAGAGAAAAAGGAAGAAACAATAACATATGGAGTAGTATAATGGAAGTAAGTATAGATGAGATGAGAGTGAATGTTGATATGTTCAACCTTCAACCTGCAGTTGAGCAGGCATTATCGCCCTCGACAACGAACTCTTCGACAAAGGACTCTTTTCCACCTTATCTTTACTCGCCAAGGGCGACCTGGGTGATCTGCACGGACTACCACACTCACTTCCACTCCCACTCCCCTTCTGCCTCCCCAGCTTCGGAGACTTTGGCCGTGTTGTCGGTATCTGCACAAACATCATCAATAATTAACCACATCTCATACCAAATTACAAAACACATCAATCAATAAATGTATACCTTCTTAAGCTCCACTTTTGGTGGAGGCTCTTTGTAGAAACTTGGCATTGGAGTAGCTCTGAATGTCAAGCTCTTCCTCAGTTGCTTTATCTCCGCCTCTTGACTTTCCTGCTCATCATCCAATTATACATCAAACCCACTCACTCACTACACACATCAATATATATATCACTACCTTGGATTTTGCTTGCATATCATTCTTCTCCACTTCCTTTGCTTGAACTTTCTGTTCTATCTTGGAGAAAAACTGATCATCACAATAAATAAAACAAAAAAGGAAAAAGTGAACATCCAATCTTTACTCAACCATAAATAGTAGTAGATTGGATTAATTTCAACCTCTTTTCTCCTCTCCGCACGCTCTTCCGATCTAAAGGAGAATGTCAGATTCCTACTTGATTACACAACAAACACAGAGTCAGAATCTAATTTGATCGAAAACAAGCAAGCTATATATCATCTTACTCATCACAAACAGAGTTCCGAGACAGCTTGACTCCCGGGAAGGGCTTCTTTGGGAGAGAGTTGGTCCTTGTACGCGTAGACGAAGCCTGGGAAACTCGGGACTCCACCTTGGAGCTGTTCTTCTGAGACAGCCTAACATCGGAGTCAGTGGGGTAAATCTCTATGCTCCTTTTCATGATGTCTGAGTGGCGGCTCGGGAACGACAGGCTCTGGCTCAAGCTCGCCTTTCCCAGCGCCGCGGATACTCTCGATGAAGAGCCCCATTCCTTCTTCACTAATGCCTCCTTTTTCTCAACTCGGTTGTTTCTACTACTCCTGATCTCTTTCGGTTTCCTCGTCTCAGCGCTTGATCCTATGCTCTCGCGCTTCTCGATCCTGTCGTCTTCGACTCCAGCGCCGTTGCCGGACTCCATTTCTGAGGGGGGCTGAATTTTACAATTCTACAAGTGTGGGATTGGAGAAGATTTATTAGGCATTTAAGGGTGTGATGACAGAATATTACCTGTTTTGGGGTTTTGGTGGGATGGATTTCGAGCTGTGATTTCTTGTCTGAAGTAGCAAATTTAAGAATGTGGATCTGTATCAACCGGAAACGGTTTCACAGTATTTTTTGAGTTGAGATGAGAATTTGTGTGCATTGATTGATGGAGGAGTTGAATTTTCTTAAGAAAATTGATGGGGATACAAAAGGACTAAACTGCCACCAGATTAACTAATTTTTAACTACCTTCCTTTCAATGAATCAAACTTTACCTCTACCAATTCCAAAAGAAAAACTTCCTATCCTAATCCACGATAAATAGCCTCGGGGGTGTACTTAAAAAAAAACTCTTTTTAAAATAATATCAGCCCGTTGGATTATGTAATAAATTAGGCTTTTAATGTAATAAATTTTCGTGTATAAGAATAAAGGTGTAACATGCAATTTTTTGTTAACATTCAATAATTGCGTCACGACAATGTATAATCTCCATTACACATAAACTCATTTAGTTATTATTTCATTATTTTTGCAAAACTTCAAGCTTACATGCTATATATTCAGTTATTTATAGATCCTATTTTTCACTACTAAATTTATTTACATTTAATTTATGCATATAAACATGATATAATAAGTCTGCCTCATTTACACATTTAATTATAATTTTTGCATTATTATTACTTAATAAGTGCGTGCGTTATATGTTGTGCATAGTTGTATCACACAAATCTATAAACTCGCTCCTTAATAATCAGATATAATTTGAACAAATGAAACTCTTGACTAATATACCCCTCCAATGCAAATTCATAAACATAAAGATGCAACCCGGGGTTAAGAAATTTGGACAATACATATTAAGATCAAAGTGATGATATTTGCTCCCCATAAATAATAAGTACTATACACAAATTGCTAAACTTACTTGCATAAAATATAAATTGTGGAATAAAAGTGTGAATGTTGAAATGTCGATATTTTATGAGAAAATAATCTACTAGCCTATCTATGAATAACTTGTAGTCTGCTATTTGCTGATTTGATCCTTATCCTATTTATTACTCTCTGTGTTTCAAAATTACTTCAACTCTGTCCACAGTATAGTGACTTAATCAATATTAAACTAAATTACTTCCACTCTGTCCACAGTATAGTGACTTAATCAATATTAAATTATAGGATTATTTTATATGTTATTCAATTATGTTGATGGGCATTGTTGAAATAAATTACTACTCAAGAAAATGATATATTCTAAAATACATGTGGAGCACACACAGACAATATTTTTAATCTAACTTCAGCCAGCAAATATTGGAATGATTAAACAATGTCCCAAGCATAATTAGAAAACTTGGACTTTTTCGAATGAAAATTATTCTCCACTGTGTGTGATTTTAAGTGTATATTGGACTTTTCTAATCAAAATTATTCTCCCTGATCTCAATGAGTGTATCTTTTGTTGTATATATATCTTGTGTGAGATAGTCAAATGGTATCAAAATTTTAATCATTTAAAATACTAAGTTTGTTATGTTTTTCCACATTCATTAATGTAATGACATTACTAATTGGAATCCTACTTAATGACAGATATACAAATGATGGAGACTTTACACAATTGTTGGGATAGAAATCAACTTAATTAAGAAACCAATTTGAAAATTGCAAGCCACAACTTTGGCTTTGGGTAGCGTAAATTCTTCCAAAAATCCAACGACCAAGCAACATTTTCTTATTAATTACTGTCGTTGTATACAATTAATTAGTTCGATCGTGAATTGACGTTTATTACTATTTGTTTCACTACATATCTAATTGGATAAATATCTTGTTTAATTAGTATTTATTTGTTTATTCAATTTATTCGGTTTGTCTTTGTTTTCATTCAAAACATTAAACGTAGTTTTTGACAGGTTGCATATTGTATTCTTTCTTGAATAACTATTTCAGTCTATATATTACACATATTTTTTTTGTTGCTTATTGTTAAACAAATATTTGTATTGAATTTATGAGAGAAGGTGCCAAAAAACGGAGTTGACATGGGGAAAGGTGAGGTGGTGGATTGATTATGTTGGGATTGGAACAACAGAATGTGTGTTGTAGTCACGTCTTAGTAGCTTTGCACATGTCTTGCCCATATCCAAAACACCCAATTTGTTGCCCTCCATCATTCTTTTCGTGTCTTGCACTTTTAATAATAATCATACTAATAATAATAACAATAACATTTTTTGTATGTAATACATGGTCGGATGATTTGTGAGTTACGTTAAGATTACAATTCAAATACTATTGAATATGAACTTCTTAAACAAATTCATAACCTGTTTCATCTTCTAGTATAATGATGTGATATATGTAATGTAACCGTGCTCTGATCCCAATCTAGTGCCTTTTACATTTACTACATAGGCATAGAGCAGATTGATTGTCATTTTCTATAATATGAATATTTTAATAACTCATTCTATGTTCCACTTATAAAGTTAATAATCATACAATCTTGAGCCTAGATGGAACGTGATCGTGAATTCTATGCTACTACATTATTTTGCTCATAAACTATGTTACTATTAAATAAAAACTTATCTTATAATTCAATAATATATCATTATGCACAAATAGTATTACTCCCTCCGTTCCACGAAAATATGCACTCTTTATTTTTTAGCCCGCCCCATAAGAATAAGCACTTTTCAAAAACTCTTTTCTCTCTAATGCGGTGAAACTCATTTTTTACTAACAATATTTTAATTATTTTTTTTCTACATCTCTCTTATTTGATCAACTTTGCATTAAAATTCGTACTGAATCTAGAGTGTATACTTTTTGGGGACAGATAAAGTACGTAGTAAAATTTATAATAATTGATCGTCATGGGCTTAAGAACACAATTGTGGGCTAAAGGTAAGTGAAAAATAATGAGTACTACTAATTTTCCCAATCACACCTTTTTAAGTTTTAGAAACATAAAAGTAGTCTCCTCTTTAGATTTTAGCTTATTTATGTTGAAATTTCAAGTATATGCTTCCTTCTTCCGTCGTTATTTGTCATTAGTGGTCTGACTCAATTTTAAGATATGTAACTAAAAATGTAGTGGAATGTGCAACTTTTATTAATATTTTTTTATATCCTTGTATATTAGTTGGAATAATAAAATAAAAAATGTTATAAATATTCATAGACCTATCAAAAAAAATTCATGATAAGTATTGATGGACCGAGAGAGTAATACAGGTAAGGTAGTAAGAAGTAACTGATCCGTTTGAACAAAAATCCATAGTTATGACTCATAAATCAATTTGAATTGCGAATACTATTATGAAATACTCTCTCCGTTCGCGAATAGGAGTCTCGTTTTCCCATTTTAGTCCGTCTACGAATAGGAGTCCCAGTTCACTTTTACCATAAATGGTAATAGGGTCTTACCTTCTACTAATTCATTCCACTCATATTTCATTTAAAACTACTCCCTCCGTCCCGGCTAAGATGACACATTGCTTAGCCGGCACGGGATTTTAGGAGTTATTGGTTAAAGTGTTTAATTGGAGAGAGAAAGTGGGTGTAAGTATTAAAGTAGAGAGATAAAGAAAGATGAATATTTTAATAGGAGTGAGAAAAAGTGGTTGAGTGTATTAATTGGAGAGAGAAAGTTACCAAAAAAGGAAATGTGTCATCTTAGTTAGGACAAACAAAAAAGAAAAATGTGTCATCTTAAGCGGGACGGAGGGAGAATATATACAAGTTGAACTCATATTCCACTAACTTTTTTTTATCTATTGTTTTTTAACTTTTCTTAAAACCCGTGCTGATCATGAATGAGACTCCTAATGGCGGACGGAGGAAGTAGTTACAATATAAATTTTCGCAAATATACATAGAGAAACGTGGCTGACGTGGCGTTTAGGAGCAGCTTGATTGGTCGGTTTGTAGATGGTGTTATCGACCACCCTCGTTAAATGTAAAGAAACAGCGGACACTGATTGGTGATATTTGAGCTAACAATTTGATAGTCACATCAATTTCAACATTTAGGATGGATGACTCCTCAATCCACAATCCACATCAACAAACAGGTTGTGTGGTTGACTGTGACCGGATGTGATAAATTGTACTCCCTCCCTCCATCCCCTGTTAGGAGTCACACTTTTATTTCTGCACTCGTTTTATAAAAATGATAATAAATAAAATGGAGAAATGGTAAAGTAAGAGAGAGAATAATATAAAGAAATGAGTGCAGAAACGGAAGTGTGACTTCTAATGGGGGACGGAGGGAGTACTCCTCACCATTATACGTTACAGTTAGATCCAATACAAATTTTAAGAAATAGAATAAAATAAAAGTTTGTTAAAAAAATTAATAGAATAAGAATCATATTTTTATATACTAATTTTATAATAAAATATAAGTGAGAATGAATTAATAGAGTAAATAGTCCATTACCAAAAATAGTAAAAAATAAGCGTGATAAATATTAGTAGTGGTTAGACCAAAAAAGAAAATAGTACTAACAAGTATTCCCTCCGTCCCACAAAAGATGTCACATTTTTCATTCCCCAATTAAAATAACTTACAAAATGGACGTATGTTATTTGCGATAAGGTTAGAGCCATATCAAATTCGCGATGGGATGTTTGAAGAGTTATGTGTGTGTGAGAGAGAATAGAGGGGAATGCATGTGTAACATGAGAACAAATCCGAGAAATTCAATAATTATAGAGAGGGAAGTTGGTTATGATAAAATATTTGTCGCTTGCAAAGACTAAGGCTTAATTCGATTAGGAGAAGCACATGTAATGTTATTTAACATCCAAATACATATTTGTCTTGTTGCTCTTCAGAGAGTATCCTAGGCAATCACAAACATTTGTTGTCTTTTCTCTTTGTATTTCTCTCACTTGAATATATTTCATTGGGATTTTGCTTCGTGCTCTATCGCAGTCAACTTTGTTTAGTGCATAACCAGCCTATCTCCACTTATCAATCACAATAGGACTCAAAATGTGGCTTCTCACATAGTAATCAGTTTTGGGCCCAAAAAAGCCCACCACTTATCCATATTCTACTAAGGTGATGATTTAATTCCAAGGGTCTACTCGTTGCATAGGTTTTTGTCATTTTTATTGCAAAATACTATGCTAATAATTGGAAAAACATTTCACACATCAACTTTTAATTGTTTGATTTTTTCCCCATAAACTGAAATCGCTTCAAAATCGATTGTCACCTATATAAATAAAAACGACATGGCAAAAGTCATGATACTCCCTTTAATCAGAAAATTAGAAAAAAAATTTTTTTTATAAAAATGACCCAATTTAAGATATTCAACTAATAATCTCAAACATAGATCAATGTGGGTGTATAGACCAGTTGATCAGAGTTAGCTCGGACTCTTTGCTGGTCTATTCATTGACTGCTAGCTAGCTTCATACTCTATTTCTTTTAAATACTTTTTTTTTTTGAATGTGGACTAAAAATAGTAGATGTTGAGGGAATTTGAGCTTGACATTATTTAAGCATCTGAGAACTGTGGTTGAAAACTAAAATCCATTTGGCATGAAACAATTAGAGGTTATAGTGATTCAAGAGATAACATGGTAAGCAAGGCAAGAAGACTCAAACAAGGTGTTTAGTGCAATGAATACAGTTGAAGAAATAAGAATGAATAATTTTACTCCTAAATAGGAGACATGTTACATGTAGAATAGGTTATTTAAATTCGGTAAATCATACTATATTTTTTTTAATCAGTAAATCATGCCCTTGACATGAATTATGAAGCAGGTGTCAGAGATTTCATATTATAGTATAGATGATGTTGATCCAAGTCATGTGGGAGTGGGACAAACAGGCTGATCAAAACAGGGAAACCATAGCTTGAGCATCAAGATCAATGTCCTCATCCTTACTCTCTCTATCTATAACATCACTTTCTCTTAGACACAACACAACAACAACCACACATCAATGTATATAACTAACTGCATGTGATCTCGATTCATCACACCCAGAGAATGACAGATCCAAAGATCTATCAACTGAATCCTATTTATCTCCCATATTTTTAGTTAGAGTAATTCACATTCTAGCTCAATCAAATTGCTGAAAATTGACTTGATGCTTGTCATTCCAGCATGATTCACAAATTCGAGAGAAGATACTGGACTTTTTTATATTTTAAAAAAAATTCAGTAGGTATTTCTAATGTACGTGCCCGGTTGATAGAGAAATATTTTTATCGTAATTTCCAATATGAACACTGCGTCCAACATGCAACTTGTGATTGGCCGGAAAACACCCTTTCTGTTGTTGCATTAATATTCTATTTTCATAGATTTCTTGAACTGCTTTCGTACGAAGTTTTGTTAAAGTATCTATAACTGCTTCTGGTTTTCTATAATGTCCCCTCTTGAGAGCCAACTATTCTTCACAATCTATGCATTGATGTTGGACTTGTTTCCCATCTGTTTGATCAATTCTTTTGATGTATGTTAACGAAATGATCAAGTGATGATTTGTTTAACAACATACAAAACTTACTGAAATGAAGAAAACGATTAGGAAAAATACTTGAGAGGTGTTAGTATATGATCAAAAGATTTGAAACTGCAAGATTTATTGTATAACATAAACTAGCAAATGTCTAGTTTGATGTATCAGTATCACACATCTCTTGCCAGGCCGGAAAGATCAACTTCTCCATTGGGAATAGCTTCTTTTGGAGGGGAATTCTCAATAGGAATACTGTGTCTCTCAGATGGGGGAAACTCTTTATCGAATCCGCCTGGGATACCAATTGAACTGAAGAAATCATTTTTCACCTCTTCAGCAGCTTCAAAAAATCTGTTCATGCTACCAAATAAGCTGCGTTCAATAGCCTCAATGTCACTGCGTAGCCCAGGGAAAGGAATCGATTCAGGTTCTGTGGACTTGAATGAAAATGAGCCTTTAACCATTTGGTCTGTGACATCTTCCTCAGTGTACTCTTTGTTAGACTCTACCATCTCTGTCGGCCTGTGCAAAAGCACCAAATGCAATCAGCCAACAATTGAATGGCAGTAGGAAGTGTAACTCATACCTCAACAGAAATCATATATCATCGTCGATGTAATTAGGTGAAATATATACATAAAATGTGATGTGAGCTTCAACAGTTAAATTGAGCATCATGCTTAACCAAATCTTAACATAAAAACTATCCAAGTTGCAATGCAACAAATGCAACTTTGAGATATCTTAATAGAATAATAATTAATCTACCAATTGTAAGTAAATCAATCAATCACTCTTTGGAGAAATTGTTACTTTCTTAATAAAATGAGTTCTCTTTACTCTTGGCACTAGAGCTAGAGAAATCTGTGAAAAGGTAATTTAAAATTTGAACCTTAGTTCCGAATCAGAACACTATTTTGCAAAAGGAATGCTATAGGACATGAATCAATCTCCAAAAGCTTGTCAGTTTTCTCCCTTTTTCCCTATGATTTTCTGTTACTCTGCTGCTAATATGGACATAGTGTACTATGAAATCTAATTCCACTGTCTAAGACTCTAAGTTTATAGAGTTTGATTTTAAAGGAATCATTTCTAACATTGTTATGATTTGATTACCATTTTCTACTTGATTACCTCCCAACCCCTGCCATCACATCCTCCTCATCCTTGCACAACAACTTCAAATTTTCAATATTTGTTTACACTTTGAACCAACCCTACAGAAGTTCTCTTAGGTAATTGTAACTACTCAATCATGAAGTAATTTTTATTGACAATGCTCATGAAAAACACTGTACTGCCCCATCAAGCATATATTATCTCAGAAATAAAACTATGGCCAAACTCAAGAGTCCTTTTATTTCTTTCATTTTCTCCTTCTTCTTCTTTTCTAAGGTTCAGCGCAGCGCAGTAAATCTAACACCAGTTCTTCCCTATTATTCAAATTCTATGGAGACTTTTTCAATCTTTCAGAGTAGCAAACCTTAATGAGTTACCTCATAAATTCCTATAATCATGCTTACGAACATGGATAAACATACAATATTTCCAGCGGCCAAGGGATAATATACAGAAATTTAACACCCTAGTTTTTGAAAAAAGGAATTAACAACAACGAACAGTTTGCACAAAATCGAATCCGCGATTGGCTGAAATTAATTACCTTCCAACGCAGTCCTTGAAAATCTGTTCGGTCTTCTCGCATTTGCGCACGAATTTACCAGGCTCGACTTCCTCGGTGCGGCACTGCGATCTCACCACCTTCCGCGTGGCGCAGCGGTCGCTATCATCAGCGCCGCCAGAGGAGCGGTGGAACTCGCTGACGTCGCCGGAGGAAGAGGAATTGTAGCCGAAATCGCCGTTCTTCGATAGCCAACCCATCGTTGATGATAGCCTAAATTGTTGCAGGTTGCGAGGGTTTTCACTTTTTTTGTGATAGCGTCAATTTTGTGGACAAGTCTATTTGCAAAGGCGGTCGTGTGATTATTTTATTACTTGTCTCTATATTTTTACATCTTGAAAAAAGTCGGTATATTTTTTTTTTATGTATGTATTCTTCAAATAGGAATATTTAAGTTAGTAGTAGTATAATTTTCAGAGTAATAAACCTTTACTAATAATTAAATTTTTTTAAATGAATAAACTCTAATTAACCATATTTAGGTAGTACTCCCTTCGTTCCATAGTAATGAAGACGTTTCTTTTCAGCACGATAATTAATAAAAACTATGTTAGGTGAGTTAAGTAGAGGGAGAATAACGTGAAAAATGAAAAATGTAGAGAGATGAAGAGAGAAAAAAGTAGGTGTTGAAAAATGTGTTGATTTTTACTAAAAAGTGATATAACTCTATTACTATGGAATGTACCAAAATGACAAAATGACTCTATTACTATGGATCGGAGGGAGTACCAAAGTTCAGTTTAACGGAATTCTCAAATTTATACATTTTTTGGTAATTAAATAACACATCAACTGACCAACGGGTCGCAGCACAGAGTTGTGGTGACCATGAGGTCACGGGTTCAAACCCCGCCACCTGCTGGGAGACTTTCGGCCTTAATCCGCAAGCCCGGTCGAACAGGATTAGTCGGATTAGTTCGGTATAAAACAAAAAAAATAACACATCAACTATTAAAACTTTGTTATTTGAAGAGTTAAAGTGGTGTAATACATGTAAAAATCATAAAGATGAAAGATTGACAATCTCAAAAGGGAATAATCCAATTTTTATTCAGATAAACACTTGAATTTAGAAAATGGGAAGTAAAAAGAGGAATATGTTTTCATTTTGATTGATCTATTTCCTCCATATACATTATCTGAGTAATGGTAAATGAAGGGCAAAGCAGCAAAATCTATGTTTTTTATTTTTTGTTACATTTTCAAGATTGTGATTCATGGATGGTTGCAATTGAAAAGCACTGCTCTTAGAATTAGATCTCTCAACATTGCTATCACTTGTCTCCCTTCTCAACCTGAAAATAATTTACAAAAAATGCTCATAAAAAGTTTAATCATTTATTGATAGAAATGAGAGAAAATGATTATGATTATGATACCTGGAAGCATGATTCTCCAAAATGATGGTTGGTTCAACTGAAGTGGAGCTTCGACTGATTTGATCATTCTCTAAATTAGTTTCACTTCTCTGCTGCTTGAATATGGCAATCACATTTTCTAATGTTAGCAGAGCCTTCTCTACCTCCCCACTGATACGAACCTCCTTCCTCGTTTCGTCTCTGCAACCTTCTGTTGTTTCGTCTCTACGACCTTCTTCCTCGCCACCACTGCAGCAACCATCACTTGAACCATATGCTGATTTCAAGCTGCAATCATCCAACATTTCGCCTCCTTCGGATTTTTCAAGCTCGTTTCTCTTGGCCTCTGAGTCGACAGCATTTTCATCTTCTTCTCTACGTTGCATGCTAAATGTGCTCCTCTTGTCACATTTTGCAACTGCTGAGTTATCAGGATCAAGAGCCTGACGGATACGAGCATAAAGTGGATCCTTCAAAGCCTCGCAGAACTTCTGATCGCCTTTAGAAACTGAAGCAACTTCCTGTGATGTCTCAATAAAGCAAGCGTAAGATGGTTTGGGCATTCTTGCATAATCCAAAATGCTCTAACGGATTGTTACCGACATTTTTGTAGAGCTTGAAACCACTGCCTGCAAGCTGCCTTGAGACGAAGTTGAGGAACGAGGGAGGAACAAAGTCTAGTTTGATATCCATGTTTGCTATCGTCCTGTACCAATGCGACAACTTCAGATTTTGTCGAACTAGAAGCTTATTTATAAAAGTCACTCCAAACATTAGGTATAAACTTACCGGAAGTAACTCCTCTCTGCAGTCACCTTCTGCAATGCAAACCCTCCCACAACATCTATCCTCACCAATTCCTCTTCCTTAGGTATCCCATCTCTCGTGAATCCATGACTATGTCTGTCGATTTTCTCTGAGTCGGAGATCTGCTTGATAGATTCACATTATCTTTATCATCTCAGGGTAGTTAAGGTAGCTTCAGGTCAATGCAAAATACAACAAGATTTCATGGTTTACCGAGTTGAGGAGCACCACCATTAGATCGTCCTGGAAGTACTCGAATGCAAAATAATGAATCACGGCCTCTCTGCTTGATAGTGGCCATGAAACCTTCATCCTTTCTTCCACGTAAACAAGTTAATATATAGGCTTGCAGTCGGATCAAGCAGTAAGGAAGTTCGTGTGAGCATTGTTACCTCACTAGTGATATCTGTTCGCCAGGTCCAACTCTCTGCAGACAACGCGAGGAAATGACTTTGAAACTCGGAATGGCAGTTTGAGGCCACCTTGCAGAGCGAAAAAATAAAATGCTAGTTTAGTTCTACATTCTATCGTTTATACATACATACATAAATAGTCGAATGCATTAGTTACCATTTGCTGTAGAGGCCAGACTCCCATGAAATACACATACCTGTTACAGATGGAAAACTTGGTCAAAAAATAGCTACAATGAATAAAACAGAATCAGATATCCAAGAAACAGTATGAAACTTCTCACAAACATCAAGTGGCCCATCCACGTAGCCCTCGACAAGAAGAGTGTGAAGCGGAGTTCCTTCAGGTCCTTCCCGATACATGACCCTAAATTCTTCAGTGTCATGTTTTACCTACAAAGTGAAGAGAATAATCAGTGCCTAACAGAATAAACTTCACAAACTGAGGCAAAATTGGATGATGGCAGTAGAATCATATTGGTAGCAAGCATACTTTCCAGGAAGAATTCAATCTGTCAGAATCAGCAGTACTCCTCAGCATGCCAAGAAAATTGGACAACTCATTGCTTCTCCTCTCAATCACATTCTCAATGCATCCTGCAAAGCGCGTTTTTACTCATCATGTTAAGTAGCAGTACTAGAATGTTAGGCACATTCAAGGAAACTGTGTAAATAGGTAACCTTCAAGCTGGAGATCTGAATATTGCAAGATTTGATTCCTCACTAGAGTTTGAAGCTTTTCGTGGTTTGTCAAATCGGGCGAGGCTAGTGTCGTGTCCATCTTGCTTCTGTAATCTGATATAGTACCTTTCCCATCCATATTTGCATTCCAAGAAATGAAAGATTATTTTATATGCAGTGAAACGCGGTGGAGGCTGGAATGAAGGCTGCCGCTGGAGAATGATCAGCAAACAAGCAGAAAACAGTATTGAGACTGAAGAAAACAAAAGGAAAGAACAGACTCAAGACTATAAGAGATAACTCAAGACAGGTAAGGATAAGCTACAGATAAGTATTGACAATTATCCTAACTAATCCACAGATGATGCCATTCATCATTTTTCCTCTTAATCTTTTGGACCAATGCCATTCAATTGATGTAATAGTAACATAGACACAAATATATACAGAGATGTAGAGTGCAATCTGAGACAATTCCAAGGAAGCTTTCTTGAACACAAAAATTGCATACAGATTTTGAGGTGTGTGTGCATTATTACCACATACAAAAGTTCATTTCTTCTACGGATCAAATCATCCAAGCTGTGTGAATGTTGCCAAAAATTACATCTTTTTAACAAAAATTCACACAGAAACCAAGCCCACAATCTCAAATTCACTCTTATTACAACTTCACCCACAAACACACACGAATCAAAACCAAATGCATCAGGAAATGGTCTTACATTTGAAACAAAACCCAGCTGGTATTTGGAGTTGAACAAAATCTAGGATTTGATTTTGACAGAAAGAGTTGCAGATCTCAAAACAAAAAGGAAGGAGACAGCTTCAGCTGATTGGGGCCCTTTTCTTGAACGTGACGAAATTCAACAATGCTGCATTTTTTCACTCCTCCAAAATCCAAGAAATAAAACAAAGCCAAACATATAAAAATATTCAGCTGTATGTGTGTGGTGTGTGCGTGTCATTCTGTTTAGCCATATATAAGAAATTAATTAGTTGGTGAGGGTGTAGAATTACCGCTCCGAAATCATCATCACTAATCAAGTCCAATAAATGCATTCATTGATTAGTCCCATATATTCTTCATGGCTAACCACTTCAGAGTTGAAGTTGTACTTGCATAATTAAGACATTCCGACTTGGTTAAAGCATGTCTTAGTCAGACTGCTCTTCTTTTTTAATTCAAGGTCAACTTAATCCCAGTATTGTTCCAGCTGTTTAGAGAAAGGAACAAAATTGTTGTACCAATGCTGATAGCTCTTTTTATCTTTCTTGTTATACTTTTTGTGTTCATAAATGACTAATAAATAATCACATGTGGGATACGTCAGTTGTAAATGTAGCAAAGCTAACCGACCAACTAAAATGATATCATCACGAACACGCAAAGTAGGGAAGCTAATTCGTGTCATTCAGGTTATAAATTTTCACCCTACGTTTTTTTTTTTTTTTTTCTTACCTATTTCTCCATATCCAAAAAAAAAAAAATCACCTTAGCTTTATAAAGAGTTAATTGCCTATAAAATCTAAAAGTTTGGTCAAATTCTGGTTTGTTCTATAATGATTATTTTCCGGCCAAATTCGACGCTAAAATGGTACACGCATGTAAAATCTGGTGATGCCAATGAATAGTGCTTTAAATATGTATTGATGTGACGACATAGATGGCAAAACGACATCATTGAGTCTAATTAACTAAAAATATATAAATAAAATAAAATAAATTTAGGAACAATTGAGAATTTTGAAACTTCATGATTTGTCATGCAAATTTTGAAAAGTGTGGGATAAACAAGAATTTGGTCTATCTTCATAATTTTATAGACGACTAACCTCTATATATTTGTCAAGCTATTTGGGTCAACTTACGGATTTCGGGTTAAATTGTCGTTCCTGATCACAAGCATATTAATTGGTCCTTACAGATATAATCTGGAGCTGAATTTCATGGCAACATTTTAGTTCAATTTAACAAATATTATAAATATTGCTTGTAATTTTCTCCATTATTCACTCAATATTTCGAGTAAAAGTATCGATGAACTAAAATTGCAGTGTATTACCAAAGGCCAAAGCTGATTTAGTATTAAAGGATTGAATGAGAATGAAGCTAGCTAATGTATTTAATTATTTATTGAGAAAAAATTATAAGTGTTGTTAAATTAGCTTTAAACTAAAAATTCACCTACAATTAGTTAAGAATTTTGACTTCAGCTACTAAGTAAAGTGGCCATGATATTCAAAATTTAGGCTATACTATTATTTAACAACCACCCTTAAATGGTTAGGCGTCATATTAGGTCTGGTTCCATTTTTAAAAAGTAAAATAACTAATGATAACAATACTGGGTATATGTCACAATAATATATCCACATAATGATGTATTTTACCCTATGATAGTGGCGTATTAGGTCTGGTTCCATTTTCAAATAGACAAATAACTAATAATAACAATCCTGGGCATATGTCATAATAATGTATCCACATATTAATGTATTTTACCCTATGATAGTATATTCATTTATGGCGACCATAAATCATACACAAATAAATAATCTATATTGATTCAAAATTCCTTAAGGGGGATAGTTTTTCTATTGATCCTTATTCCTTTTTAAAAAACAAATACTCGCCTAAAACAGTTACTAATACTATAAGTACTTATTAACTAAACTTTGTTTTGTTGTAGATAATTTCTTCCATATATTTATGTAAATATTCAATATATGCCACAAGTAGGTGAAGCACGTTAGGGGAATACAAAAAGTGGATTTAAAAACTATTTAGAAAAAACAGTTGAAATAGTTGTGGCAAAATTGGACAGCTCACTCATTTCATATTTGAAAGCACATTAAATACAAGCATCTCACCTCATCCAAAAAAATTCAACCATTTGCTGGGTCTAGTATGACATTATTAGCCACCACCTGTTTTAAAATACAACCATTTGTTGATAAACCTCAAAACAAAGTTAAAGTTTCATTAGCCACCACCTGTCTTCAAATTTTGATTGCAGAAAAATGCAGCAGCAGAAAGCAGATGATCAACTTGAATTTGGAGCAGTTTGACTTGTGAACTAATTGAATGCAGCTGATTCTTGGCTTCGGGATCTGTTCTTGCGATCCCAAACGGGAGTGGTCTCGATGAGTGTATGAGGAACAAGGCGCTTCTCTCTTTTAGTAAGCTTGCGGAAGTTGTGCACCTTCAACTTAGCTATCTCCGCCTCCTCGTCTGCAGTTATCTCTCTTACCACCACGGTCAGCCGACACCTTGCTCTCTCTCTTATGCCTGATCTACCCTTGGCATGGTATGATACCCTCTTCAGATGGGTTCCCTTGCCAACAAATGCCTCCGCTGCATAACGACCAAATAAGAAGCAGTGCGGTGGAGTGAAGAATTTGAAACAAGAGAAAACATGAATATTACCAACAAGAAGGCGGTCAGCATCAAGTCCGTGATTGTGTGTTGCATTGGCGCGAACTGAATGTATAACCTGGTATACAGTTTTAGCCGCTCTCTTCACTGTCACTTGCAACTGCAACAGGGCGTCTTCAACACGCATTCCGCGGACCAATGCAGCCACCAAATTTAACTTCTTAGGACTCTGAAACACACCAACATGTTAAGATGTGAACATAAGGTAAAGATCCATAAAATTGCATTTAAAAACGGAACCATCACTTCAATACCTATACAGGTTCCTTGTGTACAATTCCTAGATTCCCACTTATGGCTAGGTCCATAACTCCATATGAAAAAAAATTTATAAACAACTTTATTTATTAAAAAAAGGCACCCAGTTAGCAAGGATGCTGTAAGCTAACATAGCTTGATGCTCGCTATTTGTCAACAAAACAGTTATATTAGTTAGCTTTAGTTCCAAGCAGTTGACAATTTAATCTACGACGTGGAAGTTATAAGGGACTGTTAACACCTGAATTCCCAAGAATAAATCAAGTAATTAAACTGCAAAGCAGTATAGTATAGTGCAAGAATCCGTGTTCAAATTAGAATTGAAATCTTCAGTTCACATATAAGAACTGTGGAATGAAAAATAGCTAGCCTCTACATGACTCAATACTAAATTTTCAAACACTAATTAAAGGCAAAACTTATTAACACCTCCGAAAATGAAAATCAAACCAAAGTGTAATAGCTAATTTATTTACCAATTTAGATAAACAAATAACCATTTCATACTGATACCACTACTCTAGATGCAAACAAAGTCCAGGAAATTAATCAAAAAATTTAAAATCTAAAACAATATGGTCCAGGATTTCAATGATCTAAGTTTGCAATTGCTCGGAAACAGGTGGAGGAGGAGGCTTTACCATCTTTATTCCCTTCAAAACTGCTTGAACCTTTTCTGCTTTAGAAATGGCCCTTTGAGTTTCAGTATTTCCAGTTCCAGTACTTGATGGTAAAGCTGGTATTAAGGGTGAAGATGTAGGAGTTCCTTCGGCAGCGAGCAAGCTCCTTGAACTACTGAATCCCTGTTCAAAGGAAGTCAAGTTACCAACAGGGATAAAGTAAGTACAGAGTGGTGGATTGCTAACTAGCTATTTGAAGAATACGAACCAAGAAACATAGTAAATACAGTTATACAGTTACATTACATGTTAATAATCAATTTAGGACCCATTCACTTCAGGATTTCGAGGGATATATCATCAGTTCATCACAGTTATGAGTGGGATGAATTGTCCAAATTCCCTGCCAAAACTGTTAAATTTATGGTCTTTACCATTTTAACTAAAGATACTTATTACGTAGCACTAAATTATTCACATAAAGTAAGGATGGGATCATTCATTATAAGATAATTCAACAATATACATGTCATCCCATTCCCATCCCATCCAAAAAAAAGTGGGTATCTTAAAAGATACCGGAAAACAAATGGAGTAATATGACTACTTGTTCTTAAAAATGTTATCAACTCTCTAATAAACACTGAAACTTGTTAAACTTAATAGAATGTAGAATTCTCTTACAGAAACATTTAGAACAAAAAAGCAGGCATTGTAAGTTACCAATTTCTGGGTATATAGAGATGGTGATGTTGAGACAGGTGGAAACAATGAGTTACGGAGGCTAGTCAAGGAGGGAAGTGCACCTGAGAAGGTTAGATATGAAGAATTTTAATAAACATAATGGACAGCTTAGAAGATTATTTTTGTTTAATGTAGTCGCTATTATCACGCTGCAATTGAATTCATCAATAGGTGTGGATGCCTATTACCAGACACACGTGAATCCTTTGCTTGATTGAAAGTGCTGAATGAAGCACCGCGGCTGCATTCATATCTCTTTGCAACCTGACGCACTAGCGACTGCAGATGCCGCTGCCAACCCGCCATAATCTAGGTAAACAGACTCTCTACAATCAAGACTTCCCCCACTAGAAATATCAAATTACCTACAAAACAAAGATTAACAACAAATGTCAAAAAACCCTAAATCAGAATCAAAAGCAGTTAACTAAGAACTATCAGAACATGAAATCAATTTCAACTATCAACGAAGAAAGTAACAAGCATTCCACAATGGATAACCTATCCACGAGTAGTATCATTTTCCAATAAAATGGACAAATAGCATTTCATCGAGCACATTGCAACATTTTAAAGCGAAATGGATAAGTGATAAAAACCGAGAAATTATAGAAATAGAGGGTGAAGAGAAATACAGCTAAACCATTACTGTGAATTAAAATTTGAGAAGAGAGATCGATGAGGAATTTGAAAAAAAAGAGAGCAGAACCTGCACGTAAAACCCAGCCGAAGAGAAATGTGGAGAAGAAGATGCGAAAAGTTTGTGATTAATGGGTTGTGTTTTGAGAGTTGGGCCTCCAAAATGAATTGGGCCTTTAGAATTCAGTTTCAGAAAATTTGCATAATCACAACATAAGTATTTTTAGTTTTACTATCCGTTTGAGTTTATGATCATTTTTTTTTTATTTTGCCATTTTCAAATTTTGATGTCACGAATTTCAATCTATCACGTAGTCATCAAAATATACACTACAAGATAGTATTGAATATCAATTTGTACTTACTACTATATTTGTTGCAGGTAAAGTTTTTTTTGTTTCTATTGAGACACGTCATTTAGTTTTTCCTCAAGCAGTATATTTTATGGACTAAGTCTTTTAGTATAATTTTGTAGCAAGTCAAAAAATAAATTCACATGGTATATGAAAAGGACTAACAAAAGCATAATAATAATAATAATAATAATAATAATAATAATAAAAATTACCTATCATACACATATCCACATGCTCGACAACTAAATCATACTCCATGAAGTTGTGTAACGTGTGCCTTATACTTAAAGATATGAGTATTTTTATTCCTAATGCATTTTTTTTGGATGGAGGGAGTAAAAGATAGGGTTACATAAATTCTAATGCATTTTTCAAATAAATACCTAAATATTAGTAGTATATATTTTTTATATAATAATTATTTTAAAATATTATTTATATTATTAATTACGTTCGACTCCACGAGCTATAATCATGGATCCGTCATTGCAACTAGATATGTCATTCATGCAAACCCAATCGGGTTATTAGGGTATTGGTCATAAATTTCAGCTCTGCCCTTCGGGTTTTGGGCTAACGCAGGGTCTAAAAGCTTATAAAAAAATAATTTTGATATTTTTTTTGATGATCCTCACATATATAGTATAAATCATTTATTATAATATTTATTTATTTACATTTTTCACTAAATATTCCTCCTTAATTTCTTAAAGTTTTCTTAAAGTTTATTCACGGAGTATATTTTTGCCCCTCTCTACACAAATTCAAGACTCCGCCCCTGATTTGCCATAACTGTCTGTTTCTTCATCATTGGAGTAACTTGATGGTGAATAATGAATAATTGAATATCATGTTGGTGTGTTTAGAAGTTCCTTAGGCTTTTAGGTTAATGTTTTACTATTCACACTAAACCGGACCCGAACTAATAACATTCCTCAAAGCCATTCTGAACCCAATCCGAACCAATGGTCACGCTTATCTCGAACCATACTGAAACGGTGAAACCTAATTACACTTCACTGAAATAAATTTGGATTGATTTTATTTTGTAGCACATACATCGGAGTTGATGTCATTCTAATGGACTCATTCTAATATACATTCACACACAAGTCACACCTATGTAGGCAGCAACGTGGCAGAATTTGTCTAAGTAATTCCATTTAAATGTTATTCCCTCCGCCCCATTGAAGATGACTCATTTTCCTTTTTTGGTTTGTCCCAACTAAGATGACCCATTATTTGAAATGGAAACATATTTATCTCTATTTTATTCCCTCTCTCTTACTTTACTCTCCCCTCTTAACACACAAAATATAACTGCATAAAATCCCGTGCCACCCAAGAAATGGGTCATCTTCCTTGGGACGGAGGGAGTGCAATCCTAATTGGTTTGTTAGCCACTTTCTGTCGTTTTGCATACCAAAAATTATGTTTATATGCATAACAACAAATAATTATTTCATATTGTGTACAACGGTATGAGGTGATGTACTACGGTAGGACAAATTATACTAAAAATTAAAACTTAATTAAGATAATTTTTAATTAAGAACAAAATCTAACACGTAAACTCGTAGGGACCTTTGAGAATCCATTGTTTATGGAGCTACCTATGTGAAGCTAAATCTAATTCCCATATTTAAAGTTTTTCTTTAATTAGTCGTTATGCTTGAATTAGTCGTTATGCTTTCGTCGATGACTAATGAGTTAAGTTTCTAGGAAAATCAGTTTAAAGCATCCCCATCTTTCTGCAAACCCTTTTATATTAATTTTAAGTGACGAATTCATGATATATAAATTTCTCACCATTTTTCCAAATTTAAACTAGAACTTGAATCTTGGTCAAAACAAAAAATATGATCATTAATAGTGTGTATGGACCCACATTGCATTACTATAGCTTATCTTATAACACGATCCGATAAAAAATCATCTTCAAGAAGAAACGAGTAATCACGTAAATTGGAGAACTCGTACAATCCTCACAGTAATCTGCCTGCTGCAAAATAGGACGCGAATAATCGTCATAGATCGGATGATCCATACTTGTAGCACCAAACTAAGTTTTATTGTCTTCCAATCGTATGAGAGATTTGTAACAAGGTTCTGAATACCAACCGATACAAGTAAGCATCTAGTTCATAGACTAAAATTCATAAAAATATAAAAAAGAACGCAAATAAAAAATTTCGTTGATTCTCTATTGAATTCCGGAAAACCACATAATATCAAATTAATCCAACCACATAATATCAAATCAATCCAACCACCTAATTAACTACATCAAGAAATTACTAGTACTATATACAATGGACTAATTGACACACAAACAAAAATTAAAAGGTTAAAAAACCTAACAATCAAAATAACAACTACTCCTTAAACTAATAAATAAAAGACTACTAACCAATATATGGATTGAGTATTAAACATGGTCCTCCCCCCAAAAAGGGAAGGGTGGTTGTTATCTCCACGACTAAACTTGTCTCTAGCGGTTGTACCTAATAGAAAAGCCCCAAATCCTAGTCATCCATATCTATATATGTATATATCATTACCCAAATTTCTTTATTTCAAGAAACTACCTCAAATAAAAAAAACAAATGTCAAGCATGTGCAGTTTCTTTTTTGCATTATATATGGCCTCAAATGACCCACTTCCAACCATCACCAATTTCAACATGAGACCATCATACTCACAAAGATTCCGTACACACAAATTTGTGATTCCTGTTCGAGGAGCCATCAAGAGACGAATCTTTTCCATTATATTTTTACGACTATGCCCACGTAAATATGTTTTTCGTTTGTACTAGATTCTTTTCTCTCTCTCTTTCTACCATATGGAGTATCTTTTAATATATGGTGTTTGATGTGATGAACCTTAAATATATATGGTATTTGTTGTGATGGATTAGTCCTTGTTAAGACCACGTTGTAATCAACATTTAGACATCCAAAGCATCGTCTTTTTATTTTATTGAATCTGTTTTATTTGAATTTTTAATGATACTATTCTTGTTACCATAATTTTTGAATTGATTGTTTTCATAGCAATTGCAACTAACAAATACCGATTGCATAAACGAGTATGAGGCCACATATAGTGCTTATCTTTAAGTTTATAACGTTAAAATACTACTGAGTAACACGATTTCCACATCGACAAATGAATTTTGTTGAATAAAAATCATAACGTCGTGTGACGAAGTTATTCGAATGAAGTAAAAACACAAGAGACAAGGTGGGATTGGGCAAATGGTAGATTTGTCCTCTCGTTAGGGCGTTTACTTGAAAATGCCATGCCGTTTAGGTAATTACCATTTAGTATTGCACATTGATTCAATTGTTTCAGTAAAATGTCATGCAAAAAAAATATTGTGATCGAAATGTCGATAGAATAAAACCAACCCTTTATCCGATTAAACCTGATTAGAAACGAGCATGGTGGGTTAATTCTTGGGTATGAAACGATCGGTGAAGTATAATTTACTTGATAAGATATTTTCCCTCCAAATAATACTAGTACTTTATTAGAAGTTCAAATCACCCACAAGTATGAGATAGATAAAGAATAGTTATTAATTTTAAAAAGTAGTATTGTGACATTATTACTTTATTAGTCATTCGGCTTACACATAAATAGCGTTCCTAATAGAGTTTTTTTAAGAGGTTCAAAATTTTAAACTCGCTCGCATTCACTTACAGTGCACACCAATTTGAGTTACACACTGACACTCACAGTCACACTGAAATTAATTTATATAGGTGATCCCAATTTGGAGTTAGATAGTATTTAACATAACATGTGTAACACAATAGATGACTAAAAAAATTTAAACAAGTAAATTTAAATTTAGTGCTTAACCGCGCTTCTCCCTCTCTCGGCCGAAACCATCACAAGACTTAAACCCATAATCATATCTATTTCCTTTCCATCTTTAATATACTTAAGTTCATTGGAAGGTGAAGAATGCTGGTGGTTAAATTTGTTATTGAAAACCTAAACTTTTGATGTAAAAATTTCCAAATTTCAGTTTCATGAACATGGATCATCAAATAATACAAGAAACTTACCGTTAAATATCTCCAACCTATGTTGGATTTTGTACTTGAATCAGACGCATGAAAACTGCACTGGTTGTCTGGTTCTTAAGTTAGATATAAGTTAGAAAACAATTCACAAGTTTGATCTTTTCGGGATATTCTCAAGCAACTTGTTTTTTACAATAAATCCAAAAAAAATGTACTCCCTCTGTTCACAAATAGTATGAACTATATTTCATTTTTTCCTCCATAAAGAGTATAAACTTTCTAATTTTGAAAAATTCAAGCAACTACTACCTCTACACATCATTTTATTTACCACTTATACTATTACTATTAACAATTATACCGTTATAATAATGCGGACCTCACTCCCCACTAACATTATTTCCACTATCCTTTCTCTCTCCCCTTATTTATTAAAATCCGTGTTGAGCTCAAAGTTCTTACACTTTAGGGCAGAGGGAGTAGTAAGTAACTGCAAATTCTAAAATATTCAATTTGACTATTGCGATAGATTGCTTCTAAACCACCGCTCAACGCAGCGGCGACCGGTTTTGGCAGACGGCAACAATCGGGAAAGAGAAAAGAGAGTAAGACAGAGCGAAATCGTTTGAGATAGAGGACCGAGCAGCGGGGGCGGGCTGACAACGACGGACTCCCACGGTGGTGGAGTACAGCAGTCAGCAGCGCTGCCACGGAGCAGACGGCAGTTACCGGCGGCGGTGACGGTGCTGCAGTGTTGGGATAGGTCTCTAATGTTGAGAAGGAAGAAAGAAGTAGGCGCTGGAGTTCTCTGAATGTGTGAACAAATTTGAAGCAAGAGAGAAACAGATCGGGAGATGATGTTTTTTTAAAATTTGTTGGTCCTTGTCTTTAGTTAAAGCTTTGGGCCAGCAAATTAATAAGGATTTATGGGGTGGAATTTGTGAATTCATGGGCCAGATTACAAATTAAAAAATTCAAGGTGACGAAGGCTTTTCACACATGCTATTCTAGAACGGGATAGAAAGACAAGATAAGGTTTTAAACGAACAAGGTGGACTTTTCGAACTAAAGTATTTTCAGGAGCTTTCAATTCAATATATCAATTTGAGCATCATTTTAAGTGACGAGATGTCTTATAAGTGTGACTGCTATTATTTAATTTCCAAGCATGATATGACGTACTCCCTCCGTTCTGCAGTAGTTGAGTCGTTTCATTTTCTGCACTCATTTTGGAAAAAAGATAATAAATAGTTAAAAGTGGAGAATGAGTAAAGTAAGAGAGAGAATAATGTAGAGAAGATTCTTATCTAAGTTATTCTCCTTCTTACTTTACTCTTTCTCTACTCTAACTATTTATTACTCCCTCCGTCCCGCTTAAGATGACACGTTTTCCTTTTTAGTTTGTCCCAACTAAGATGACACATTTCCTTTTTTGATAACTTTCTCTCTCCAATTAATACACTCAACCACTTTTTCTCACTCCTATTAAAATATTCATCTTTCTTTATCTCTCTACTTTAATACTTACACACACCTTCTCTCTCTCCAGTTAAACACTTTAACCAAAACTCCTAAAATCCCGTGCCGGCTGAGCAATGTGTCATCTTAGCCGGGACGGAGGGAGTATTATTTATTCAAAACGAGTGCAGAAAATGAAACAACTCAACTAACGCTGAACAGAGATAGTATGTGTTTAAGGTGAAAGTTATGTTATGTGACGCCATGCGTTGATTTATTATAAATTGTTTGACTTTGTCGATATGATGTGATTTGATGCTCACCTTGACCGAAATATGATTTATGTTCAAATACGTTCTATGAGAAAAGTAAAGCTGCAAAGATTATGTCATGTCATGTTTTTGTTTTGAGTAAATGTCCTACTAGACCTATTCCAATCGAATTAGGGTTTGACTAGGGAGTGAGTCCCTACTCAGGCTAGTGTACACCGATGGGGACTGTGAGCCGTCTTTTGGGTCGGCCGGTCCAGTGATCGAGTTTGTGGCAAAATTCTCGTTCGATGATGTTGATGTTGATGCTGATGTTGATGATGATGATATTGATGATGATAGTTTTACAGATGAGTGTAATCGATTTCAGGTCCTAGCAAGGGTGCGTCCCTACTCGGACTAGTGTACACGATATGGAACCGTGAATCATCGGATGGGTTGGCCAGTTTTTTTTTTTTTCTCATGGAAGATGGCCACCTTTCACGGTATCGGAAAGAACAATATGACTATTTCTTAAATAACTCAAGGAAAAATGGTTGTGTTTTAGAAATGATGTGGAAAAAGGACTTAAAGATGGAGTCGAAAGTTTATGCTTTATGAAATGTTTTTAGTGTTTCTCGGTTTTTTAAAGTGAGACCTGAGATTCACTCAACGATAGCTTGACATAATTGTTTTTATTAAAATGTTTTGGCATGAGTCCACTAATTGCATCAAGTACTCAGCCTTGCATGTGTTTTCTCTATATGTTGTGACCAACGCAGTGGGTGTTGAGTATGAAAGCGACGAAGATGACAAATAAAATGTTCTGAATATATTATGACTTCATACATAATATTATTCTTCTCTCGAACGCTTCCGCTAAATCGTATTTCTTTGAGTTCACGTAATGTTGAGATATTATTCCTTTTGAGTTGTTTATGTTGAGCTGATACTCTGATTTATTCATATTATTTCGAGTTCTGGCTGAATTGCGATGATGGTTAAACTGTGACGTTTTTCCCTTTTTTATCGCTTTTTAAAACCCTAATCGCGATCAACCGTGTCTTCTATCTTTAGAAAATACGGTTGCGACAATGCTTATTTTTGGAACAGTTATGTAAGTTTAATTGAAAAGATCTAAATTCACGTCCGGACATGGAGGTTGAAGCTTTGATTATGATATAGTGTCAAACAATATCAGATTATTATATTAAGTTATTATTTTTAATAGTTGTAGGATTTTATTTTTGTTATTAATTGATTCATCTATATCCACAGTTGGACGATAGTTAAAATATGAGATCTATAAGGAATATATAAGATGATAAATATAGCTTGAAAGAAGTATTCAAGTGAAAATAAGGTAAGTATATAAAAGAAAATTTAGAAGATTTGATAATACATCCATATATATAGGCAAGCCTCATATATTCTAGAATTCTCCACTATTTTATTTTATATTCTATATATCTAAATTTTTTTATATAAAAATCTAAATATGTTATTATATAATCTTTATATAGAATTCTATATAATTTTATATCTACATAATTATTCTACTATATAATTGTAGAAAATTTTACTGTAGATATTTCTATTTTAATATAAAATTATTAAGTCAAAAATTAATATTCAAAATAGATACGTATGTAAATGTAAAGAGATTGGTAAAAATAAAAGTATAATAATATTTCCTTGGAATAAAAAATACTAGTACCAAAATAGTAAACAATCACGAAATAGTGATAAGGCTCTTTCAATATTATTACATCAAAGTCAGAGTCGTGTAAAGATATTTTTATACAATCGCGTTTCATACTATTGCATAATTCATGAATTAAATTTGTAGTTTGCATTAAATTTTGGAGCATCCACAATGGTGCTCTTGCCATCAAAAAAGACTTTCAATGATATTGCATCAAATATTAGAGCATCTACATCGGTGCTCTTATCGACGGCAAGAGCACAAGCGCATCTCTGGTTGACCGTTGGTTTATCATTTTTTAATTTAAAAATTTGAAAAAATCTGAAAAATTCAGATTTAATAAAAAAAAATGTTTTCTCATTTCCCAATAAAATTCATTTTTACCACACTTTTAATTTATTTTTTCATTATTTTTAGCCCGAAATTCACACTTTCATCAATAAATACCTTCATTTTCAACACAAAAAATCGCACTACACCAAACAATTCTCTCAATCTCAATTTTTAGGATTTTAATTATGTAATTTTTATTTTTTTAGAATTTTAATTATGTAATTTTTAATTTTTAGTAATTTGAATAGTATTTCGGATATTTTCAATGCATTTTAATATGTGGAAATGTTTTTAGTAATTAAAATATTTAAATTGAATAATAGAATGGTAAGACCCTTAAATGGTGTAAGAGCATCCGCAGTGGGACAGATGTCCGGTGGACATTCCTACGGACTTCCCAAAAACACCTCCTTCCACGTCATAAGGACCTCCCACTACACTGCTACGGACATCCCACTGCACAGTGGCTGACATCCCCAAGAACATCCACAATAATAAAAATTCACAAACTCACCAATTAACAATTACGGAATTAAAATTTCAACACGAGTACGGGAAAAATGCAACTATTTAATTTTTAAAAAAGCATACATATTTAAATTTTTAAAAATATACATAGTTCACCAAAAAAAAATATCCCAAACCAAAAAACGATTCAAACAAAGTACATGTTATGCGTTGAATCTATATAGTTTGCCGCTAGCCGAACCAGGGTCTCACGGAGTGCCCCGATCTGACGGTATGATATGTTTTTGTTTTAGGCCTTCATTTTCAACGCTAATACATGCGTTGGAGTTTTTTTAAAAAGTCATATATATAGAGTTTGCAACGAGTCGTACATATAGAGTTTTTTTTTTAAAAAAATCAAAAATCGGGACGTCCGTCGGGACACCGCAATGGCGGACGTCCCCGGAATGCCGCGGAACTTCGGTGTCCGCATCGCTCGTCCGCGTCCGCCCCCCCGTTGCCTGATGGCGAACATTCAGCATGCCGGTCGGACGTCCGCCGGGTAATCCGTCGCTGCAGATGCTCTAAGAGCATACTCTTGCGAAAGAATATGGACGTGAGTGTTCTGCTCTTGTGGAAGAACATGGATGCGAGTGGTGTGCTCTTGCAGAAGAGTAGCAGAAGAGTAGAGAATTAAAAATGATAAATGTGGATTGGGCCACATCCTATGTTCTTAAGCATGGATGGGAATGCTATTTAAAAATACTTTTTAAAAAGTAAAGAACGCATTTGATATTAGTACTACTTAATTTAGAGACTAAATTTGTAGTTATGGAGAATTAATAAGTAAACTGGATTCGGTAATATAATTGGCTGACAATCATGCGAAACATTGCCGACCAGGGTGCGCTCATCTACTTTACTTAGGTCTCAGCCTTAACCACTATCACAAAAGCATAATCCGGCTATATATATTTCTTTTAATCTTTACTTCTCCAAAACGGTGAATTTTTGTTACTGAACAACCAAAAAATTTCCCATATTTGAACAGTGATGAAAACTTGTAAAAATTTCCTACTTTAATGATTATGGATCATGAAATAATAAAGATATTTTACCGTTAATTAGCACGGTGTATTGGATTTTGCTAAGACTTGCTGGGTGATTCGTGAATTTGCATAAACTAAGGAAATTGGCGTTGATGATTTGTGTCTGAAGAGATAGAAATGAATTTGCAAGGTTTGTTATTGGCAGAGTTTTGTGACTCTGGATGAAGTAAATGCGTATTTGCAGAATATCTCACTCACAAGTCACAGCCAAGTAATAGTATTCTGTATTCTTCAGGTATCAATCCATTTATCCCTTTCTATTAATATTAATTACCAAGTTCATGTAAATGCATAAATTTATGATGAACCATTTCAACAAAATTAGTCATTATCCGAGGACTGAGAGACTACAAAAGTTATACTCTCAAAGATAAAATGTTGTTGTTTTATTTCGGATGAGTATTTGTTAGTTTTAGGAAGAAATGTATCCTACATATAATATCATTACATTTTACTTTTACTTTCTGTATTGCTTCATATGAATATAATTTTTTGATCTGTGCCAGGGTTACCTGGATTTTGCTAGCACGAGTCGAAGTCTAAATCAAGAAACTGAAAACCTGCTTGATGAAAAATATACCGATGATCAAAATTAAAAGTTGTAAACTTGTAGTAACTCTGTCATAGTGTTATCAACAGATAGGAGTGGCAAAACAGTGCCATTTTTATCTCATCAGTGTCACACATCACTCCTTCTTATCGTGCGTGGTAAACGAGTCGAGCCTTGTGATTTGCAGACAAATTGTACATGGAAATATAGTCACTCACATAGCATATCAATGTTGTTTGATTTGTGCATTCTTAGAGTATGCACTTGCTTGTGATATCTCATATCAATTGGACAATGAATAGTTGAAATGTTTGGTTTGTGGATGCAAATATACATGGTCAATTGAATCCAGCTCATTTCTGCATCATTCTTATCTGGGTCTCCATCGTTTCCTTAACCCTAGTTTGAGTAAGGACATAGGAATTGAAAATTGAGTAAACTGGATTTTTTTATTTATTTAATTTTTTTTTTGTATTTTAGTGCATGTCGCAAGATGTTATATTAGATATGATCATCTTAGAAGATGCTGCTCAATCTTAGCACTAAGCGGATTAAACAAAGTATGTTCGGCTACATTTATTATAGTTATATCATGGGATGACTCGGCTTTTATATTACTCCTATCTTTTTTAAATATGAATTCATGCATTTTTATATGAAAGACATGGTAGTTTGAACATAACTTTTTATGACATCACATTTTAGCTAGTCCATGCTACATTCATCCAACAAAATTAGTTGCATAAACTAATTAGAAAGTTTTTCATAATATATTACTCAATTTTTATTTTTCACTCTTACTTTATTCATTTTATCTCGTTCTCTCTAATACTTCATCAATTTCATTAAAACTTGTATTGTCGTGTCGATATACACCAACAAGATTATTTATTTTTGTAAACGGAGAGAGAATGTATCATGCATGGCTCCACATAATTCACACGCATCCCAAATTTATCAATAAACGCTAAAATCCAATGTGAATTCTACATTTTCCATGCGTGGTCACTATCTTTTCTTGTCCATGTTATGGTTGGATGGGGCAATTAATAGACGAAAGACAAAGAAAAAGGATTTTTCCAGTTCCCAAGACTGGGGCTAAACGTCAAATGCACGATGTGTAGAAATTTCATGATAACAAATAAGATATATTTTTAATTTTATTAATAAAGTAAATTGAAGTTACATTTAAGTTAAACATCTTTGAAACAATAGAGATAAAATGTCTTTATTCATCAATACCTCAGTAGGCTCACACATTCACATTTCTTTCAAACTTTAAATCATATGCTAGCAAATACCTACAACTGATACTCTAAATCATATCTTCATTTGAGTTTTGTATTTCTATCTTTTTTAATATTATTCTCTGATTAATATATCTTATGATTATGATTTGGCATATTAAAACATATGAATGAAAATTACTGAAAATTTGAAAATAATGTGAGTGTAATAATTAAATAAAGTGTGGGTTCACTTACCCAAATGAAAAAAGCAACGTGATTGATCAAATTTGAAATTAAATAAAATGACAAAATGCCCCCCTAGCTACCACCCACTACGCCTAGCAGTGTGATATAGGCGACATGTAATGCAGCTGCTGGACGCACTACACGGTTATCCCCAACTAGCCCCCAACCATTTGACCAGTCTTGTACTGGTTCCGGCCCCGCACTCGCCACCCACAAAGGGTCGGGATAGGCCCACACCATCAATTCCACGGCCCACGTGTTCTGATCCCGTTAACGATTGTGTTAGTGGTGTTTTACGGCCGGATATAATATGACCAAATAATACTCGTATTTTTTGCATTAAATCTCGGACCATAAATTAGTCTTTACAAATTTTGTGATTGAGCTACATGCATGTTCACATATGAAGGTTCTAAGCTGTAAAGAAACCTTTGATTATTGCTAAGGCCCAAATGTCGTTTTCTCTCAACGGCAGAAATTTTCAGTCATCACCCTCTACCACATGTTTTAATTATCCCCACTTCCCACCATTTCAAGCAATATATACTTGTATATTTCGTATATCTATAGAAAGAGATTTGAGAAAATAATTTTCATGTTAAAGTCAATTGTCCAGCTTTCCAGTCACAATATTCATGCTAAGGCATGGTAATCAAAACTAGCAACTTGCTAGCTAATAATTAAATATTTTGAGTTATTACTTGCTTCCTCACAACAACCCCCATTTAACGCTCAACCTATTTCTCACAAATTTACATTTAGGAGGAAATGATATGCCACTATATATGCATAGCTTGAACATGATTCTACAATGAAAACATATACATTCATTAATTTAGATTGATATAACGATTTTCCGATATTCTTACCGCAATAATAGTTAATAGTAGTACTTTATGATCTTAATTTTATCATTTCTTAATTTATGCCCAAATTATAGAAATATTTGGTGTTTATTTGTAGAGATTTGATAGTATGTTGGAGAATGAGTATAAACTAAAACGGCGTGATTTATTTTTTTCTTTCCATTCAAGTTGACTAAGATGAGTTTAAAATAAACCCCATAATACTAAATGTGATGTGACTTCCAAGTTGAGGACAAAATCTACAATACGATGCATGAAGTTATATAAATGTAGAGAACGATATATTATTTCAAGCCCAAAAAATTAAATAGATTTAAAATTCCTAATCGCCACAAAACAAAATTAAGTGTTTTATAGTTAACTTGCTAATCGAATATATGGAATGGATAGTGACTGCCACAAAAATTAACTAAATTTTTTAATTAACATTTCATTTTCAAGTAGGGGCCGGGGGTATCTCATCCTTACAAAAAACGTTAACATGTGAGCGATTTAAAGATTTACTATAAAATTAAACATTCAATTAGACCATGCCATATTGATGTGAAAAGTAAAGAAATAAAGAAATAAATACTGACCCATTATGGTCACGCCCCACTCTCAAATTTGACACTTTCCACTCGTGGTCATAGATGATCTGAAAAATGATGAAGGTATGCAACATGTGGAAACACCATCACAAAGAATATTGACAAGTAGTATTGTATTTGTAGATATATACATATTCTAGTGCATCTAGTGAAACCGTAATCTTAAATTGTTTGATCTCTACAATAATTTTCAAGCTCAAAAATCCTTCTTTTTGGCTATATATTGTGATTATAAGTTGAGTTGATGCTTTCACCCTTTTTTGTTACTCCCTATTTTATCAGTAGTCAACAACTGCTGATTGATGTCATTGAGTTCCCAAATTTGATACTGTACTAAATTTTTTACCCAATAAAGAGTTTAATATGGAGTAGTACTTAAATTTCTTATTAACCTACAAATATGGTACGAATTTGATAACAAAATTATAACGACTAATTAGATAATGATGAGCCGATGACGCCACAAATTACGTAACAACTATAATTGGGGATAAATACCGTACACATATTAATATATTATGTTGGTTGTTGATCCCCTTACATATCTAATTGCAATGTTTGTATAATCTACGAGTCCTGTTTTACTAAAAGAAATATTGCACGCAATTTTTGATATGATAATGGCACGTATTCATGATTTAGTCCCCAAATTAATTGTTTTCATTATTAGCCCTCTCAAAATGACTCATCTTGCTTTTCCTTTAAGCACCAGCTTAAATCATGATTAGTACATTGAATTATATTTCAACACATATCAAAAAGTTAAGCCGCTTTGGAACAACCGCCAGTATTAATCAACTTAAACATACTTAAATTATCCAAAAGTTAGAAATTTGCACTTTGTCGTGTGTATAAAATACTACTCCATATTAGTATCCCTATACATATCATATAAATATATATAATTAATATATTATTGTAACCAATAATAATTCAATAAATGCACTAGATATACATAATCAGATTGTTTAGTTCACAAATCAAATAATTAAAAGATGATTGCTATGTAGGAATTTTAGATTTGGAGAGAAGTAGCCCTAAAATCAAGGCTGGATTACCCAAACTATCTCAACAAACAAACGAATCAAGCTTCAAAATCCAGATTTTCGTTGACCCAATTTGCAACAAAGTCAACTTCCAGATTTTCACGCCGTCTCTCTCTCTCTCTGACCAAAACACTTTATACTCGCAGAGTCCCACACGAACTTCATATTTACTCTCTACACAACGCGCTGTTATCTTTGAATGCCAGCGAAATAACGGCATATTCCTTTCCTCTCTCTCACAGACACTTTAAACCTTATTTAGCGAGAAAACCGAAATCCTCAAATTGGAAAAAACAAGGCTTTATTTTGTTCATCTGCATTTGCAATTGCCGTATCAAACAAAACAACCCATCTACATTCTTCTTCTACTTGAATCCGTAAAGTCATAGCCTTTCCTTCGATTGATTCTCCCAATTTTGACCCAGTCCCGATGGTGGTGAAGTTAATGAGCTGGAGGCCATGGCCGCCTCTTATTTCGAGGAAATTCCGCGTGAGGCTCAGCGTGAAGAGCCTCGAGTGCGGGGATTGGGCGCATGAGGATAATAATGGTGGGCTCGCGGTGGAGATCAGGTGGAAGGGGCACAAGATTTCGCTGGGCTCCTTCAGGAGGAGTGTGAGGAGGAACTGCACTAGGGAGGAGATGGTGAAGAGGGTTGATGGCCCCAACGGCGCCGTTTTGGTGGAGTGGGATGAAGAGTTCCACACCGTTTGCACCCTCACTGGGCATAAGGAGAATGTGTTTAATCCTTGGGAAATCAGCTTCAATGTTTTGCACGTGAGTTGGTTTTTCCCCCTGATTTGTTCTTGAATTCAAGATTTTAGGTTTTCAATTTGTCTTCTTGAATTTTTTTACGACTGGTTTTGAAGATAATTTGGTTTAGTGACTTGCCCTTATGCTTTCAGTTTGTGATAAATTAGGTAGAGAGAGGGATTTGGTACTGATTTGACAATATATGATTTTTTTTAGGTTATCTAAGTTTTATTATTGTAGGGATTTGTTAGTTTTACCTTGACTGATTCAGTTTTTGCAAGTCTAGTTGGAAGGTATTGAAAACTTAGATGATAGTTTTGCAAGTCAAACAGACTTATGTATGTATGGTGTAAGGGGCTTGGCACAACTAACTTTAACTATGGATCATAATTGGTTGAGATATTGGATTTTCTACTGTTGGACTGGATGGATTTATTTAGAATTTTAGACTACAAATTCTGGTTCTGGCATTATTAACTTAATTTTCTGTGGTGTTTTTCTAAGTAATTATGAACTGTTACCTCTTTTGGTGGGATCTTCGTTAACTCAATTTTCTGTGGTGTTTTTCTAAGTGGTTATCAACTATTACCTCTTTTGGTGGGATCTACACTCTTAGTATGCATTATCCTGTTTGCGGTTGTTGATTCAAGTGGGCTGTTTCCTGTTTAAAGTCTTATCATGTATCAATCAACGCACTGATGGTTAAAATCGGGTAGCCTGAATCTTTCAAGTCATGGAAGATGAAATGCTATTTGGATTTTCAGTCATTGTCTCACATATGAGAATCAATGAATTTTTACTAAATATAGACTACTTACCAACATCAAAGAATAGAGTTTTCAATTTCAATTTCATTTTGCCCTTTTCGACAATTAAAGTCGTAATTTTCATTGTTGGTCAAAGTTTAAGTTTTACAATTTTCTAGTAATCCTTGGATATATTTACCTTTGCTGATTGTTATAGAGAACCATAATTCATGACTTTTGTTGTGTATCAGGGCCTGAGTCAAGGGATGAAAAACAAAATATCAATTGTGGGTTCAGCGTCCTTGAATCTTGCTGAATATGCTTCCAAGACTGAGGAGAACGTTGAAGTGAAGCTTCCTTTAACTGTTTCTGGTATTCTGGTTGAGAGTCATCCAATGCTCTGTGTAAGTTACTGTGACCATAAAGATGTGCATATTGTCTCTTGATTAATCTTTTGTTCATTGCACAGATTAGTGACGATAAATCTTTTACCTGTCTTGCAGTTATCTTTCAGCTTGCTGGAGCTTTTAGACGCGCAGGAAGCATCAACTGTGGTGCAAAGCCCCATAAAGTCTCTTCCGTCTCCTTCACCATCTGGAGAAACTTGTGCTATGGAAAAAGACGAGGTTTCTGCTCTTAAAGCTGGTCTGAGGAAGGTAAAAATATTCACAGACTACGTTTCAACTCATAGGGCTAAGAAGGCCTGCCGAGAGGAGGGGGGTAGTGAGGAAATGAGCTCTGCAAAGAGTGAGGAGGGTGAATATGCTTACTCTTTCGATTCAGATTCACTTGATGAATATGTGGAAGGAGAACCTAATGAAGCAAAGGAGGATACTTCTGTTAGGAAATCATTTAGCTATGGTACATTGGCTGTTGCCAATTATGCAGGTTCTTCGTTTTATTCAAGTGCTAGAATCAATAATGAAGGCGAGGGTTGGGTTTACTACAGCCACAGACGTAAATCAGATGTTGGCTGCTCTCATGTAGAGGATCTTGCATCAAATAACCCTGAGCAGACGTCGTTTCAGAACTCTAAACGTAGTATTTTGCCATGGAGAAAGAGGAAACTTAGTTTCAGATCTCCTAAAGCTAAAGGAGAGCCGTTACTTAAGAAGTCTTATGCAGAAGATGGTGGTGATGATATAGACTTCGATCGCAGGCAGCTCAGTTCTGACGAAGGCACGTCCTTAGGGGTAAGAAATCTTTTACTTTCCTTTTCATCTTAACAAAAGCTATAAGTTCTTCATTTTATTATATATAGGATCTTTTCTGTGTTCTTCCTGTTTTGATAATTTTCAATTCTGATCAGTTGTTGAATATCTTGTGATGACATGATAATATGCAGCTTTCGAATTGAAAAAACTTGTCATACAGCACCTTATTACTGCAACACCAATCATAGTTGGATTTAAAAGGCAAAATCTGTCTTTGACACTTCTGTGCAGAAAAATACAAAATTTTCAGCAGAAGTAACAAGCCTATCCATTTTTTGCAGTGGTATAGAACTGATGAAGAGTCAAATACAAACCGTACATCAGTTTCTGAGTTTGGCGATGACAGTTTCGCTGTTGGCACATGGGAGCAAAAAGAAATAACAAGCCGGGATGGTCATTTGAAGATCCAAACCGAGGTGTTCTTTGCTTCGATAGATCAAAGAAGCGAAAGGGCTGCAGGAGAAAGCGCGTGCACAGCACTAGTTGCTGTTATTGCTGATTGGTTGCACAAAAGTAACAACCTCATGCCCATCAAGTCGCAGTTTGACTCTCTAATCAGAGATGGCTCGTTGGAATGGAGAAACCTCTGTGAGAAGGAAACTTATAGGGAGCGGTTCCCTGATAAGCACTTTGATCTGGAGACGGTTATCGAAGCTCAAATCCGTCGTCTTTGTTTAGTTCACGAGAAGTCATTCATTGGGTTTTTCCACCCCGAGGAGGGGAATTTCGATTTTCTCCACGGTGCTATGTCGTTTGATAGCATTTGGGATGAAATCACTGCCTCTTCGGAAAGCAATGGCGACTCCTCTATTTTCATTGTCAGCTGGAATGATCACTTCTTCATCCTC